>NC_142089.1:68025629-68336879 GCF_054644295.1 Miniopterus natalensis | reverse complement strand
GTGGACTTGCCTTGCACCGCCCCCCGGGACCTGCGGGTCCCCTACACCGTCTCCTGGGCCAAGGTAAGCGCCGAGATGCCCGCGGGCCGGGGTGTGGTCGGCTCTGTGGGCCGCCCGGGAACGACTTATGCGGCTGGGGGTCGGGCAAGCCTCCAGACCCTCGCCCCAACTCCGCGCGCGTCCCGGTGGCGGCAGGCTTAGGCTGTGTCCCGAGGACCTCAGTCCTTCCCTGCGCCTAAAAGTGGCCCGAGAAGAATGACCCGCTGACGCTTTGGGAAGGCAGAGGACCTCGCAGGGTTAATCCTGGAGGCCACCTGTGGTTGGGCCGGTAGGCCAGGGAGAAAGCGGCTGGGGCAGATTTGGAGGTGGGACAGCAGGATTTCTGATTTTTGGTGTTTTGTGACTGTGATGCCCATCAGTTTGGGGTGGGAGCGATTTTAAAGGAAGAACTGAGAGATGGACGCGGTTTAGGATTGTTTCATAGGTGGTGGTGATCCGTCACTCATCCCCTTTTGGGGATACCCTTGGCCTCGCCCTTACCCCTGAATTCCCCGCCCTCTGGCAGACCTGAGAGGTCCAGCGGGAAGGGCCCCCGTGGAGGTGCCTGAGAGGTGTCCACACCTGTAAGAACAAGCGTCATTGTCCCGACTGTGAGAGGATTGAGTCACATTGAGGTTTTTTTTAAGGTTTCCTCTCAACGAACATTTTCAGATTCTATGATTGCGCTTCTGGTGGCCTTGCAAAGCCAAGGCACCCCTGTTTGCTGTCACTGGTCCTTTGTTCCCCTCCTTTAATGAGGTTACTGCCTCCAGTTTAAAACAAATGAGTGTGATATCCCAGCCTTATTCTGCAGCTGTCACTCATCTACCCTCTTACTTTGGAGCAAATCTCCGCGCATTTGTCCCTTTCTGCCAAAGCAGGGTTCTTTCTGCCCAGCAAAAAAGATGCTATAAGAACCCGAACATGCATCTGGCCATTTAACAAGGCAGCATAAGACAGTTATCTCGTGTGCATGTGTGTGTGTGTGTCCTCTCCTAACCAGATTGTCAGTTCCCTGGAGACAGTGCTGCACAACTGCTTTTGTGTATTCTGAATGGCACCCACTGTTTGCCCTGTTAATTGCGAAGGTAGGTGCTCAGTGAATTCAGGCTGGTGAGTTATGTGCAGAGGAAATGGTGCTGCAGCCTCGGGCACAGAGTTGTGTATGAAAGTAGGTTTGTTATTATTCCTACTTCGTTTCCACCTTTTTCCCAGGGAGTCAGAGAACACATTTCCCAATTGTCCCCCTTGTAGAAACAATACTATTTAGCCCTGGCCCAGTGGCTCAGTTGGTTGGAGTGTCCCATACACCAAAAGGCTGTGGCCTCAATCCCTGGTTAGAGCACATACCTAGGTTTCGGGTTCCAACCCCTGTCAGGGGCTCTTACGGGAGGCAACCAATTGATGTTTCTCTCTCTCTCCTCCCCCTCCCTTCCCCTCTTTCTAAAATCAATAAAAACATATCCTTGGGTGAGGATTTTAAAAAAGAATACTATTTAAACAAAAATAGTGTTAAACCCATATTATTTGAGTGCTTGCCATCTGCTAAGCTCTGAGGTAACTATTTACATGTATTAGCTATTTCAGTCCTTCCAGTCGATCTCCCAAGAGCTCATTACTATTATCTGTGCCTTAGAGATGAGGAAACTGAGCCCTCGGGAGTGAAATAACCTGCTCATTGTCACATAACTGGCCAAATGGTGAGCTGGAATCTGAATCAAGCCGTCTGACTCCACAGCCTGAGCTCTTAAAGGTCTATCCTGATGTTTGTTTTCTCCTTTAATTACTTAAGGCAGTGATTTCAGCCGGTGTGCCACAAGAATCTTTAAAACATGCAACACCTGACTGTTTAGCCAGGGGCACGGACCTCTTTTCCCTTAGGCTGTCAAAGAAAAAAATGACAGCAGCCAACACAGTAGCCATCTGGTGTGAACATATCAAAATTATACCTATTTTTTTTTTGTCAGATCGGCAAAAAATATAATGTATTTCGTGGTGTGCCGCAGAATTTTAGTAATTAGTTTATGCATGCCATGGGATGAAAAAGGTTGAAAATCACTGACTTAAGGTAAAGAAAATGAATGTCCCTGGGCTAGTCAGGTAGGAACTTAGTTTTAAAGAAGGGGGAAAACATGAAACCACCAGTCTTTCTAGAGAGTAATTAAAAAAAAGAAAACAATATTAATATCCCCAGGGGAGTAATGAGAAAGTACTCAAGAAACAAGCAGATGAAATTTCAGACTGGAAAGTTCAAACAGTTGTCAAGCTAAATCTTCTTGCACGAGGTCACTTGGAATGATACAGTAAGCCATAGCAATTAACCTTTGGCTTCTCCTTGGATGTCAGCTGATGATGTAACTCTGTAATGTATGTGCTTGTTTATTGTATGCGGTTCCTGCATGATTTACCCTGAATGCCTCTCAAAACTATGCTAAAAAAAAAAAGACAACAGTCTCTTGGCATTCTCTTTTTTTCTCTTGGTCCATGGAATACAGTCTTTGAAAATTCATACCATAGTTATTTTTTTAAAGAAAGTGAACTGTGATTGAGTAGCGATGGATAAGAGAGCCATGCTATGCCAGTACACTAATCAGATACCTTGAAAATGATATGCATTGTCCAACTTTTTAACAAGTCTCAGCATATTCTGTAGATATTTGTTGTTTTTGCATCGATTGTTCTCATACAACAAAAATGGATAGAGTGTTCTGGAAATAAGGCCAGTGGTGAAATATTGAAATACTTTGTCTTACAGAGAATTAGTGTCTGTCATTCCTCCTGCCCCGCCCCAAGTTTTTTATAAAACATTTCAGCCATGCAGAGAGGTAGCTATAAAGTGTGGAATTTAAACCTGGTGACCGTGGCCAGCCGAGCTCACGTCACCTCCTGCATCGTCACTAGGGTGCTTTGTGAAACCTCTTTGCACAATCCCGGGTTGCGGCTCGACAAGTACATGCGGGTTTTCACTGCCCGCCGCACTGAATCACATTGTTGCAGGCCTTCTACACATCACAATTACAGGTATAATGACTCACAATTCAAAATTCCATTCACCACTCGGTTCTCCAGCACCACGGAGTATCCTGCCACTGTCCAGCCGGTACTGATCACCTGTGATTAACCAAAGGACCTGTGTAAGCCATGCGTTTCTTATCATGTGCCTTTTACAAAAAGACTCAAAGCAGACGGTGTCCAGTCAGTGTTTGTAACATTAGGGTGAGTGGGAGAAGAACAGTGTTCATTTTCTCTCTGTCAGGAAGGCACAGTGAGAGGGGCTGGAAGGGGCTTAATATAGGCATGCATGGGGTGGGGGGTGGGGTTCAAAGGTGGAGCCTAGAGTAGGCAGAGATAGCTCAATTCTTGTTAACCCAACTTTACTTTCCTCCTCTCTGGGTGTCCTCTCTGGGGTCCCACAATGGGTCCTCCTCGTATTCCTTCCTATATTGTACTTTTTAAGACAGAGGGAGTGATTGAGAAGACATAGAAAATTGAATACAGTACATCCATTAAATGTAGCTTTTAAAGTTGTGAATAGATTGCAGTTGTTCAGGCAGGTATTTTGAGAAAATTTGCAAATAGACTTGGCTCTGGCCTTTTTCTTCCACTGGCTGTGACCTTGGGCTAGATTCTGCCGAAGAGGGTACATAGCACAGTCCCGTATCTGCCAGGAGTAAGAACAGCCGTCCAAGAGCTACATCGGTGCTTCAGGCTGAGCATCATTGGTTCACCCTCTCTCTAGTGAAGCTGCACTCGCTTTGGAGGGAGAGGATGACACTGGGTGGAGTGTTTGGGGATGGATGATACTTGCTACTAGTAATAATGAGTGGTTATTAATCAGGAAGAGGTAGTGCCACCTCTTATGCCAGGAGCCCTGACAAGCTGTGTTGATGCATAACGAAAGAGGGTGTATAGTTCATCTCTGGGTGACACTGCGGGGGTGAGGACAGAGATGTGTCACAAGACCAGGGTCCTTTTTAGATTTCCAAAGGAAGAGAGAAAGGAGAAGTAAGACTATGGTTTCAGAGAATAGATCAGACTTGAGGTTTATAACATTTAGAAGAGTCCTAGCTGTGGGAGATCATGGGGGATAACTTGGGGACCAAGGGGTCTGTGGGAGAGCCGGTTAATGGCTTATAAGAGGCTACTTCGCCACGCAGGTATTTTTTGTTCTTCATTCATTCTGAAGCTGTCTTCCATGTTACATTGCAATCTCCTATTCAGTGGAGTTATATTTTCTGTCTCCATCATCTTGTGTCGTAATGAGCCACAAAGCAAGGGGGCACTAAGGACCAGAGTGCCTTAGAGGGGCTAGAGTATTGGTGAATGGTCTGGGTGGATGTACTCTCTACAGCCACTGACCCTGATGGAGCCACGAAGGAGCCAATGGATGCCACTCACTGTACTTCCTTAATTTTAGAATGCCATCTGTTGTAAGAGAGACTTAAAAACACGTTTTTAGGGGAAGAAGGAAACATTTGAACATTAAATATAGAAGCACCAAAGCACTGAAAGATGAAAACAATGTATCAGCATCAAAGAAAAATCCTGTCCCCACTGGCACCTATACTACTTGGCCTGGTTGAATGATTTTTACGGGCTTCACTTTAGGCCAAACTATGAAAGACATCAATTTGGTTTTCAGATGTCTGTCATATTTACACTTTCATTATTTAGTTAATATTTCTAAGTCCCAAATATGTGCCAAGTCCTGGGCCTGCATTGGTCATCCCAAGATCAACATGAAAGAAACTTCAGGCAGAGGACCATCTTGAGCAAAGGCATGGACATAGGGAGCCACAAACATGTGGGGGAAGCGACGGGTCGCTAGTGATTTAGAGGGGAGAATTGTACAGCAGGGGGCTGGGAACAGATTGTGAAGAACCTTGAATGCCAAACTATAAGGGCTTAAACTTTATCCTTTCGACAGCAAGGAGCTATTTAAAGTTCTTAAGCAGAGAGGATGACATACTGAAAAATGTCATATTTCTTGTGGGGAAGGGCAGAATTTGATTCAGCCTGGAAGATGAATCTCAGAGTGAGGCTTTATTCTTTCACTGCATGAAACTTCCATCAGGTTAACTCGGTAAGACTGGAACACATGTATGGGATATATTGTCCCTTCGCTCCTGGTCGCCAGCCTGTCCACGTGGTTCTGCGGGAGTGCGGGCAAGGCAGAATGTGGCATCCTGAGACAGGGCAATAGAAGCCTTAGCCAGATGAGAATGGTGGATCGCTGAGGTTTTTGAGCAGTGATGAGACAGAGCAAAGTTCCTCAAACCTTTTAGCTTGGAAGAGGCTAGAGAGGAAGAAGACAGCTGAGAGTTAAATAGAAAAAAATCCCCACACTTGTTTTCTGTGCGTAAAAGGGGGACTCTGAATCACGTGAGGACTGGATTCTCTTAGTTCTGTACTTGGCTATGTCACTACACAAAGAAGAGGAAGTTGAAAGAAGGTCTCAGTGACGTAAGGGAAGGTTTTATGTAGGGCAGGGCTAAAAAGAGATTCACTTACCTAAAAAAAGTGTTCCTCCACCTAAAACTGTTTCCATGATCCCTTCCTGGTTACTCCTGCGATGACCCCAAATTTCCTGCCAGCAGTCCTTAGCTCAGACTGTCCCTAGGCCAAAGTACTTCCCTAAAATTATTTTACATCCGTAAGCGTATTTTTGATTTTTGTTTCTGCACTGGGATATTTGGGTAAGATTCCTGTGTGTCATGTAGTGCTGGGATGGATGGAAGAGCCCAGGGCTCATTGGTATCAATTGTTTTTCCTGGAGCAGCAGGTGGTCTCCTGTTTGCTCTCCTACTGGCTCTCCGAGAGGACTGATTCCAGAAGAGCCGGTAGTTGTCTAGGATTATGGGTCCAGCTGGGAAAATTTATGGGAAAATATGGATGTTAGTTGCCAGAAACAATTCAAATGCACCTTGGCCCAGACTCATTGGGTCAGTTCTAGAGAGCAAAGTTTCTGAATGAAATCGGACCCTGGTGTCTCATTCCCTGAGGAGTGGGAGATATTGAGTCAGAGGGCTGCCACAGGATTGGCCTAGAGGCTGGAGCCATGTGGAGATAGCCCCCTATGTGCCACATTCATTTATAGGGCGGTGCCAGCTGTCCCTATCAGTGAGGAGTTTTTCATTTGTGAAGGATTAGAATTTGATCAAAACTACCTTAAAGAAAAGGGAATAGATTGGTTTATAGAATTGAAATTTCAGAAACAATCTAAATATCAAAGTGTCGTTTATACTTCAGTTATAGCTGGTGTTGTGGGTTGGTGTCCCACAAAAAGATATGTTCTAGGTCTTAATCCCTGATATTTGTGAATGTGACCTTATTTGGAAGTAAGGTTTTTTCAGATGTAATCAAGTTAAAGTGACGTCACACTTTGATTAGGCTGGGTCCTAATCCAGTGACTGGTGTCTTTAAAAGAAGAGAAAACAGACACAGACACACAAGGAGAGCACAAGGTAAAGATGAGACAGAGGCTGGAGTGATCTGTCTACAAACCGAGGAATGCCAAGAATTTCCAGCAACACCAGAAACTAAGCGTGAGCCATGAAACACTCTCTCCTAGAGTCCCCAGATATAGCAGGGCCCTGCCAACACCTTGATTTTTGACTTTTGGACTCCAGAACTGTGAAAGAATAAATATTTGTTGTTTTAAGTCACTCAGTTTGTGGTACTTGGTTATGGCAGCTTTAGGAAACAAATAACAGCTAGATTTAGAGGCTTATGAATATCCTCAGGGCTTCTTCTCTTTCTGTCTCTCAACTCTTCCTTCCTCATGTGGGTTTCATATCAGCCTCCACATGGCAGTGATATAGTAGCTGATAACTGCAGATTTGTAGGTCCTCCTAGGATCAAGTGCAAAGGAGAAGATTTCACCTTTCTTTTAATATTTCAGCGAATGTCTGATGATACTTAAGTGGCTTTGATTGAGTCTTACGTCCCTCAGAACATGTTTATCTGGTCACAGATATTGGGTTTGAGCTAAGTGTGCCTCCTCAGGAACCGGACATGGTGCCCGATTGGAGGACATGACCTCAGCTGTAAGGGCACCCTACCAGGTCCAGCCGGACCCACAGATACTTACTGAAGAAGGATGGTGGCATGAACAGTGAATGGTCTAACATTACCTTCAAAGGGCTTTTGGCACCTTATGATGGTGGTTTAGAAAATTCAGAGTGTTGTGGGTATTTTAGAGACGTTGTGAGTAGAAAAATAATTTCTTCCTAAAGCAGAGATTAGGACTCATAGAAAACTTTGCCGAAGAGGAAAGTGGAAGTGTCAACAGTAAGGAATGACTGAATGAAGGAGATGGAGTGGAAAGCTATCAGAGATCATTTCTACCAACATTATCAGTTATAAAGCACTTCTGTGTGCTTGCTGATTTGATTTGTAAAATAACCCTATAAGGTAAAGTAAGGTAGTGCCAAATGAGGAAATCACTCACAGGGGAAGTGATTTAGCAAGTGACCCAGCTGACTGACGGAGAAGCTGGGGCTTGACTTCAGGCCTGCTGACTCCAAGGCCAGTGCCTTTGTAATTTTCTCATTGTATCTAAAATTCGTTTTTTCATTCAGCAACCACTTTTTGAATATTTCCTATGTGCAGGAAAGTTTTTAGAATGCTGAATGAAACCTTGGCTATATGAAGAAAAGAGACTAGAAACGTCTTCAGGGCTTTCTGTATGATGGATACTATGCCCTGTGTCCACCTCCATCAACCCAGGTATCTTTACATCAACACTGAGATATAATTACCACCTAACCCCACATCTCTGTGGAGCAAAGGAAGCCTGAGAGCTGTCCGGCGAGTTGGCCAATAGAAGACCTCGTGGTAGGGCTGGGTTTGGTTCCAGGTCCAAAATCTGTGTTCTTAATTATGCTGCCTCTGCCATAGTTGTGACTCTGTTAACAGCCATAAATTCAACTCTGTTAGATCCAGTAAATTTAAAGTAGAAAATCATTTTCCCAATGAAACTACACTTAGAAAAAAACGATGTTAATGTGCATACATTCTACCCTCATTATGACATCAGCCTCCAAGCCAAACTATTTTGCACGTTATAAAGAGCTGTTTTTATGATGAATGGTGATTATATTGGCACTTTAATTGAGTCAGAAACCAAGGTACATGAATGTTAGTGCATGAGAAATGCAATAAAAAAAAGCTGTTCAATGTGATTGGAATATATCAGATTAATTTAATACCACTTTTAAAGACTTCAGGTCCATACCTTTAAATATATTTAATCAAAATTGTTGAATTAAATATTTACATGTATATGTATATACATACACACACACACACACACACTGCCCCTTAAAAAACCTCTTCCTTTTCTTATAGTTAGTTTCCTATCACATTCTTAATGGATCTTATGTATAGTAAATTTGGATTTCAGGTCTGTGATCAAAATTCTTTCTTTGTCATAGGAATGGAAGTGTAGCCCTCATATTCAAGTTAAGTAATCCAGAAGGTTAGCATATATTTGGACAAAATGGTGTAAACTTAAAAAAACACTTTATACAATAAAGCTTTGTTTTTTTTTGTTTTTTTTTTTTTTTTTTTTACTAAATATTGGTTCATTTTCAGCCATATTTAACTATTTATTTGATTTCTTTTATTCTAGTTTAAATTTGTCTATGATTTTTTTTTTTAAAAGCTTAATTTACATGTCCTTAAAATTAGTACTTGTATTTGATTGATTTAGTATTCCGCAAATTAAAGAAATTTAGTTTTAATTTTAATATAGGGCTCATGGTTTCCTTATGGTCAAATTGCAGTGTTAGAGAAAGAATATGGTATTTAAATAATTGAGTCAAACTGGAGGCCTTGAGACAAGTCCGAGGTCCGTGGGCTTTCTGAAAACGAGATGTCCCTTAGTTGGCCCCGACTGGTCAGCATGAGAGTTAGTGCCGCGAGCGGGGTCAGTGAAACGTAGCTGGGCTGAGTGTTGGAGGCGTTCACCTGGCCGATCGTGGCGCGGCCTGGCACGCCGTGACTAGCGTGGCGAAGCGGGCGGCAGCTCATTCCCGCCAGCTACTCTCGGCCGCGAGTGCACCGAGGGCTCCTTTCGGCATAAACTCCTATTTCCTCTAATGCTTCTGCAGACAGGCAGTGAAGCCCTTTTAGATTCGGAGTGTTTAAAGAGCCGTTCTTGCCAGTGGTTGATTTGGAGCCAGCTTAAATGTTTATAAGAATTCATAAAACAAAGCAAAGTTGAGGATGGGCCTTGGCTGTTACCCTGTCGTCCTCCCGCTGAAATTCTCCTCCGGGTCTTAGACACCACTGCCCCCGCCACAGGGACCGCACCGCAGTGTGACAGTGTGACAGCTGCTCCGCACAGGGCCGAATGCAAGGATTTGAACTTTTACATCCAGAGCCTCTCGGTGCTGCTAGCGCCCCGCTCCCGCTTTCAACATGCGGTGTTAACATAAACACTACCACTGTGTTTGCGGCTGTGGGCAAGTCCCACGTTCCCCAGATGGCGTCACATGAGAAGGTGTCGACACAAGACACGTCCAAACCTATAGAGAATTTTTATGAGTTTATTTGAGCCAAACTGATGACAATTGCCTGGAAGCAAAATCTCAACGGGTTGAAAAAATGCTCTGGAGAATGGCAGTTTTGCAGCTTATTTTATACATTAGAATCAAAGGAGGGGACGTAAGGAGGGTTACATGAAATTCGTTGATGGTAGATTAAGGGGGCGGGAGAAAGCAAAGCGGGGTGGAGGGTGGGGGGTACTGGTGAGGTGAGGTGGGGGGTGGAATCTCTGGGATTGGCTAAAAAGGCAAAATTTAGAAACACATACTACTTTTTCATTGTTGAGTACAGGACAGTTAGTACACAGAGATGGTATGTGGGGACCAAGATAACAATGAGGGGTTCTGTGGTCTCCTGCTGTGGTGGGAGATTGTGCCCTGAGGGATCTGGAAAAGGAGATTAATCTGACATTTCAAAGGTATGCTATCTTTAAGATGCAAAAAGATAATAGGCGGGCTCAGTGAAGGTAAAGGTTGGCTTTGGTGAAGGAAGCTATAGGCCTAGGACTTGACTACCTGCTGTGACCAGCTCTTAGGCAGGAATCTTCATGTTCAGACCATCCTATGTGGCTACTTTCATTCTCTGAGACTGTAAGGCCGCAACACAGGTTCCCCCCCCCCCCCCAGCTTGTCAAGTTTAGCATGTGGCCCCTTTTCATCCACAAAGGCGTATCTTAGAATAACAAAAAGAAAGGGAATAGGCATTGTCTAGACCCGCAGTTTGACGCCAGAGGAGGGTTATGAAATTGAATTTACAGGTTCCTTTTGTTGGATCGAGTTATCAGGCAGAGAGAGCTGTTTGTTACTGTGGCAAGGGTTCCCAGGTGAAGCCAGCAGTTTTCCTTGTTCTGTGGGTCTTTCAGGAAGACTCAGGAAGGGGCATTTGGAAGATGGCCCCATGAGAGTTGAGATGCTTTGTCATGATCCCATAGATGGCTGTGGTGGCTCAGGACATCAAAATGCTGCAGGTCGCCTTGGGGTTCCTCTGTTCTGCTTTTCCCTATTTCTTCTTTCTGTCCTTCTCATGATCTCACCCTGCCTTTGTTTTGCTATTTGGAAATAACTAGAGGCCCATGGAAATCTGACCATCCAATAAATTACTTATTATTGTTACTGCTGATGTTCGAGATGAATTCTCTTCTGCATGCAGGCAGAAGGCCACTGCCGGCCAGTTCTGATCAGCTGGGCATACTTACTCGGAGGTTCCCAGCAGCCAGCATGGTGATGTAAATAACCGCAACAGTTTGTTTCCACCAACTCCAGAGGGTTGGAAGTTTTGATCTTGACTTTCAGGTGGGCCTTTCTGAGCTGAGGGAGGGGGTCACTGGATGGGAGAGGAGGGCCCCAGGAGAAAACCAGAGGCAGATAACCTCAAAATGATTGTTCCAGCGAGTTTCCCTCTCTCCAGATGCAGAGATTTCTAGCAAAACAAGAGTTCCGGTGAAATCTGTTAGAAAGAAATCTGAGTTGAACGCATTTGGAGGTTAAGTTTGAAAAGATACCACCGTGGAGATTGCAGAGATAGGCTGACTTGATTAGTTCAAACTGGAGGTGGGAGTGGGGAGTCTCGGAACAGGTGGCCCGTGGATGGTGCTGGGCACCTGGCCCATCTGAAGCTCTGGTGGGAGGGGGCACCTCTGCAGGCCCCACGGCGGGACAGGTGTGGGCACATGATGAGGCCTTAGCTTGTGGTTTTATTAGCCCTGAAAGGGGAAGAATTGGCCTATATTATATGGTTCTAGAATCTGTTGGACACCTTATTTTTTTCTAAGGTCCCTTGGCCACGCCTCCTTTTTTTCTTTGTTTCATTTTTGAACACTTAAAGGCCCCAGTCTGTAGATCCTTGATTATTTAGGAAGAAACCTTTCAACACAAGAAGGACTGTTAAGAAACGGGATTTACGTTCATAGACTCGGCCTGAGAAAAGCCGTTAGTCTTAGCAGCCCCGCGCTAGCAGTGAATGGAGCAGGGCTCCTTGCAGGAGCCATAAATCTGCCACCAGATGTCTCTGCAGCCCACTCCACGGGAATGCTAACTACACCCAAAGGCTGTGGAAGTGGGACCGGAGCTTTCTGATGACTTCGTAGCGTGTTCACTGAAGGTGTGTGTGTGTGTGTGTGTGTGTTTTCTCTGATCCCTTGTTTTTTTTCCATGAATAGATTCCCTTTTGAGAAGGAGAGGAGCTATAGGTGCCCCTAGAATGGGGGATGAACATTGGCAGGTGTGGGCAG
Source organism: Miniopterus natalensis (assembly GCF_054644295.1). Classification (NCBI taxonomy): domain Eukaryota; kingdom Metazoa; phylum Chordata; class Mammalia; order Chiroptera; family Miniopteridae; genus Miniopterus; species Miniopterus natalensis. Next base: position 68,325,061 of record NC_142089.1, on the reverse strand, counting down.
AGACAGTGGCAGTGAAGCCTGCTCTCATTGTATTTTACCCTCAGGTGGCTCTTTGGTGCTGTCACAATACTAGGGACAGATAGAAAATGCCACTGAGTTCCAGGCTCCTGCTGGTCCCAGCCACTCAGCATAGGGCTAGGGCTGCCCAGGCTCAGAACACAGCGATTCACCTTACTGCTTGTTTAAGTCTATTTTAGAAGCTTTAAAACATTTCACTGGAGGATGGACGGGCAAGTTAATTAGACAAATGAAAGGTATATCTGGGGGGAAAGAGAATTGATGGTGAATGTGGCACGTGCCTAATCTCTGAAGTAGGAGATGATAAAGAGATCCCAGCAATTAATCACAAAGATAGTTCAGGGAAAGAAAATCAGCCAGATTAGTTTGGCGAAATTTGGCATCTCCGCCCTATCAGGCTGGCTTGTCCAGTGATTTAAGCTGTCGCTGTCCTTTCATGTGTGTCTTGATATGACCAAGTGGTCTGACACAGAATCTCCGTATGGCACTCCTGTCACCTGTCTTCCTACTTCAGTAGAGAGCAAATGTGGTACCTCCTGTGATGTCACAGATGACCACACAGATTCACAGCCTTTGGAAAGCAAGGTGGCCGTTTATGGGAGGCATTACTCTTCTGCATCTCTGTGCTTTTTGTTGAGTTAGTTGTCTGGCAGTGATCTTAACAGATTTAGGAACATTTCCAAATAAAAGTCTGGGATACAAAAATAAGAATCAATGGGTGAGTTGGTGTCTGAAGAGCACAGGAGGACATTTAATAGAAAACAACCAGCAACAAAATTTGATTCAGAGTGATTTACCCACTTCATCAGATCATCTTCGTCAACACATCATTAGCAGCAACAGCAACACTCTTTCATGTAGGGTAGATGGGATAGGAAGGATCATAAAATGCAGTTCTGATCTAATTCCAAAAGAAACAGAGCTTTAAAGAATTGTCATAGATTCTCTCCTCTTCCCCCGAAGGTCACACACCCACACAGTATCTTGTTTTAAAAAAATGTGAGGGCATGGATTTCATGAAAACGAGAGGTAGCACCCTGGTGCGGAGGCTCAGTGCTTGCAGGTCTGTGAGTAGAGCATGCTTCAATAGGATTCTTTTTTTTAACAGCTTACAGAGAACGGTGAGGAGAAGATAGAAGTGCTCCAGGAAGCTCTGCAGAACTATCACCAGATGGAGCAGAAGGCCCCTCTAGAGCCCCCCAGTGAAGGGCTGTATTCCCTGAAGATCCGAAACACTACCAGCTGCAGCTCGGGCACATACAAATGCACCCTGGAGGGGCCTGGAGGGCAGAGAAACCAAAGCGGCATAGTGATCCTGAGAGTGACAGGTGAGGGCTCTGCTGCACTTGCTTTCTTCTTGCAAAATGCCCACGCGCTTTCTGTAGGTCCTAAAGTTGACCGTCTCCCCTGGAGCGTGAGTCAGAAGCTCGGGATCACATCTGTCCCAGAAAGCTAAATCCTGCAAGAATGCTGTAACTTGTTCTTTTCTCTGTAAATAAGGACAGATGCACCCAGCCTGCCTGGGGGAGGTGCCAACTGCAGTCAAACGACCAGCCTGGCTGTTGTTTAGTCCTGAAAGAGGCCTTCGTAGCAAAGAGGAAGTGTCTAAGTCTAATTTTTGGGAGACAGAAAAATTGTGTGGCCCCCGAACACCAGATAACTATAATTTTCTGCTCATTTGGGGTCTTGTAACCTGGCCTAAGGTAGTTTCTTCCTGTTCCACCTTTTTAACATGAGACGGGCACTTCCCTCACATTAGGGAGGTTGACATTCCCAATAACTCAACCCAGGCCAAAGAGTCCAGCAAGGCAGTAACGTTCCTGTGACAGGTACACATTTTTGCTCCAAGAATTGAGTGTCAAGACAAGGATTATATCCTTGGATTTTTTGTTAACTTTTTTATGTAGCTTAAAATATATCTTCCATTTGACTTTTCCCTAATTCTTGTTAGTGGCTCAGGCTTGAAATGACAAATACGTTGTTGTCAGAGTCCCTGATTTTTTACAATAACTACTTTTTCCTGTCATGTATTTGACTCAAGAAAATATTCTGATAATCCCAAGAACACAATCACTGTTTATTGGTCAGTGTTTAGACTTGGTTCACTGTCTCTCTCTCTCTCTCTCTCTCTCTCTCTCTCTCTCTCTCTCTCTCTCTCTCTCTCACACACACACACACACACACACACACACACACACCCTTATAATCCTTCTCAGTCTCTAGCCCTTTACCCTGCTTTGTTCATCTTTGTAGAACTTACTACACCTGACACGCCATAGTCTCTGCTTTATTTTCTGCTTTTCTGGCTCATAGTAGGCTCTCAATGAATATTATTCACTTGAATTAGAAGTGAGAGCAACCTGGCAGGGAAGAGCAGAGATGAAATGAAAGAAAAAGCTGATTTTCTTTTCTTTCCTCTTGAAAAGCCTGAAAGTTGCCCAGAAGTTACATGGTCAGACTCTAGAGTCACTTAGACCTGGTTCAGATATTAGTTATACTGTTTGTTAGCATGTGGTCTTGGACAAATCTCTAATCAACTCTAGGCTTTAGTTCTCTCGTCTCTAAAATGGGGGTAATAATTTCTACAACATAGGCTTGTTGTAAAGGTTAAATGAGACATTGCACTAAAATGCCTAGTACAGTGCCTGAGGTAGACCGAGTGCCCAATAAATATTAGGAAGCATTAGGACAATGGCCGTCTACCTTGAGTCACAGATTCCTGTGAGAGTTCATCCCTCGACTACTGCGCTAACTTTTAAATCCAGTTTTAGGGCTCGACAGTTTTCTTGCAGCCCATCTGTGGTCCCTGGGAAGAGCCCCCACTCCACCTACTTCTGCCTGGCCTTCAGGCAGACTCAGTTAGCAACCTTGCTTTCCAAACAAAGAGCACATTGGATGCCATGCTGAGGGGAGAGACTGTCTCCGCCATGTCCCCCCCTGGGCTGAACGCCTTACTCGCGCTCCCAGAGTGCTGCAGCCGCAGCCTTTAAGGACCCCTTGGGGAGCTGTTCTGTGGGCCACCCTTGCTCTCAGCCTTGGTGGAAGAGCTTTAACAACTTTCCAAGAGTGTATCTACTTATTCAACAATAGCTGGGGAGTTTGCTACCTCATTTCGTAGTCCCGCAATCCTCCTGATGCCAGGACACTAGCGTCCTACACAACACGATGAAGATAGAGTATGTTCGGGTCAACAAATGGGGGTTCCGCTGGTATAAAGGTGAATTAAAAGCCAGGAACCCTGGATATTTGAAATGGAGGCAGATGGGCAGCAAGATAAGTCTGGACCAGACTCTTGACTCTGTCACCTGCCTTAGTCCCTCAGCCTCTCTGAGCCTCGACTCCTTTATCTGTAAAATGGGATAGTCAGACTGGTCTCAGATGACTCAGTGAGATGCTGTGTGTCAGTCCCGTTGCACACCGCTGGGTACGGAGTGAGGGTGAGCGCTGGCTGCCGCCACCGTCCCTGGTTGTCGTTACTGTGAGGACAGGAATGGGATACAATGCTTAAAAAGCAGGAACAAAGCATCTTAGCTTTTTATTATGGTAGAAAAAGTCCTGTTAAACGGCTTCATATTTCACTTACGTGTTTTTTAAGGATGCCATAAGGACCACAAAGAAGTGACTTTTAAGAAATACAGAGCTGAGATTGTACTGCTGTTGGCTTTGGTGGTTTTCTACTTAGCACTCATCATTTTCACTTGTGTAAGTATCTTCTTAAGACATCTCTTATTAAAAGATCAGCTGGGCACCAGTCCGAATGGTTTGCAGATAGTGTGAGTGAGTCATTTAATAACAGAGAGAGATGGACTTACTGAGAATCTTTACAGCAAGCTCCCAGCTTGTTTTTTGTCCTGTGGCTCTGCACAGAGCCCTGAGACGAGACATGAGGTAGGATATGTGAAGGATATTTGAGAAATGCCAAAGGATCCTACTAAAGTGCCAGAAGGCCTTGTAGTTACAGTGGTAGGAAGTACCACACCGACCATTCCCCAGCTGGGACAGAGACAGTGTTCTTCTTGTAGGCAAGTGAGCAGCACAGCCACCCAGGAAAAGATCCATGTCCTTCACCCGCCCTTGAACTATTTTCTCTTAGGGCTTCTTTCCTTGTATTTTGTTACTTCCACTCACTTTTTGAGAATTAACCCTGAGAAGCAGGAGCAGTGGGGTGCACAGAGAGTGTTCTGTGGCAGAAGGTGGCCGGCTAGTGCTTAGGCATCCTTGACATGCCTTTGAGCTATTGGCAGTAAGCTCCAGCTTGAAGACTCTGAGCCTCCTTCTGCATAGCTGCTCCCCTGGGTTGACCGAGGTTGGGGAGTGGCCAGCTCTGGGCCTGACCCACAAGGAAGTGATCTTTCCCGTATGTCTCGATACCATCAAGAAGTGTTGGCTACTTAGGGACAGGGCAGATCTCACCCAGGAGCTACGCCAAGGCTCTTTTTTGTCACTGATTGAGTCCCTTTATCCACTTACTTGCCTCTCTGGCCATGTACTCATCTCTCTGGGTGTTATTTTAGACATTAATCAGCTAAAAGACTCCAGTGAGCACCTACTGTGTACAAGGCACTAAGCTCGGCACTGTAGGAGATATAGAGGTGTGACACATAGTTCTTGTTCTCGAGGAGCTTGTAATTTAGTCCTTAAAGTTATTGGCACATAAGATCATTAAAATTACTGGGCAGTAAGTTTAAAAAGTGAGTGACTTTAGTTTCTTGTTGCAAATGCTTGTTTCTGTGGGCACTGATTTTTCCGTGCAGGTAACAGTAGGGGCCTGAAATGACCCCAGTCTGTAACCAGTGCATCTCCTGGTCAGAGTTTAGAGACAGTAGTGAAATAGTGCAAGCCCAGTGTAGGGTGAGTGAGGGAGGAGCTGGTAAAACGAGGGCTTCTACAATGGGCTATCCAAGCAGCCCTTAGTGAATGGACTTTAAATTGAGGTGACAACTGATACATTTCTCCCATTGTTCACTTCTCACTTATCTCTTTTATTTTATTTTTCAGAAGTTTGCCAAACAACAGAGTATTTTTCCAGAGTTTTCTAAGCCTGGCATGGAACGAGCTTTTCTCCCAGTTACCTTCCGAAACAAGCCTGTGGAGCTGGTGACTGTTCCTAAGACAGAATTGGTATGAGCAGCATTTCTGCAGGTCGTTTCTCCTAAAGCCAAAGGCTCCGTGGTGTGCCCAGGTGTCACACAGGACAAAGAAGAATGCACCCCACACCAAAGGTGGCAGCCTTCCTGGGAAGTCCTTCACCTGACTGAACCCTCCGAAAGGGGGTCCTGCCGCACTTCCCGTGAACAGGATTTTGGAAACCATCTCATGACCTCATAGCTTGGGCCGCCTGAAGGGTGCACTCTAGTGCTACTACTTCATAGCTACTGTCTCAGTGCTCTATTCAGCTATCTGGTCAACCTCCTCGAAATTTCTTCAGTCACATACAAGCTACGATGAGAGGCAGTTGGAAAAGGGTCTTGGGAAATATGACTCTCCAGAGCTGGCCCTGTGACAGACTCTTGAGGACAGCTGCACATCTGGGAAACATCTCTTTGAATTTGCTGTGTTTTTTTGTGCTGGCCCAGATGTTTTATATCTGGGAGAAATGGACAGGCCACATTGTGAGACAGTGGGGAATATTTAGCAAATAATTTCCTGGTGTGAAGGCCCTGCTACTACTAAGGGGTATTATGTGTACATAGAAATATCAGGTCAATGAGCTAGTCCCCAACAGGGCCTTTTATCTTGGAAAGACATCTATAAAGAAGCAATCAAGAAGAATGCCACCTTTATTTTTGTATCTCTATATATGCTTGTCAAAGAAGGACTTGTGTTTTCTCTCCTTTTGCAATCTATATCTACAGTGAGATATCATTGCTAACTGACAAGCAGCCTGAGCTGTGGGGAGCAAGAAGACGTCAGAGGGGGTGACAATGGGCCAGAGACCTGTTTAGTGACCCGGTGGAAATGCTGGACCAATCATCTAGTCTGGGTTCCAGCCCCAGTTGTCCCACTACCTGTATGATCTTGGGCAAGATCCTGTGGTTTCTACTGTCTAAGTTGTAAGCCAAATATTGCTGTATGAGTTGATTGAAATAATGTATGTGAAAATGCTCTAAAAAGTATAAAGCACTATATAATTTTGAAGCCCCACTGAGTCATTATCCTTATATTTCAATGTGTTCTGGGCAGGGGAGGATGACTTTCACTTTTTATGTTTTGCATTCTTCAAACAAAAAAAAATCTACAAAGGAGACTTTCCTGTAATCTTCTGTACAAGCTCCTTTGGGGAACTGAGGCTGGTTCAGGGGTCTGTTCCTGAAGCATCAGCCAGAAGTCCTCCAGGAGCCACTGAGACGTGGGGAGAAGGGAATTCACAAATGTTACAATATTTCAGCAATTGTTGTGTTTCTTTTATCAAATTTGGCCCTTTTCCTACTTGTTTTCCAAAGAGATTTTACCCCTTTAGTGGTGTGTACATTGCCCACAATAGTCCAGAGTAAAAGGGGTGCCAAGTTATTTAAGGTTTTTGCCTCTTTGTCACAACTTTCATGTTATTAAATGTATCCATGTGAATGGGGACTGTTTTTCTTTTTCTTTTTTAAGATTTTTTATTGAGTTTTAGAGAGAGAAGAAAGGAAAAGGAGACAGAAACATCGATGTGAGAACATAACATCTACCGGCTGCGTCTTGCACACCCCCTACCAGGGATCAAGCCTGCAACCTGGGCATGTGCCCTGACAGGGAGTCAAACCTGCAACCTTTTGGTACATGGAATGACTCTCAGCCAACTGAGCCACACCGGCCGGGGCCAAGTGTTTTTCTTTTTTGTTTAAACTACTTCTAAGACTTTGGGATGAGTGCTAGGAGGTCTGTAAACCAGTCTGAGAACCCGAACTGTAGGTGAAATTCTGGACATGAAAGATTGGCTGAGTCCTTCCTCTGACAGGCAGGCCTCTGTTAAACAGTGCCCCCTCCTTCCCAAAGGTGTCCCTGAACCCATCTTAGCATTGCATTGCCACCAGGTAGTACATGATCAGCTTGACCACAGGCATGACCACAGGTAGGAGGGATGGAGAGCAGGAGGGTTTCTACTTTAGAAAGGTGTGTAAAGTCAAGGGCTCTGTACTGGTTTCATTCAAGATTCTCAAATAGGTCCATTATCTCCCAAATAGTAAGAACAACTATGCAGTGGTTGTAATAGTTATAAAAGAATCTTAGATGAATCCATTTTGGAAAATGGCTCTTTGTAAAGATGAATGCTCATAAAATGTCTGTGAAAGTTGCAGTTTCCCTTTCAGTGGAGTTTATTTACCAAAAGTGCTGGGGAGCTTTGCTGAGGGAGTCATGTTGCCTTCAAAGGGTTAATCCACAATAAAACTAAATGCTTCACAGCAATTAGAATTACAGTACCTCAAACACTAGGGAGGGGCAGCCCTTCATCAGTTCCAACTGACTTAAGCTGGAAACTTGATGGAAATTGGAGACTGGGTAGACTCAACATTTCATATCTAATATTTGGTATACAAAAATCGTGTGTGTGTGTGTGTGTGAGAGAGAGAGAGAGAGAGAGGTGAGGAGGGAAGGATTTATCAAGGAGAGAGAATGTTTTCCACTGCCTTGATTAAGGCCTATCAAGGTGTTTCGTAGAAAGGCAGATGGCTGGGCCGGGTGTGGCTCAGCAGTTGAGCATCGACCTAGGATCCAGGCGATCAGGGTTCGATTCCCGGTCAGGGCACATGCCCGGGTTGTGGGCTCAATCAATGACTCTCTCATCTTTGATGTTTCTATCTCTCTCTCCTCCTCCTTTCCTCTCTCTGAAAATCAATAAAGATATATTTTAAAAAACAAAACAGAAAAACCAAACCAAAACAAAACAAAAAGAAAGGCAGATGATCATGGATCATGGACCATATTTAATATTTTGTCTCCACTGCCAGGGAAACCTTTGTTCTCAGGACATGCCTTTGTCTATGGAATTAGAACTACAGTTGTAATAATTTAACCTTGTGATGTTGCAAGACACAAATACATGAATGTCAACTCCACATTCTTCCAAAAGAAGGCCTGTGGCTTTTGTTTTCATGACAGTTCTGAACTGGGTTCATCACAGGAAATACTGAGCTGCACTCACAGGACCCACAGAGCCCTTATTTGCTGGGTTTGCAGAGGAAGAGATGTGACAGCAGCCTGTGGACACGGAGCAAGCATATGAAGCTCATGTGCTTGACCCCAAGGCACAGTCAGAGTTGGGAATCTCAGAATCATTCTGTCTGATTCCCTAGCTCTTTCCTCGGCGGCAACTTTATTTGGCCGCATTAACTGGCTAATTGTTCAATACTCCATCTTTCCCATGTAAAAATCGCCAAAGGCCTTAAAATCTTAGGAAAGAAGCTATTTGCTTAATTCAACAATTATCCCTCACAGTTTTGCAACCGTTTGTTTGCAGAGCCAAGTTTTATCTAATTGGTTGGTAAGATACAGTAAATTGGTTCTATGGTCAGAGTCTATTATTGCTATTTATTGTCTTCTCAAGACTAGATATGTTCATTCTCTAATTTGCACTTTTGAGTTGCGTAAGAAATTAAAATCTACCATGTGCCTTTCTGTAGTGTGTGTGTGTGTGTGTGTGTGTTGAATGTGTGAAACGAAACATAAATATATTTGCTGAGCATACATTCTGGATAAAATACTGTTGTAGGCACTTTCCGTAGTGTAGTACTTAAGAAAAACAAGACATAATCATTCCTTTCAGGGAGCTTACAATCTAGTGGAAGGATAAATGAGCTCAGAGCTGTATGTACAGCTACTTGTTTTACTAAATGGTAGGGAAGTACACAAAGAATGGTATGAACACAGAAAAATGACTGTGGGAGGGTCCAAATTCATGTGGGAGAACCTTAAAAGGCTTGAAAGAACTGGATCCATTTGAAGTTGGACTTGAAAGATAAGTAGGATTCTGAATGGTAGTCATGGGAAAGGGTGGTGGGAATGGCAGGAGCACAATCTCTTAAGGGAAAAAGGTAGAGAGCACATGAACAGAGGATTATATGAGAATTTTATAGGCTTGGGCACCCACAGTCCAGGCCAAGTAGGGAGGAGGCAATAATAAAAGACACAAGCGATAAAGAACTTGCATAGTGGGGCAGTGTTGAAGGGTTCTGGGTTGGAAAGCCACATAATTAGATTCATTTCTAGAACAATACCCAGAAAAACGAAGTGAAAGGTGAAATGGAAGAGCTGTAGGAATGGGAAGCTGGAAGACCACCTTAGAAGCCAACGGAAGCCCAAAGAAGCACAGTATCAATGGGAGAGAGGAGACTGGAAACAAGCTGGCCCCTACACGTTGTCTTTTCAGTTTTTAGCCCTGGGTTTTCTTATGCGCCTAGCTGCTGTGCTTATTTTTTATTCTCTAGTTATGTTTCTTTCCCTTTTATAAAAATAACAGAATGGGAAGAAAAATGATTCCTTCTATCTTGACCTCTACATAACAGGCAGAACTTAGTCATCTTAGATTGCAGAAGAAGTTCCATGTGTCACAGCCAAGGTGATAACATATGGCTCCGGTGCTGCTGCAGTGAGATGCAGTGAGGTACAGTGCATGGTGAGAGCTGGTCATAGACAATACATGGTGAGAGCTGCAGTCATAGATGGTACATGGTGAGAGCTGGTCATAGACGGTACATGGTGAGAGCTGCAGTCATAGATGGTACATGGTGAGAGCTGTGGTCATAGATGGTACATGGTGAGAGCTGCAGTCATAGATGGTACCTGGTGAGAGCTGGTCATAGACAATACATGGTGAGAGCTGCAGTCATAGATGGTACATGGTGAGAGCTGGTCATAGACAATACATGGTGAGAGCTGCAGTCATAGATGGTACATGGTGAGAGCTGGTCATAGACGGTACATGGTGAGAGCTGCAGTCATAGATGGTACATGGTGAGAGCTGCGGTCATAGATGGTACCTGGTGAGAGCTGCAGTCATATATGGTACCTGGTGAGAGCTGCAGTCATAGATGGTACCTGGTGGGAGCTGCAGTCATAGATGGTTCATGGTGAGAGCTGCAGTCATAGGTGGTACCTGGTGGGAGCTGCAGTCATAGATGGTACCTGGTGGGAGCTGCAGTCATAGATGGTACCTGGTGGGAGCTGCAGTCATAGATGGTACCTGGTGAGAGCTGCAGTCATAGATGGTACCTGGTGGGAGCTGCAGTCATAGATGGTACCTGGTGGGAGCTGCAGTCATAGATGGTACCTGGTGGGAGCTGCAGTCATAGATGGTACCTGGTGGGAGCTGCAGTCATAGATGGTACCTGGTGGGAGCTGCAGTCATAGATGGTACATGGTGAGAGCTGGTTTTATGCAACTCTGTTCCCACTGCTCCCTCAACTTTCCCGTCCCAGCAGAAAATCCTGATTTCCCTTTCTATACTTTGATATGATACTTGATCAATGATTAGGTGACAGGGAGCGTGGAGGGCATCATTCTAGCTCTCTGGGTTTCCTTTTCTGTGTTTACAGTCACGTAGCTAACGTTTGCTTCTTTCACTGGTTCTGGGCCTTTATACTTTTGTTCAAGGGATTACATGTTACATAATTGCTCCTTAGTAATTTTAAAAAGTAAAATCTTTCAGCAGTTAGCTGACTAACAGGCCTGCTAACAAAGCATTAAGATAAACCAAAAGATACCTTGGAGGGAGCCTACTGGGTTGTGCGTGGGTAAAGTGCGCTGGGTGTGAATACACGTTAGAGAAGAGGAAAATGGTGCCACGTAACACTGTTTGTTGCCTCAGAGATTGAGAAATTACTCACGAGCCCCTCCTCTGCTTCAGAGACAAGCCATTTCACTTGCAGATGTATCGTCTTTCCTTTCCACGTCTGTTTCACTCTCCCCGTGGGATCCCAGGCAAGTGCAGAGCGAGGTAAGAAAGAGCTATCAGGGGAACATCATCTAGGCGGGGAGTATTTGTTTCCATGGCTCCCGAGAAGTTAGGGCGAAGGAAGGTGGTGAAACTTGGGCGTGGAAAGCAAATCTATTCTTTTCCCCTTTTGATGCAGAAACACGGACAGCATCCCTCTGGGCAAGGGAGACAGCCCTCACTTAGTGGTTCATTTAGACGCTGCGTGAGAAGGAGATATTGTTTTATTCTTCATTGTAAGAAGGGCCATTTCTTCAAATTGACCATTTTCCCCCTCACTCTTTTCCAAAGTAGTCTGTTTACAGTCTACTCTTGTAGATTACAGGACTGAGACAAGTGGAGAGAAATTCAGATATTGAAAAGCTTCAAGACATCCCACAGAGCTGGAATGCTTTTTTCAAAGGGAAGGAAATCTGCAAATGTGTATGTACTTGCCCAGATACTGGAAAGAGCCAGCTGGACAGCCCATAAGTGGCTCCCATTCAGGAACAACAAAAGCCATGTCAGAAGCCAAGGGACAGGAGTCTGGGAACTAATAATAATTTTGCACTTACGCAGCAGTTTTCATCTGAAGACCTCCGAGTGCTTTATAAACATTAATTAAATTGCCCCACAGCTCTGTGAGATGGCTGTGTATCACTATTTCCAGTTTGCAGGGGGTGGAGGGAGGAGAAGTATATGTGTGGACTGAAGTTGGAACCAGGCCATGCTACGATGCATGTGGATTGTACGCTCAGAAAAAGCAGCGGGACCTTTTTCCCTGTGATCCAAGGCTGTGATCATGTGCTATGGTGCCTGCTGGGCCGAGAAGGAGATGGTCTGGTGATAGAGCTGTCCAGGACAACTTCCCAGCAGGACCCATCTTATGCATAAAAATCCCCTGCACCAGGCTTGAAAGGTGCTGCCACCATCTTCCCCACAAGCTCATCACCACATGCCAGGCTGCCATCATTGCAGACTCATTCCTGAACCTGGTGATGGCAGATCGGCTTCAGCTGAGGTGCTGGCTCTGCCTGCATGGAAGTACAGCAGGGAGCGCTGCGTGGGGAAGGATTGTGCTATCCGGTCTGCTCATAGAAAATCCCACGATCGATTATTGATGCCTGCCTTGCATGTGGTTAAAGGTAGTTTGGGTTGAGTTGTGTCCTCCAAAAAGACATGGGGAAGTCCAAACACCCAGTACCTGTGACCTTATTTGCAAGTAGATTCTTTGTAGATGCAATCAAGTTAAGATAAGGTCATAGTGAAATAGAGTGGGCCCTAAATCCAGTGACTGGAGCCCTTAAAAGAAAAGAGAGATGTGAACAGACATGGAGAGGAGATGCCACGTGAAGATGGAGGCAGAGATTGGGGTGATGTGTCTATAAGCCAAGGAATCTAGAAGGGGCAATGAAAGAGTCTTTGGAGGGAGTGTGGCCCTGCTGACACCTCAATACTACATAACTGAGTCTGCCATTAGATTGTGGTCTGTGGAGAAGTTGTTTCCTTCTCTGCTTTGCCTCAGGTTAGCCCTGCTCCCAAGATCTCCTTTCTTCTTTATCTAGGGTACCCCAGAGCTGCTGGGAGTGGTCCAGCCACAGGCAGTGGAGCTGCTTCTTATCAGCCAGTGCTCTCTGACACGGGGCCCACATCCAGGGAACTGGGGATGGGGGGCCATTGCAGGCAGCTCCAGCTGTCAATGGAATCCTGTTCCCAGGCTGGGGGCCAAGCAGTGCAAAGAAAGGAGGGAGAAGTTGTTTCTATCAGACTGGGCCAATGAAGAAGTCAGCAACCTTACCTTCTTTGAAAGTGGTTTCTGGATCTCAATGAAATGGCAACCCTAATTTACCCAAACAGAAACAATCTTTGCCAAAGGGCTCATCATCTTTTCATTTTTTAATAAACGCAAACACCTTTTGAGTATAACTTCTTATTTCCCCTGGCTCTACATAACCAAGGGCATACGTAAAGGCTTGATAAAAATAAAAGTATCTTTAATGTTGAGTTCCTCCACCACATACGGCTGGTATCCTGAACATAGGCACTATTCCTTGTGGGTCCCGAGTGGCTGACCATTGCCCTTGGCCAGCCATCAGGCTTTCCTTTGGGAGGGCCACACCGCAGTCACTCTGCCACCTGGTGGACTGATTTAGCAACTATGTCCTACATTCCTGCTGCTTAGGTCTCCTGAGGCTGATTTGCAATTTGTTGCTATTTCTGTAGCAACTGCTGGGCCCTTAAAAGCTGGAAAGGCCTCTCTTACCAATAAAAGCTTCCTAAATAAAAAAGCTAACTTCTTGAAATTACTTTCAGTTCCTGGAATTGGGACATTTTCCACTACCCCAGTGCCGCATTCAGAAACATCTGTTCCCCTACAGTCAGCCAAGATGCACAGTAGGACCCAGGCGCTTGACAAAGACGTCTTTGATTGACGCAGCTTTAATTGGGCTCCTCAGAGCCCTCTGCTGGACTGGGCCCGACCTTGGGTTTCCTCTCTGTCCTTGTAGAATCCACTTGAGCAAGAATTCCTAAGTCAGTTTAGGGAAAATTCCCCACCCTTGGTATCTGACCACCCTTGATAGCTTATCACCCTGGTCCTGCCTTCAGCAAGGATCCTGTTGGGTCAGTCTAGCAAGAACCCCTCTTACTGCTGATGCCTCTGTTAGTAATTTCCATCCACTGACCCTCACCTGCTCCTTCACTACAGTTGCCCCTTGAATAGCAGGGTTTTGAACTCCACTTATGCTCACATATTTTCCAATAAATACATTTTTCTCTTCCTTATGATTTTGTTAATAACATGTTTGTTTCTTTAGCTTCCTTTATTGTAAGAATACAGTATATAATACATATAACATACAAAATATGTGTTAATTGATTATGTTATTGGTAAGGCTTCCAGTCAATGGTAAGCAATTAGTAGTTAAATTCCAGGGGAGTCAAAGTTATACATGGAGATTTTACTGTGTGGATGTTGGCACCCCGCATTATTTAGGGTCAAATATATAAATCCCCACTGTCCTTTTGGACCCTGAGTCGAGCCCAATCTCTGCTACTGCGAAGCCTCATTGTAGTGGTCCCACTGAATAAAGTCTACCTTATTGTCTTTAGTCTTCAACAAGCATCATGAATAATTTTTTTCTTTAACACATGTCAGCTGTCACTGTGGCTGGCCCTGCCCACACAGGGCATCACAACTTGGGACAGACTTCTCTTTCATCTTTGAGGCCCTTAAACCCAAGAAGGCCCTAACCCTTTTGATTTAAAGTCTCGTAATAATTTCTCTCCTGAGGCCTACTGAGGTTGGCAATCATATATTTTAGATTTGGGAGGGGATTTGTAATTTCAAATCATTGTTCTCACTGCAAAAAAATGAGCCCTGAATTTAAAACACACACACACACACACACACACACACCTGCATATTGTCTGCTCAGGTAGACCAGAGCTCCCACCCACCCTGCTGGGTGATATTTGATTCCCTTGGGACCCTTCACCTTGCCTTTCCTGGGGGATGTGAGACCAAGTGCACAGAGTCTGCATCTCCTTTGTGAGCCTCCCTGCACTTTAGCTCAGCATCACAGCTGACTGACTGGGAGGTGGCTGGCTAGGCCTGCTTTCTTGGTCTCTCAGGCCGGGGACTAGCTAGGAGGGAGCACAGGAAAGGGGGGAGAGGAGCGCCTTCCTTCATTTTCACCTCCCTGCCTCCCTTCCTCACAGTACACTGGGGGGACGTGATGTGCTAATCTGACTACTTTTTTCTTGTGAAAATTCAATCTCTTTGTCTCCAATGCCAATGCTTGGTAAAGAGAGGGCCAGACCTAACCTTGACCATGATAGCAGGAAGCAGAGGTGGTCTGGAGGTTCTGGGCGCATAAGAAGACCGTTTGAGAGATGGTGAGAAAGAGGACCTTCGGGGCAGTTCTTGGCTGGGGACGGGCTGGAGTAGACACGTGAGGAGCACCGGCTCTGAGCCGGGCGCGCTACATCCATCAGTTTTGTTTTGCTCTATAGATTAGGTAATCGACCCGGGTATCTCAGAGAGGTTAGATAATGTCCCAGGACCCACAGCTCATGGATGGAGCCAAGATCCAGACTTAGGCCTACAGACCTATTTGACGTCCATGCCCTGGCTCTTTCCATGAAACGTATTCCTCCCACAGGGGAAATGTGTGTGCTCCTGGGAGCAGCTCTGCAGTCCTCACAGTCTCCTGTGGAAGCCTGGCTCTCTGTGGTTTACCGCCCCCTGGGCCTCAGACCTTATTACCATTCATGTGGTTTCCAATAAAATATTTGTAATAACCTCCAAGGTGATAGAAATGGCACCAGCCTGCTGACATCTGGAAGGGCTCAGGGAGGCCATGACCACTGGGGCAGGCTCCAGGCTCAGCCCATATATCCCCCATAGACCATAGATGGTCTGAATCACATATCTGGGTGGGGAAGGGCCTGAGCAAAAGTGCAACCAGGCCTGGAGATTCCCCTGAGACAGAGCCATGAGTCATGTCTCTTTGGTAAGGCTGATCTGTGCAGCAAGCCCTCGGGGAGTAGATGGTCCATTCTGACAAGTGACCTTGACAGAATTACAGCAGTCATGTTTTCAGTTGGTTGAACTAGTCTTGGCCAATTTCTCTAGAGCGTTAGGTGCAAACACAAGTCTGCGACTCCGCATCGCAAGTGCACGTGTCTGCCTCTTCCCCTCCGCTGGGTAAAGCAGTTATTCCGGGGCTTGTACAATCGACGCCTTTCCCTCCCTGGTGAGAGCGAGAGTCTCCAGGCTCCCCTCCTCCCTCCGCCGACGTGCAGCGAAGCAATGCGGGCAAGGATCTTGGCCGAGGCCCGCTGCACAGTGCTGGCATTTAGTGACCTTCCGCACCAGTAATTCCATCCTTCGGGGATTGAAATTGATTTTCCTCCCTTCTGTGTATGAGCACAACCCGAGGGTACAGCTCTGTTACAAACGCTGATCTCAGGTGTGTACTTAAAGGTGAGCAGCAGCGCTCTTGAAAAGATAAATGAGAAAAGCTGTTTTAAGAATGCCCTCTCTGACCTCTACAAATGAACAGGATGTGTGCTTCCATTTCCAAAGGGTAGCCTTTCATCTCTTGGTGGTGGGGTGTGTGTGTGTGTGTGTGTGTGTGTGTGTGTGTGTGGTGGGGGGTGTGTGTGTGGTGGGGTGGGGATGGGCATGTCTGCAACTGTGAGAGAATGTGAATAACTGTCCAAGTTCATGCCCAAATGGCCTGGCTGAGAGCAAGGCAAGCAAGGTGCTTACTTCTGAGAGCAAGCTTTAAGGAGGTGTCCGAAAAGTCAGCACGCAAGATAAAATGTTGAATGTTATATATTTAAAAAATAAAAATTAATACAAAAAAATCCACAATGAGAAAAATATCAAAATTTTAAACAGACAATGGACATGACTGCTTTTTCCTCTTGCTTTAGACTCCAACATGGCTTGATGTGGTACTTCCTTAGAAACTTCTGATATTTTGTTAAAGATAGATTATTTTTATTTTTAAAATATTGCATAAAATATTATTTATTTTGATTTCTGAGTTTTCTGGTGTCCCCTTAAGTTTTACACACCAGGTAAATGACCACTCTCTGGCCCCAGCCCCCATCAGGCGTGGCCTGAGTCAGAGGCAGGGCTCTTGTTTTTGAGACTGGCTAGAGAATCTAGCTGGCATTTCTTTTCAGCCTCCAAAGTAAGAATGAATTGTTGAACTATTTCCTTAGGTGATAACTGTTTAAGCCAGAATGACATTCAGATTTTGCCATTTTCTTGGTCATAGCTAAAGTCATCTTGAGTGCCAAGCAGGTGTAAAGTAGAACTGGTTTGTGTCAGTTCTTGGGGATGGTGTCAATTCTGTATATCCTGTGGATGGTCCAAAACCAGTCCAGGCCATGGAGGACACCAAGAAGGTCTTGGTAGGTGCTCAAGTTGAATGTCAATGCCCAGTTCTTGCTGACAACGTTTGTAGAGCAGACTCAACCTCCTCTCCTGAGCTGCCCAGCTCATTGCACGTGCTCAGCTGTGAGCCCAGGAACACTTGTTACTCACACATCATTGCCACTGGTGTGCTCACACCAGCAGGCTGTGCAGGTACCATTTCAGTAGCTGCTCTTTAAGGATATGGCCCGATGACTTCTGTTGCTTCTGGAAGAGCTAGCTATTTCATAATTGTAAAATTGACCTCTGCACACACTGGAGTGTTTCCTGGCAAATCTATTGAGCCCAAAATTAAACGGCATTTCCTGGCGAGAGATGGGCAGGTGGTTGAAAATATCACAGCAACCACTTTGCTCAACTTATAATATTCCTTTACATCCAACATCCCAAGTCTTTCATGTGTCTATTAACTAGCAAGGCTAAAAGGGCGTCATGGTGAGCTTGGAGTCCAGCCATTTAAAATAAGAGGTCAGCGAGAGGCTGCCTGGCTCTGGCTTTTAGTTACTTTTCCAGTGTATTCTTTCCGACCTCAAACCTGCTCTTCCTCCTCCTGCAAGCTTTCCTTAGAAGTTGACACTACCACCTATATCCAACCAAATGCTCCCAATTTTACCTCATTAGCTATTTAGATGCCTCTCTGCTGCCAGAGTGATCTTGTTAGAAGGCTAATGTGATCAAGTCATTGCACTTTTTAGAACCCTCTGCAGCCCTTTCTAGTCTAGAAGGTGGGGTTTAAGATCCCTATTTTGGCTCCACCCATCTCACTGTGCTCATGGCTCACTGTTCTCCCCACTGGACCACCTATAGCACTGTCTCAACCCCTGGGCCTTTGCACACACCCTCCCCGCTGTCACACTCCAGTTTTCTATATTAGAGTGACTGCCTGGCTGCCGATGAGGCCAGGTGGTGATGGGGACTCAGGGTTCAGCATGTGGACTTGACTCATTGCCCTGATATCAGTGGCCTGCCACTCCCCTGCCCTGCAACATACCTGGTCGTCTCAATTCACCTCTCAAATAAAACCTCTGTATCTCCTGGTACCAGGAGATGGGGACCGATTTCTGGGCTGGACAAGCTGATGAGCAGCCTGGAGATCTTGATGACTTCCAATCAATTCTCCTATTTTTAGTCTCCTGCCTCCCTCCCATCTTCAGTGACAGCGGGGCCTCTAATTCGTGAATCTTTCTAGGGTTCAAGAGAGCAGATCATTATTTATCACTGATACCCCTTTTTGGAGGTTCCCTCAGATTTGCTAACATCCTTGGACTGACTTCATTTTACTTATCTGTAAAATGATAAAAACGTCTCATCATCTTCAATTCCATTAAAGGAATGAGCTAACTTCTCCGGCGACTGCTAAGCCAAGACTATCTCAGGATTAGTCAGGGACTTAGGTCTGCAGAACTGTTGTGTAAGATTTCCCTTTCTCTCATAGTTGGTTGTGGTCAGAGGACAATCAGGCATGTTGGCTCAAGGATAAACCAGCAAATCAAAATATATTTGTTTTTAGGTTAAAGTAAAAGGTTGATTGTATGTATCAATCATTTTTTAAAGAACTCCCCATTTTAGTAGACTTTTTGATTAATTGATTGACAAGGATCGTGTGGGTCATGTGCTGGATAAGAGAGTTTGTAGAAAGAAACAACCGGGGATTCATGCTGGGGAAATGCTGAAGGACCCACTTGGAGAGGTGTGAGTGATGTCACCCTCTGGCTGACGGAGTAACCACATTACCTGTGTCCCCTCTGTGACTTGGTGGGTGATGGTGTTAGGTTCAGGGACAGATGTTATTGGACCAATTAAGTAGTTCAGAGCCCTTTAAAAAGACCAAGTTTTCATTATGCTTTCCAAGAGTGGGCCATAATTTTTATTTAAGTACACACAAGCCACAGGAGCCTGAAATGCATTACAACCCAATGTATGTAACTGTTGTTTGGCGTAGGGGAGATCGCCCTGAATTGCTACTTGGGGAGCCATGTGCGGTCACTGCTGGCAACAGCCGGTCACCCGGGCAGTGCTTTCCTGGCAAGTGGGACAGGATCTTAGAGCTGCGATTATTTTGGAAAGGGGAACAGGCAGATGTGCCCCAGGCCTGACTCTGAGGCTTGCCTTGGGACTCATTTGCACATTCTATGGGGCTCTGATACCCTAAGGCACGCAGTTGCCTTTGGTTAGTTGTTATTACCACGCATAAGAACTCTGGGTGAAATTGCCAAGTCTTTCGCTAGAGCCAAAAATGGAAAAATCTTTCAAATAAAAAATGAAGTTTAGTTTGGCATTCTAATAGACCATTAGCCTGAAAATATACACTTGGCCTTGCCGGTTGGTTTGAGGAGAGGAATAGCAGCTATGCAAAGTTTATACAGTCTGCCCAATGAGCCCAGCTTCCTGTCCCCTGGGCCCCATAGAGCCCAAGCGCTGGCTGAAGCTCTGCCACAGACCAGGTGCTCCTGCCCTGTGTCCTTGCTGACAGGGGAAGGGCTGGTCCACGCAGAGCCTCGCTTGCCTGACATGAACATTTGGCTCTGTTGGACATTACACTGGATCTTTTCAAATCTCACTGCTTCCCAGGGCTATGCCAGCTCCACCTCACTGCCCTCCACCCCCCACCCATGACTTGGCCCATTTCTGCCTCCTGCTCCCCCTACACAGTCTACACAAAGACATTCAAAGTGGACGCTGCTGTGATTTCTACTGTGCCTGAGTCTCTCCTTGACAAGCCGGTGACCCTGAAGGATTTTGCCTGGTTTTGTTTGATTTGTTGCACAGCTCATACATATGCAGTTTACCTAATGTCCAACGTGGCTAAATTTCATTCCACGTGGAAGGAAACACACTTAGCTTTGGACAGTCATGGCTCGGTTTAGAAGCAAGTTGATGTTACTGACGATGTGTGGGTTGAGCAGACCTATGTGACAAGCTTGTCTGGTAAGCCACATCATTAGGGCCACAAACCCCTGTTCTTTCCAAACTGTAACCAAAACTTATCTGCACCTTGAAGTGACTCAAATGAGGCTGGTGCCAAAATGAAAACAAAAACCTTCTGTCAGGAGCTGACTCTGGATGTGGAGGAGTGGGGAGAGGGGGGGAGAGTAGGCGGTGGGATATTGAGGTCTTGTGGGCAGAGCAGATGGGGGCTGACATCGTGAGTAATAACAAGGGAAGAATCCCAAGGAGACAAAAGCGGTTATTTGGAAATTGATGTCTAGGACTTTGTACTGGTCAGCTCAGAGAGGACACGGAGAAAGTGGGCTGGGGCTGGGCACACTGTCAGGGTCAGGGGGTAGAGCCTGACTCCTGCTTGTGCTGGTCACTTACTTTGAGGCTCTACTCTGTGCCTGTTTCTTCAGTTGTCGGCACCATGAAGACTGAATCACTGACCCTTATGCTTGCTCACTGGACTTTTTAAAAGTCTGTTCTGAAGTGTGGACTGAGGCATCACTGCATGATCACAGAGATCAGAGTTGTGTCCTGGATTCAGTGAGCTCTCCAAGATAACTGGAGGTCAGAGCTAGAACCAGCTGGGTACAGGACAAAGGAGACCGTTTTTTCATGGACCAGAATGAGTAGAGCACGGGCGAGCGATATCAGAGAAGATACCTTAGGAAGAAACCCAAGTCAAAGCCAAGCAGGCCTTCCTGAGGACGGAGCATATTGTGTTTACCATACCTTTCAAAGCGTAGCCCAGAAACCTGGTGAATACACTACACCAAGAGTGAGCCCTAATCCTAACGTGCCCTGTGGACTTTGATGGACTTTTCTGTAGTTTCCAATCTTTTGCTTTTACAATGCTGCAACAAATAATCTTGTACATACATCACTTTGCATATATGTGGGTATGACTGTGGGATAAAGGCCTTGAAATAGAATTGCTGGGTCAAAGGACAGGCACATTTGTAATTTTAATAAATATTGCCATATTGACCTTCGTAGCCCTCCAATTTGCCCCCCTCAAGTGATAAATGTGTTCCCTTTACTTCAAGCCTCACCAGCCCCGTACGTTATTGGACTTTTGGCTCTTTGCCAACTTCAGTGGTAAGAAAACAGTGTCTCAGTGCAGTTTTAATTTGTTTTTTTTATTGAGCTATGTTGAACATATTTCATCTTTTAAGAGCTTTTTTATATTTACTTCTCTACGAACTGTTTATATCTTTTGTCCATTTTTTAAATGGTTGATGATCTTCTAAAATAGTAATTTGAACATACATATTAGGGAAATTAAGTCTTTGTTTGTGGTGGAAGAAGAAAATTTTTTCCTGATTTGTTGTTTCTCATTTTGACTTTGCTTTTAATACTTCTTTCTTTTCTTAAAATTCCCTACCTGAGGATATGCTTATTGATTTTAGAGAGAGGGTAAGGGGGAGAGAGAGAGAGTAAGAGAGAGAGAGAAACATCATTGATGTGCGAGAGAACATCGACTGCTTGCCTCCTATGTGTGTCCTGACTGGGGGCGGCACTCGCAGCCTTCAGGTTCACGGGCTGACCACTCCAACCAGCTGAGCCACACCAGCCAGGGCGATGCTTGTAATATTCCTGGCATGAAGAACTTTTATTTTAATTTCCCATGATAGAATTTATTCAGTCTTTTCTTTGATGGCTTCTGATTCTTATGTCAGTTGGATAAGTCTTTCCCATTCTAAAGTTACTAAATAATTCCCTTATATTTTCTTTTACTACTTTGGGGTTTTAATTTTTTTTACGTTTGGGATTTATCTGGGTGTAAAGTTTGGATTTAACTTTATTTTCTTAAGCTGGCTTTTGTGTTGATCCAACCCCACTGATTAAATAATCCACTTTCTCCTCAGTCATTTAAGATGTCACCTATAGATGTATTTTTTAAAAATTTATTTCTAGGCTCTTTATTTTATTTCATTGTCTATTCTTAAGCAGTATCAAGGTTTTTTGTTTTAGAATATGTTTTAATATCTGGTATAAATATCCCCTATTCATTGCTTTTTCTATTCATAGGTTTTAGATAAATCTTGTCTATTTGTCCATATAAAAATTCGAATCACTGTGTCTATTTTCATAAGTGCACAGCTGAAGTAAATGTCTACGATATCTTTAAAAGGTTGATGATGCAGTCACTTTCTTTCAAGGTCTTATCTTTTCCATTCTCAACCTTAAATGATTCTCACTTTTTGGTCAGAGGCAATTCTAAGGGACGAAACTTCCATTGCCTTCTGAAAATAAAATCATTAGCAAGACAAGTCAAAGAAACCATGCATTTAGTGTACTCAGTCTTTAGCACATGTCTGGAGAGCTTACATCCACCATCAGCAGTGGGCAGATCTTAGAAAAGCAGCGGTAATATCCTCTGTCTGGCAGGGCAGTCCAGAGCATGTGCCCAGCGTCTCCACTTCCACACTCTTCACTGATTTTTTCCTTTTATATGCAAGGATTTCCATACTCACCCATCAGCTGTTTGGGGGGAACCCATTATGTGCCAGGCACTGTTCTAGATCATGGTAATGCAGTAACGTACAAAGCAGATTTTTTAAAATCTTTGCCTTTGTGGATTGTGGAATTTGCTTTCTAGAAAGCTGCTGGACACACACACACACACACACACACACAACAACAACAATAACAACAACAATTCCTCTTCTATTACCAAATCCAAGTCAAAAGCTCCTGACCAGTGTTGCAGACTGGCTGTTCTGGACTCCTCACCTCCTGACCTCTTCTTTTGACAGCTGCACTCTGGCTTCCTCTGGGGGGAACCATCCTTCCCACTTCTGGCTCTACAGGAGCCAAGGGCACTTCAAACACCTGTCTTTTGTGATTGGTTCAGGGATATGTAACATGTTAAACTGAAAGAATGAAAGCCCAAGGCCGTGTCTGAAACAACTAAGGAATGGAAGTTCTCTACATGGGGTTTACTCATAGAAGGTAAACTGCGTGGAGGTGAACTCTGTGGCTCTGTCAATCATCTGTCAAGTATGGAAAGTTTTTAAACAATGAGAACCCAGAAGAAAGCAAGAGCAAAACATTTTATTTCTATTTTACTGACATTGTTTGAGCTCCTTGATCCACCCACATTTAAAACTAGATCTACCCTTAAACTTTTTAGTTCATTAGCCGATTCTCAGCTGAGCCCATGGGATCGCATTTATTTTCTATTCTTAGACTCCATCTTTATTATTCAGACTCTGAGAACTTGCATATGAACTGTGAAGTGATAAACATTGTTTTAAACCTTTCCCCACATTGTTTTTTTACGGAGAGTGACTAGGCACCCACCTTACTATTGTTGATTTACTTGCTGTCATACCTGTTTATGCCCAGGCACTAAACTGAACCAAGACTGGGAAAGAACTGGAAGGCCTCTGCCTGAGTGTGGGCGCTTCCAGGGCTAAGTTGGGCAAAACAATCATTACAAAATGATCTATCTCGGGTGCCACAATGAAGGCAGAGCACAAAGCAGCAGCCAAGAAACCAAGCCATGGTTGGGAGCTGGCAGTTAGCTGCTCAGTGGGGGAAAGTAGAAGAGCCAGCCAGAGGGTGAAGTGAACAGGCAGAAAGTAAGGCCCTCGAGGCCTGAAGCAGGGCATTAGCAAGCGAAACGGATAGGTCTGAGGGCTTAGTCTGCAAGTCCTCAGGTTAGGCCCTGCCACAGTGCATGTCTGAAGTTTCCTCTGCTCCATACTTGCATAGCATTCAAAGTTGTCTGGGGCATAATCGAGTCTTGTGAAGCACAAGTTCAATATTTGCAAGATAAACTCTATAGTTTCTAATGAGCCTATCATTTTAGTATAGCACGCGATGGTTCAGAAGGCTAAATCGAATGCTTGGGAGAGCCTGATATTACTCAGCTGGATGATACTCCCCAGAGGGCAGCTGGAATTCTGTTGGGACTTTTTTTGGTTGGTTGTCGCTATAACTGAGAGTTGTTCATTGGCATCTGGTGGGCAGCAAGCAGGCCTGCGCTATTGGTCTACAAAACAAAATAGCGTCCCCCCCAATGAAAACAGTGCTGACTCCCAAATGAAAACCTCTGAATATACTCTAGACAATTCCCTTCCACTGTCTACTTCCTCAAGGATCCTTTACTTTCAAAGTCAAAAATTTCAGTGGAAGAAAGGCTAAAAACACGACCTCTTCCCAAGACTCAAGTCTGCTTTTCATGTGGGCATTACCTATTTAAACTTGAATCAGGTAGGCTGGGTAGCTCTCAGGAAGTCTGGGCAGTCCCGAAAAGGTGCCCATAATAGTGTCTTTACTTCCCAGTTGGCCATGCCAACTATGCCCACAGCTGCCTTCAGACCCTCAGAGGGGAAATACCAGTCCCCATGACGAGTGTCTTCCTTCCAGGGACAATACAAAGCCGTATTGCTGTATTTGTTCACGGATTAAGAAATTTTTATGTTGCCTCCTTTTGAAGTTCCAAATTTGACTTCTGATATGAGGAGGCTGCTTCTGATATACAGGGTGTCCCCAGAAATATACACACACTTTGACAGCTGGTAGCTCAATTTTGAAAATAAAATGTATTTTAACAAACGCTGCCTTTATAATTATTCAAAGTGTGTGTATATATTGTTGGGACGCTCTCTCTATATAGTGGTTATACCTTTTCTATTTATGCAGTTATTTTTTCACTTCTTTAGTAGCATGGCTGGAGTAAGTGTTAGGTTCCAGACACTGTGCTAGGGGCTGGGTGCATTTCTTCCTGTATCATTGCTTCATTCACTAGCTTCTTGATATTCTTTTTGCTTCTACCATCTTAGCATTATTTTTCCTCCCAATGTTTTCTGCAATCATTTTGGTCATTATATCCAAGAACTCATTATTCTTTCTAGTCAGCAAGAATTGAGGAGACTGTGCCCCAAATCTTTTTTTTTTTCCCTCAAAAGAAAGTTTTCTTATATCATACCCACTCCACAGGAAGACAGATATGTGTGTGCCTTTCAGTCCTAAGACAGCTCAGTCCTCAAGACATCTTCCTCTTTTGGGTGTTGGACTGGGCTGAACTTACCTTTTAGTGGACTCAAAGGCATCTGATTCTAGAATTTCTAAATTTAATTGACAAAATTGATTAAAAATCTTCTCATCAAAATAGTTTCACAATCATTGTTGGGAGAAACTTTAATATTTTCCAGTTATTTAGCTCTTGTCTACCTCATCCTGAGCCTTGTCCCACATGTTCACATCTTATGTTCTGTACAGGGGTTGAGAGTGAGTTGGGTTGTTGCTTTTTATGAATGGCAGAGTCAATTTAATTCTATAGTAGAACTCCAGCAATTCTGCCCCTGTGGATAGAACGTGTTCCAATGCCTGGGGCCCACCGAGACCCACCCAAGGTCAACAACCACAATCACACTGGTCAGAAACATCAAATGGAGCAACAAGGACACTAGAGTGCATGAGTGCATATTTATTAATTTTAAAAAAACCTGATTCATCCGAAACATACAGCCCTTGTGAGGCACTGGCCGAGGTTTGACCAGCTTCAATCTAACCTTCAGTGTGCTCATAAAATTGGGCTCTGCTCGGAGATAAAAGAATTTTGCCTTTTTCTAAGAGAACACCCAGTGCTCCATTCTTAGGAGCAGCTTTCTGATCGAGACTCCCAGATCTAGACTATAAACAGTGCTCTTGCTTCTCACTTGAAGTATCTACATATGGAAAGAAGTGACTTCCTGAAGACACGTTTAAAACATCGACCCAGGGTTTCTGGAAGGAGCCTGTCTCTCAAGGTGTCAGTTGGGAAGGGCGGGTGGAGACGTGAAGGAGAAGAGGGAGAGTTACCTGCAGGAGGCAACAACTAAAAGCAAGCACTGTTGGGTGGGGGAGGAAAGGAAAGCGACACGAAGCTTGTACAAAGAAAAGTGGAAAACCTTAAAGAGAAGAAGAGAGAAAACTACTGAAAGTTGTGGCACTTTAAGAAAACAGAAGGCAAAACCAAAAAAAACAAAGAAAAACCCACCCCAAACACTAAACAGTGGAAAGGAGCGGAAAGAAGAGCCTTTCCTGGTGCCCCTCTGCAGTGTGAATCTTTGAATAATTGTGCAGTTGGTCGATACAAGCTGAGCCTAAGGAGTTCCAACATTTATTTATTTATTGCTTACTTACATTTTCTTAAACATCTGAACTTTCAAAATTGTGTTCTGGTGGGGGTGTGAGTGCCCTGAGATTCATGAAACAAGGTGAAGACATCCTAGTTTTTGATTCATTTTGGCGGCTTTGAAAGTTCCTAATTGAGGCCTTGAAAATGCCAGGTGTCTGTTCATTAACTGTGTTCTGAATAAATGGACTAGGAAAGGTAGGTCGGTGTCACGTCCAGTGAGGGCGAGAAAGAGAACAGCCTGCGTGCCCTGCAGTGATATGGCCTGGGTTAAGGTTTGTTGCTGGCGTTTCTCACAAATATGAATTGATTTGGCCAGAATAGACCCACCATATCTTAAAATAGATTTTGGATATGAAATCATTGTCTTTGTATTTATGCTCAAAACCAGACATTGCATTTCAATGGTTTCTATTAAACCTGGGTCCCTGTTGAGCCCCTGAACGAACAGTTGGGCATGTTCTTCCTCTGGACAACTCAACAGAAGAGCTGAGCTTGAGCTGAGTGTCTGCTACTTGCAGGAAAAAGCATCTTCACTTGTGCTATGGACTGAATTGTCCCTCCCCAGATGCATTTGTTGACGCCTTAACCACCAAAGTAGCTATACTTGGAAACAGGGTTTAAGGGGAAGATTAAGGTTAAATGAGGTCATAAGGATGGTTCCCGGATCCAATAGGACTGGTGTCCTTATAAGAAGAGGAAGAGACACCAGGGATGCTGTGCACCGAGAAAAGACCCTGTGAGGACACAGAGAGCAGGTGGCCATCTACGAGCCGGGAGAGAGGCCTCAGGAGAAACCAGTTCTGCCTCACCTTGATCTTGGACTCCCAGCCTTCAGAACCGTGAGGAAACAAATTCCTGTTGTTTAAGGCCCCTTCAGGGGTGCTGCATTAGGGCAGCCCTAGCTGACTAATATAAGTGGCAGCCACACCTTTATGGTTCTCTGCCTCAGTTGTAGCCATGAGGGCTTGAGCTGCCTCTTAGGCTATGGCCTTAGAACTTCAGCATATTAATATATTGAAAAGCATGACACCGGAAAGAAACCAGAGCCTGACTCCTGGCTGAAGCCCTGACACACAGTACTGCCTGATGAATGCTTACGGATTGAAAGGAGAGGAAGCCAGTAGGAGTGACTTTTCGTAAAGGGTGGTGCAGAAGCACCCGAAGAAGAAACCACATGCCTGGACCTAAAGAATAGTGAGAGATTCAGAGGGGCCAGCTGGGAACAGAAGCAGCGAGGGCAAGACCAGAGTGGCCACAGCAAGAAAGGATCTGGAGCAGAGAGGCTTCCTGAGAGCGGGGCTGAGTGTCTCAGAGGTAATGTCAAAAGCTGGCAGAAAACTTCAGAGAGGTTTTCCCCTGGGTGGGTGAGCTGGTTAGGGCCCAGAAAAAGAAGGGACTTGGGGGCCACAGAATTCAAGTGGCTGGTTTACACAGGCTCCAGAGTAAAAAATCATTGTCCTTGTGAAATTACAGCCTTGGTGGGAGGGGAGCTGAGCGTGGCCTGGGAAAGCAAGGGTCATATCCACCTTAGCCAGCATGCAGCTCCAACTTGATCTATACAAGACTCTACTAAAAATCACCATTCTCTGTCCCTCCTATTTTCCCATGCTCATCTTTGGCAGTTATGCTGACAGACAGCAAGGAGGTCATCTAAAGTCATTAAGTGAAACATGGAGAGTGGACTCTACAGTAAGCAAAGCACTGATGGAAACACTGCATTCTGTGGCGTCAGAGCCAGCCTGCTCCTGGATCCCAGGGTGGAGGGGAGGGGAGGAAGCATTAGCATCCTAGGTGGCGAGAGGCTTTAGTCCCCAGAGCTGTTCTCTTTCCTCTCTCTTTCTCTGGCCCACCCCGAGTCATTCCATGTAAGATGCCAGTCCAGGACCTCACACGTCATATCTTATATAAAATGTAACTTAGCTTTATTCTCTCACGAATTCTCCACAACGCTTCCCTACTCTTCCACTTTCTGTCTTTGCTCAGATTCCCCACTCTTCTTTTTCAGAATCCTTCCGATTGCCCAGCCATTACGCCTGACCGCCTGGACTGCCACGTGTGCCTCCAGGGACAGCCTGTGCTGCTCGGCCACTTGACCAAGTTCCTGGGTGGAAGGCCACCCAGTTGCCTCCTCCATGCCAGGGGATATTCCAGCTCCGAAGGCATATCCCTCCCTCCACCGATGCTCTTGGCTGCCTTTGCCAGCACTGACTGCTGCAGATGTCATGTGCCTCATCTCGTGCCCTTCAAGGTTGGCTTTTGATGTTCTGTATATTTGACCCACTATCTTCCAGAAACTCCCCCATGCCCTTGGCCTTCCCATCCCATGGCTGAAAGCCACGCCGTGGCATTCCAGACTAGTCCATGACTCCTATGACCCAATACATGTGGGAATGTCTGATTCCAGTAACATGAGGAAAGATGAAAGAACGTAATTTCCTAAAATGTGAATTTGTAAGAAATAAAGGCCTGTTAGCCAAGAAGTATAAGCTCAAAATGGAGAATGCAGAGAGCCTGAGAAGGCTTTTAGGAACCACAGAACTTGCTCTAGGTTTTTAAAGATCTGAAATAATAACTTGAAAGAAAATAAAAATTGCCACACCAGGGGGAAAACTCTATGTGTATAGCAGTTTTAAAATATGCATTTTTTCACATACAAAGTATGAAACCTCTTGGGTTCTTCGTCCTACAATTGCTCTCTATTTCATGCTAATGCAACAGCTGTAAATGGCTCTGGTAAATCACGCTAGTACATTCCCATTAACATTAGCAAAATGTGTGTCAACTGCACTGACAATAGCTGTCAGCCTTGAAAGACCCTAATCTTCTCTGCACAGAGTACACATGTCTCTGTCACACCTACAGTTTCTCGTGCATCCTGGTACCATTTGTCTGTCTCATTTCCCGCTTGTTCTCCTCTGGACTCAGAAGGCTCCTTTAGTGTCAGTGAGGTGTGTTCTGACTCAGCACAGGCTCTGCCTATCACTCCCTCCTTTTCATACCTGCGAATGAGGTTTTCCTCGCAGAGCAGCTACATTTGTGTGCTGCCAGAACAGAAGACAAATTGGTTTTGAAACTGCACCATACTGCATAACTTCAGGGTAATGTCCATTATTTCATAAACAGATTTTTTTTCTAGTGAAACATATACCAGGGCTTATGATTCCCACCCAGCAGGAGTCATTACCTCCGGTTTACAGTTTCTCTGGGAAGCCGCGTGATGGGGACTGACCTCAAGCTCACCGCTTCTTCTGTAGACAGACTGAGCCACCTCCTCATTGGATCCAGCTGAGAGCTCAGCTGGGGCTTCTTTCACTGTTTGTGGTGAAGAGCCAGAGCTTTTTATTTGCAGTATATCATGGACTGATGCTTTTATAAAACACAAAGACAGTTCTTGAATGCTGTGGCCATGTCAAATTGCACATAAAAGTTCCTAAGTGCTTGTTCTCACTCTCTCTACTTATTGCAGATGGGCAACAGTTAGCTCATGGACCATCCCAGATCTGTGGACTGCACTGTGGTAAGCACTCAGCCTTGGCCTATTGGTCACACCACTCTAAGACGCATCCTGCAAAAACTACCATGTGATGCAGGGTGTTCTCTCCTCTGTTTCCTAGAACAGGAGAATTTTAGAAGAATGAGGAGGGAAATCATTTAAACTGCTTTTAAAGGAGCAGGTACTGAAGGCATCTGTCTGTGTTGGAGCCCTGACCCACTGTGATCAAAGCATGATGTACAGTGTTCAGGTGGGAAAGAGAAAACAAACTAACCTACGAAAACACAAACAAATCCATTCAATGGATGAATTCAAGAGATATTTAGAAGATAAGGTTGGTAACTGACTGTGGTGGCTGGACATGGAGATCACACAACTGGGTGAATGGGGGTGTTGACTGCTGAGATGGGAAGCAGGGGGAGGAGGCTGAATTCGGGTGACTGATGTTGAGTTCAGGTTTAATCTGAGAGGTCCATGGAATTTAGAAAATACAAATGGATGGTCTGTCTGTAAACCATGCTGTGCTCAGATTAAGTCTCATTTCCTTGGTTTCTGCATATGCTGAAATTTTACCTATCATATTTTTATTATAGGAATCTAAGGTGTGGGAACTGTTTGGAGAGATTTGATGAAGTACCATTCTTTTGCTGAAATGCACAAGCTCTATCAGTACGGATTACATTTTGTAAGATGCAGAAAACCCATGTTGATTTAAAAATTTAAAAATAAAAAAACAAGAAAAACAAAAACAGTTATCCACCTAGCCCCTCTTTGCACATCTAGGCAGATAATACCATGAATGCTGAAGCATAAACAACAAATTATATTAAACAAGCCACGCAATGTACACCTCCATCGCAAACACATTAGCAAATGAAACTCAGCAGCTGCAAATGTCCTCAATGATCAGACTAGAAGGACGTGAATGTCTTTTTGAAGCTCTCTAAAAGGATTTATAACTGAAGTGCTAAAAAAATTAGGGAGACAATATACCTTTGATGGTGACCTTAGAAACATCTTAAACATCTCTTGACATCTTCAGCTCAGGTTTCACAAAAATCTTTGTTTGTTCAGTTACATCTGGTAACATGAAACATTTTGTACATTAGAGACACACGGGTGTCTTTTGCTCATATGAAAATGCTCATATTAAAAAATATATGGCTTTCAATTTAGTCTTTTTGCAATAAAGTAAAACCTGACCCAACACACAATAAAAGAGCAGTTGAGCCAGATCAGATGATCTACCTCTGACAAACGCTCAAGTCATCATTTTAATAATTTCTTCCCGAAACACCAGCAAAAGCGGGTCTTTTGCAAAATTAACCCTATGCCAAGAACCTTTTATCTTTAAATTTCTTCCTGACAATTATTCAGGATCAACCAGAGCCATAAAATGCATATACGTTGTGATCTCGCCATCTCTTTCCTTCCCTTTGACTCTGATGCCTGGGGTAATGGTCAGGCAAAAACAATTAAGCAGAATGTAGGTCAGTTCACCAGGTGATAAATTTACCCATTCCTTTGGGCCCTCATTCTGAAGTTTCTGAGGCTAGCGCCGTGGCAGGTGCTATTTTAAGCAGAGATAAAAGAAAAGAATCTTCAAAGAACATGACTGCACGGTGCACAGCGCCTGTAGGGCACGTGAGAGAAAGGCCTGCGGGAAGGGGTCCTGAGCTTCAAGAGAAGCCCGCTGTCCTGGAAGAGCTGGGAAACCGAGAGCCTCCATCTGGCAACACATTTCTTTTAAAAAGACGGAGGAGAAAATGTGGGTGCGAAGGGTTCAACCATCTTGTGGAGAGCACTGATCTGGGCGTCAAGGGCCGGATCCCAGGCCCTGTGAGGTCACTAAACAGCTTTGTGTATGGGACAAGTATTTTGCTTCTCTGGGCCTCAGTTTCCTCTTCTTTAAGTGAGAGCTTTAGTTGATATTTCAAGTCCATTTCGTGGGCTTCCATGTAAGTCTTGATGGCCTAAGAATCTGCTGTTAACTAATCTACCCCTTTCTATTAAGTGTTTGTTTTTTCAGTTTCTTCATCTTCTTTCCTAGTGTGGCCAGCAGAACAATGCCCTTCCCCCCAACATGTCCACATCCTAATCCCTGGAACCTGTGACTATGTTTCCTTATATGGCAAAAGGACTCCGCTGATGTAATTAATTTAAGGATCTTGACGTGGGGAGATTACCCCAGATTATCCTGGTGGGCCCAATGTGATCACAAGGGACCTTATAAAAGGAGATTGTGAGTGTCAGGGTAAGAGAGAGAGAAGTTTGAAGATGCCATCCTGGAGAAAGGGTCCATGAGCCATGGAATGCAGGTGGCTTCCAAAGGCCAGACAAGGCAAGAACACAGATTCAGCAGAGCTCAGAGAAGGAAGCTCTGCCAACCCATTTTAGACTTCTGACTTACCAAACCTTAAAAGAATACATTTGTTATTTTCAGCCACTGAGTTTGTGGTGATTTGTTACAGCAGCAATAGGAAACTGATACACCTAAGACTGTAAGAACTTCAGTGTCTATATCTTCCCACTGGTTGTGTGGTCAAGGAGCCCTGTAGCAGCTCAGTTGGAGCTGATCCATCCCTAAGGAAAGATTTTCATTTATAGGAGAGAGAGAAATCGCCGCAGAGGATGAGCACTGGGCAGTGGAAGAGAGGAAATCTTTCAGGCAGCACTCAGCCAGAGGAGAAATCTGTTTGTTCACCTACAGGGGTGGGGAACCTTTTTTCTGTCAAGGCCATTTGGATATTTATAACATCATTCGAGGGCCATATAAAATTATCAACTTAAAAATTAACCTGCTATATTTGGTCAAACATTTAATTAACTCATTCCTAATGTGATGGCTGGAACGGCGGTTGCTTCGGCAGGACAGACCAAATGATTTTGTGGGCTGGACATTCCCCACCCCTGATCCTAAAGCCATGGAAGTTTATACACAGAGGCAGTAGAACTTCAGTGGGGAGTTTGCATCTGGAGGCTGACCCAGGGGAGGCAGCACCATCTCCAGATGGAACCTGGCTTGGATTTGCACAATATCAATTAGAACACAGAGAACAAGAGTGGTGGAAACATTCACTTTAATAGGCCTCTGTAGACAGAGGCCTATTCAGTCTGTCAGACTGACAAAGTGTCTAATAATTACCTGTTGATTGGTAACGCTCCTGGGTAACAGAAAGAAAGATTGGAGTGTGTCTATGTTCACCTGAGTTTGTTTGAGACACCCAGAGCAGAGGCCCAAGGAAAGTCTAGCCAAGGTGCCCTTCAGGCCCACATGACATGATGCATTAAATGAGTCAACAGTATGTCCATCAGCTATGGCTGTCAGAGGGACATTTAATGGTGCCACATGGGAACTGTCATTGCTGTGGCCTTCACAGATCTTCCAAATAGAGGACCTTTACAATTCCAGCTCTAACAAGGAAGCCTGCACACCCACCATGTCTGGCATTGCCACAATATCCTAAGGAGCACACCTGGAGGTAGAAGACCAATCCAGAGAGCTCAGATTTCCCAGACAGGGGCTGTCAGATGTTGAAGGTGATACTTGGCAATGCATATGGGAAGAAAGCAAAGAGTTCTGGAGAAATCAACTGACACTGAGTCAACGGTTGAAAGCATGCAAGGGCTTAAGCAAGATTTAGACTTGTTAGGATGAGACTTAAGGAGACATTCCAGAGCAGGCGACATTAGATGAGACAGGACTGCGGGTGATGCTTTGGATTGCTCAGATCTCTAAGGCAACCAGAGGAAGAATGTCCGACTCTATTCCAAATCGTTTAGATTCCATTGTATGTAAACACACACAGTAAATTCCATCGTTCTTACCATTTGTGTCTTTGTTAATTGAGCCCTATTGTGGGCTTCATAAGTGCTGAGTAAAAACACCCTTCTGGTATTCATAATTAATTGATATTTCTGGAATTGTGGGTGCTGCTGACCCTCAGATTCAATATCTTATACTCCAACTGGATGTACGCAGGCTTCTCAGGGAGGCAACATCACATGGCGATGAAGCCTAGATGCTTGGAACTTGGACACTCCATGTTTCTGCCTCTTCGGAGCCCTGCAACGCCGGGCAGCTACTTCGCCTCTCCGGGCTTCCATGTCCTCATTCTCACATGGAAGTTGAAATAGTACCTCCCTCGAGGATGCTTATGAAGAAAGAAGCAGTGAATGCATATAAAATGCTAAGCAAAGTAAGTGCCCAGCACAGAGTCAGCATTCAATGTACCCCCATTATCATGAATCATTGGTCTTCGCGTGGGTTATTCTGCCTGTGAGTGCTGCACATGACAAGCAGGAGCCAGAGAAGGTGTGAGCTCCAGCTCACACCCACATCCTGCCTTGTGGAGGAGTTGAGGGGATAACGAAGGCCTAACCACCAAATATTGAGCACCTGCTCTTCTGCTTTTACGGTTTGGCAGCTCCCAGCAAGTTCTCTGGCAAGAGCTGCTTCCTTTCTGTACTCGAGGATTAAGCCACCTTCCCATCGTCTGCAGGGCCCGAGCATGCCTGGGGTCTGCGGGCTGATTAAACATGGAAAGTCCAGGACAGCAGAGAAATATTTCTTTTTTTCTTTCTCACAGCAGGTGCTTCCAAATGCAAAAGGAACCGGCTGCCCACCCTCAGTCCCTGCTGACATATCGTCAGTCCTCAGGAGGCCTGAGGCACAGTGCTCACCACCCCAGGCCAATGCTGCTATTCCACAAAACGCCAAAGCAAAATGTTCTCTAGGCTTGGGCACAGGGTCCAGCTCCCCTTGGGACAGACACTCAGCTTTCCATCTCCCATCCATCCTGGTCTCGCAGAGTGAGCACCGAGTTCCTCCTCGGTGGCCTCCAGGAGAGCTGCCTGTGGCCCCGGCCCTCCTGGCAGCGGGGAGCCCACTGGGCAGATGGGGTCCGCCAGAGAGGACTCAGCCACAGCTCTGCAGCACGGGCGGGCCCTGCTTTCCGGAGAAGACGGAGTTTCTCCCCCACAGCTCCCTGAAGGATGATGCCTCCCGTCTGCTAGGAAGACACAGAGTTTGGTCACGGCCCGGGAGCTGTGGATTTTTAATTTCTATCTCCGCAGAGCTAATGCACTTGACAGGGCCGAGGAGGATGCGGTGGAACCAGCACCAGCCCAGCTGACCCAGGGGGTGCTGCCTCCCCCGAGCCTGCTCCCTCATTCCCCCCTCTCTCTGCCATAGTCAGGACAACTCCTTTCATTTCAATAACTCCTTAGAACTCAGCAGGCAGATGCCTAATTCTTACCTTGTTTAGCCTGCACAAAATTCTGTGACATGAGAAAGGAAAACTCATTGCATGGATCATCTGTTATATCTCGCATTCGTGCTGGGTACACGTGCATAAAAATAGGAAAAGCTGATATTTATCGAGCACATACCACATGCCCAGCACTGTTTTAAACATTTCATGAGATGGTTCTTTTCCTAATCCCTGACAACAGCCCCACAAAACAGCGTAAATATCACTATCCCCTTTTTATAGATGAAAAAAGTGAGGTGTTTAGAGGTTGAATTACTCATCCCAAAGCACCCAGCTAGTAGGCATCCACGTTCAATAAACCTGTCTGACGGCAAAGCTCTTGCCCTCCATCCTTAAGATAACCCGTCCTTTGCAGAATTTCAAAGACATCTCATCACAAACTGGCAACATAGGAATAATTACTCACATTTTACAGATGAAAACGTAAGTCTTAGGGAGGATAATGAATTTTTCCAAGACTATATATCTGTGGTCATTGGGAACTTGGGTGAATCTAACCCAAGGCCCCCATTCTCTCTTAAGTCGGGAATCCAGCCATTTCGCACCCTCCCCCCCATCAGCTCACTCTGACAACTATGGGTCTCAGAGACATGCATCTCCTTTTCTCACATTTGGCTTCAGGCCATGAGATAGGGATGGTGTGGGGGCTTCTGGAAGAGACCATGGGCCCTGGAATTATTTAGATCGCAGCTCTATGCATCGTGAATCTGAGGCAGACAGTTTCTGCCTCCACTTGCAGCTGCTGCCCTAGCAGCTGGAGATATGAAATGTCCGTGCTCTGTGTCCCAGCTTCTTGTTATCTAGAGGTGATCCTGTGATGCAATCTGAGCCAATAAGACAAGCAACATTCTGTTGATTGGGGAGCTTCTAGGAAAGCTTTTATAAGAGAAACTGCTGCAACTGGCACAGCCACTTTCTCTCTCTTCCTCTCTTAAACTCAGCTGCGATGCCTGGAGCATCAGCAGCCATGTTGCAGCCGTGAGGTTGTGAGCCAGCATTCCAGAAATGGCGAAGAAGAAAGATAAAGGAGCGTGGCTGATCTGCCACACCGGCTTTGACCACCTGTCTCCAGACTTGCTGCCTGAGAAGACTCCCTTCGTCCCTCTTATTTATTATTTATTTATTTATTTATTTATTTATTTATTTATTTCCACTCTTTGTTGGAGTTTCTGTTGCTTTGTTAATGATACAGAACTAAACACCTAGACTAGTTCCAGAAACCCTGTATCTTTATGCCTGCCGGGCTGGGCTTAGTTTCTCACCATTTCCTCTCTTTCCCTTCGCCCTCTCTCCTGCCCAGCACAGCTTTACACCCCCCACGGCCTCCTTTTAAATGTGGATACGGCCCAGCCAGGTGTGGCTCCGTGACTGAGCATCGATCCAGGATCCAGGCGTTCGGGGTTCGATTCCCGGTCAGGGCACATGCCCGGGTTGGGGGCTCAGTTCCCAGTCGGGGGCGTGGAGGAGGCAGCCGATCAATGACTCTCTCATCATTGATGTTTCTCTCTCTCTCCCTCTCTCCCTCTCCTTTCCTCTCTCTGAAATCAATAAAGATATATTTAAAAAATAAAAATAAAATAAAATAAATGTGGATACGTTGTCTCCCACTAACAGTGTGGGAGGCATGCATGGGCATCCTCCTCACCCTTACATTTTAATCTCTGATCAGAAAAACTAAAAATAAACAAAACAATAAACAAAATCAACCCTTTTAAGTTGAAGATTTAAATTGAGCATCTGCTTTCATGCAGCAAAGTCAAGAAAACCTGGATTCCATATTGAGGGTTGTGTAGATTGCCCTGGAATTAGAGGGGATTTTACCCAAACATGTCATACATTTGGCTGTTTAGTGTATTCCGAGCTGACTGCTGAGATGGATGGTCTATGGTTCATTCCCCCAGCCACGGCTCCCCCTGGGAGCTCAATATGCAAACTTAAGTAAAGCGGTATAATACAAAGAGTTTTTGTACCAAACCCACACTCAGGCACTCACACTTGCGTTCACACACACACTCAGTGCAGGGATGCAGAGTAGAATAGTAATTCAAGCTGATTTAAATGTGCATGGGATTCACGAGGCACATTCAGGTGATACTTGATAACAGGCTTTAGGAGAGGCACTGAGGGGCAGGAGAGAGATGGAGCTGGGAGACAGGCAGCCTCTGTTTGATTTCTGATTCTGCCGCTAACCAATTGGGTGGCTGTGGGTGGGTCCCTGAATCTTTCTGGACCCAGGTTCCTTACCCGAAACACTGGCAATTGACACAGGATGTTCTTTTGGGTCTTTGTAGCTCGGACAGTCTGAGACTCCAAGTGCCCTGCAGGAATTACACCTTTCCACAGATTTTTAAAGAAATAGTAACAAGAGCACTGGCTTTTCATTTAATGAACGGTAATCTCCTTAATTCATACCAGTTACAAAAATATATTCAGAATGTACTATGGGCATAATTAAAACTATAATATAAAGAAATATATGAGACTTTGTTTATAACTTTGTGGGTAAGGGAGGCCTCCTGAAAGAGATACAGAAAATCAGACTACAAAAGTCAACATACACAAATCTAATAACATCAAAGCAAAAACTTCTGTTTACAAGACATAACCTGTAGACTGGAGGACTATAGCTGCATATGTGAAATAAGCAACAG
This sequence comes from Miniopterus natalensis, assembly GCF_054644295.1. Classification (NCBI taxonomy): domain Eukaryota; kingdom Metazoa; phylum Chordata; class Mammalia; order Chiroptera; family Miniopteridae; genus Miniopterus; species Miniopterus natalensis. Next base: position 68,287,715 of record NC_142089.1, on the reverse strand, counting down.
ATTGGTATCCAGAGTATACGCCTGCGTTGATATCTGCAAATCAGTTTCTGTTGCAGGGCTCATCTCATTGACCTTTCTCTCAGGGATCACAATTTTTCACTGCTTAGTTCCAGTGTCTGAAAACAGTTGTAATTCCATCAGTACTGGAAGTTGAAGTCTTTTCAAGTCAATGAAACTTCAGTATCCCCAAGTGTAGAAAAGTGGGTGAGATATGTGTCAGTTCACAGAAGAGGAAATAAAAATAACCAGTAAGCATATAAAAATATGCTCCAATCATTCTTAACCAGGGACACTGAGATCAAAACTAGAAGATCACACATTTCGTACTGTGGTGAATTTAAAAGCAAGTAGTGAATGAACACCATGAAGGTTATATAGTTGAACTACTGTTTTAGAGGATAATTTGTTCACATGTACAAGTTAAAATCTTGCCTATGCGTTTCTTTTTCTTCAGTTTGCTCCTCTATGGCTTCAAATGCACAGGTTTGAATAAATCATAATCTTGGTTTATGATTCACTTTCAATGTTGGTTCTATGTATGTCTTCACTCATTCATTCATTCATTCATGTTTACTTAATAAACACCCTGAACTCATCGGCCAGTGTAGAACTAGGACCTTGACAATGACTTTTATTGTGTTAGCATCCCCAGGCTAGAACATCTCTCTTCTGCCCTAAGAAAGGACTCCTATAATCTTGTGTTCCTAATTTTGTTCTTTTAATGCTTATATAGTTTTATCTCATCTATAAGAACTTCTAAAATTTATAAATTTTAGTGTTTTTAAACATTAATATAAAAAAGGTACAAAGTTGTATAAAAAGAGAAGGAAAGAGAAGGCCTTTTTCAGGAAGCATTAACGTATAACCACGACCAAGAGAGGCCCAAAGAGAATCCAGTTTCACCGCTATGGATGTATAGAATTATTTTTGTTTTAAAATTGTTTCTCAGATAGTTTAAGAAGCCACTGTGGGAGGCTTTTGAATTGGTGGAAAGGAGAAGAACTCATGCCCCAGTGAAATTTTTATTAATCACGAATTACTGTTGAGAATTTAGAAGAGCTTATGTGAGATTTACAATGGAAGAAAATTTTGAAATATACTCCATTAGAAAGTTTGAAAAAGCTTGAAAAGACTTGTTAAAAATAACTCCAAAAGAAGAAGATAAGAGAGAGAGAGAGAAAAAGTAATTACCAGATTCAGAGACTTTTTATATGGCGGGGTGATAAAACAGGATGGTTATTAACCTGCCAGGTAGAAAGCCCATCGATGGCAATTGGGGAAAGGAGCATTCAGGATGGTAATTCTTCCCCTCTTCCATCGTCTAAGGAAACAAATGCTTCATTGAACGGGTTCCATGAAAATTCGTAAAATTTTTTGGAAGAGCTGATGATTCAAGAGGCTTTTGTGACTACAAAACAGTTATTTAAACCATTTCTTGAGGAAAGAGGTTTGGAAGAAAATTTATAAAATTAATGCCAGTTCAGCTACCAGTGTGGAAAGTGATCAGGACTGAAATGGGTGTTTCTGGCAGCGCAGTGCTTCCTGTGAATTTAAAGGTAATGTCACATCTTGGCAGGCCTGCGAGACGAGTTCCACCAAGGGAAACTGGGACCCCCCCCCCTCGAAAGGTTGAATATCTTGATATAATTCTAGGAAAGTTGCAAAAAGTATAATGTTGTATGTCAGGGTTCACAGAAGGAAACACACACACACACACACACACACACACACACACACAAACACACACACACACACACAAAAGGAAAACCAAGCTAAGTGACCTACGCTTCTCTTCCTGATGGGTTTATAGTTGAAGAGAGATGAGCTGGTGTCACTGATGGCTCTTCGGTAAATGCTGCAAGTCTGACACCTCTGTGCTTTGGCACCTACGTCAGAAGATAACGAGAACGCATGTGCAGTGAGGAACACGAAGTCCTTTCAGTGCGAAGCTTAGTAGGGCGACGACAGTCAGCCCTCCATTTGCACGGGCTCCACAGTTGCAGACTCACCCAGCTGCAGGTAGAAAATACCCGGGAAAAATGTTACGTTGTTGCTGATGTGAACTGTGTCCTTAGGCCTATGATGGTTGTTTCTGTACTAAACATGCACAGACATTTTTCTTGTTCTTTTTCCCTGAACAATGCAGTATAACAACTACTTACATAGATTTATATTGTATTAGATGATAAGTACTCTAGAGATGGTTTCAAGTACTGTATATAAGAGGATGCCAATATTATAACATTTCATATCAGGGATTTGAGCATCCTAGGATCTTGGCACCGGAAGGGGTGTTCCTGGGACCAATCCATCATGAATGCTGAGGGATGACTGTATATGATCTGTATAGAATGTACCAAAGAGCTTTGGGAAAGAGCAACATTAACCATTGCTGGGTTAGATTGGTCTGATTTCTTAAATATGTTAAATATATCATTGTGAGTCCATACGGTCATTGGGCTAAGTCATAATGTTTTCACTCTGGATGCAGAACATGGATTATCATCAGTTTTTTACAATGCTGCCTGAATGATGGGCATTTGTAATTTGGCTTGGCTATTTGAAAGTTTATTCCTAATTTCCTTTCATCAAGAAAACAGCTATATGCACGTTCAGCCTTTCTTTTAGTATTACGGGCACATTGCCAGAATCGTTTAGTATTAAGTGTATAAGTAGATGCTCTTCCTTTTTATATCAGCCTTTCTTTGCCTAAACCTTTCAGTGGCATAATATTCCTGTGTGCTTGTGTGTACGTGTGTGTGTGTGTGTGTGTGTGTGTGTGTGTGTGAGTGTGACATCATGCTCACTTGGAGCATGATGAATCGGTGTCACTTTGCAGCAGTCACAATGTATCATGTTCATAGTTTGCATTAAGTGGCCAGTTAATTAAATAACCTCTGTCTTTTACTGCAAAAATAATCTTGAGCTTTATTAAGTTAGAAAATTTACAACCAATAGTATAATCAATAAAACATTAACAAACATGTCACCCCCGACAAACCTTTTGTATTGATTTTCACATTCTCACAAAGCCTGACTGTAGCCTGAAATAAAAACACCATGACTATCATTGATGTGACCACATTAGCCAAATAGGCCATCCCACAGGACAGCTGGGAAACTTTCGCAGTTACTGTTGGTTCTAATTGTTTGGAAGTCTCTACTTACGGATGCTTTTGAAATGGCTTCAATGTGAATGAGTTTAACTCCAGAGTCTACCAGGGAAAGGAAGAATTAATAGCCGGGATGTCATCTGAACCTTCATTCATAGGTGACTACAGATTGAAGGAAGAACCAAAGCAACTTTTTTGCTCATCCAAATAACTTCTGTCTTGGCCTTAGTTGTCTGAATTTTTCAGGAGGCTATAGTTATTTTCAGCCTGAAATAACCCCATCACAGCTTCAGCTCCCTGTGTGTGCAGGAGAGATGGCGATTTTATGGGCTAAGTATTAGGGAGTGGGTTTGAAGAGATACTGAAAATGGGTGACTGAGCAAGTTTGCTTCTCCTGCATGGTCCCTGGGCCAGCCAGTGAGAGCTACAAGTGCATTCCTGAATACATACAAAGAAAAGTCTAGAGCATTCTAGAAAAGGGAATTTGCAGCTTGGGTTTACAATTCTGAGATTGGAAGCTGCCTGGGAAGATTCAGGAAAAGGTTCTGTCTGTGACTGTCTTATACCATCATTCAAATGTATGGGGTGCCCTGTGGGGTTTATGTTGACCCCCTTGGAAGGGAGAGATACACGGGGAGGGGGGGGGGGGAGGCCGCTGATGGTGATTGGCCACCTCACATGTACACTCAAGGAACTGTACTGTAGGATCCCGTCCTTAGTCCTGACTCTGCAAATGTACCACGGGGCAGATAGAGGAAAAGCTGCCTCCTCCCGGCAGTTCAGTCTCCCATTTAGGGAAACTCTTACTGGGTGGGGGGGTGGGGGGGATATATTTGAATAATGTACGTAACTTGCCTAATGGAACTTACAGTTTGAGCCTCCCGAAGTCACAAACACATTCATTCATTCATTCATTCATTCATTCATTCATTCATTCATTCAACAAAACGTGCTGTGCTCCTACTACAGGCCAAACACTGTGCTTATATCTTGATGAACAACCTTATAAAATGTTTACCCCATTTGAGGACTTAAAATGGTTACAAGGAACTACTGTTGTTTCAGCATCTTGAAGCCACGATGGGGTGTTTGGTGGTGGTGGCAACAATCTGCTTGGACGAGACTGGACAGCCGGTGCTAGAAGGTCGCCAGCAGGTCTGGATGGCCACTCCAGGAGATGTGGCCATTTCATTTCCAAAGCTCTCTCCTATGTCTTTGGAGGGCTCCCTTATAAAAGGTTGTCCTGCAAGACAAATGTCCTACGCCTGAGCAGTCCCTCCTGTGCCCTTTGGGGAGTAGTTATTTGTTAGATGAATGTGAGATCACTGCTGGGAGGGAGAAACAATAAATGGAATTTTGTAGATTAAGATGACTCTGTGGGCTCCCTTCACTTAATCTTTAAACTAGAGAGAATTCCTGTTAGGCCTGGATGCTGCTTTCCTCAAACTCTCTTCCCATTCTCAGGGGTAATCCCAGTCAACCAAAATGTAGAGCCCCTTAGTAACAATGGTTTTTGAGAGGGAGGTCTTTAGTAATACTAATAATTCACTTGGATTGGAAATTGGAAAGCAAGGGGCTTTTCCCAAGCAAGAGACTTTAGAGAAAATTCTGGAACAAAAGCTTCCCAGAGAACTGAGACAAAAACTATACTTGTTATGTGTCATGTGCTGTTTTAAGTTGAATTCTTTATGCTGTAGTAGGTTGGATGGTAGCCCAAGATATCTCCATGTCCTAACCTGTAAATGCAACTTTTTTTTTTTTGGAAAGATGGTCTTTGCAGATATAATTAAGTTTCTGGAGACGGGATTATCCTGGATTACCCAGGGATGCCCTAAATCTGATTACAGGTGTCTTTATAGGAGACAGAAGACACAGGGAGAGAAGAGAAGGCCACGTGAAGATAAGCAGCTATTGGAGTGATGCAGCCACAGGCCAAGGAATGCCTAGAGCCATGAGAAGCTGGAGGAGGCGAGGAAAGATTCTCCTCTGGACACTTCAGAGGGAGCAGGACCCTGCTGATACCTTGATTTGGGGCTGGTAGCTTCTAGATGTGTGAAAGAATCAATTTCTATTGTTTTATTGTTTTAAATCACCCAGTTTATGGTAATGTGTTTCAGCCACCCTGGTAAAATAATGCATATGCTAATTCACTCTTCAGAACCACCCTAGAATTAGGTACTATAATTATAATCCACCTTATAGATGAGGAACATGAGACACAAGGATAGTAAGTGACCTGGGCAAGGTTTGTCTGCTCATAAGTGGTGGCACTGGGATTAGAAGCCAGGCTGACTGTGTCCACAGTCCATGTGCACTATCAATGCATCAGGTTCCCTAAGCTACTAGGACCAAACATCTGCCTTCTGTAGGCTCCTCTAGCTTCCATGTCAACCTATGTTTGGAAAAAATGAGCAGCTCAGAAAAGAAGAAAAGAAAATGCTGAAAGTGTCCCATTGTCCCACCTTCCAAAGGGAACTATTATTTACATGTAATTTACACCCTCCAAAACCATACAACCACACATAATACGGTACCTGGAAGCAGTGTGCTTTAGCAGTCATCATGATTCCCAGATTTCCTAGTAAAATTTCACAACAACACATAGGATTGCCACACCAATCGTTTATTTTGCCAACGAAGGCCACTGAAACAGCAGCAAAACAACCAACTAAACCCACCATCCCCAGATCACCATCATTGTATAGAAGAAAGTTTAATCCCATAAAAGCAAGGTTATAGTCTCAGAATAAAGAACAGTGCTATAAATTAAATAAATACATTTAACTTTGTAAAAACCCCAATACATTGCCCCCCTTTTTCCTCACAATGTCATGGGCCCGTGGAAATTCACTGTGGACCAACAGCAGTCTGTAGTCCAGACCAGTGCTTCTCAGTGATCATGTGCATTCGGAGCACTTAGGGCTCTTGTCACAATGCAGGTTTTGGTTCAGCAGGTCTCGGTGGGGCCCGAGGTTCGGCATTCTTACATGTTCCCCGGTGGTGGTCGTCTAGGGACCATCTTTTGATCCCCTGCAAGCCCCTAGACAGTGGTACATCTTCCTGCAGTCTGATTTTTTTCTTTCAGGAGCCTATTGCAAACATTTTCACATATCAAAAACCAGTCCTACAGAGCGACTTTGAACGGCTGCATTTCCATGTCGTCATCTGAATGTGCCTTGATTTGGCTGCCCAGCCTCCTGTTGTCGATGATCTATGTGGTTTCGTCTTTCTTCTCTCTCCTTCTCCTGCTCTCTCCTATTACGCACAGGGCACTGATGAACATTCTTGTACCTGCATGTCTGTGCACTGGTCTGATTAGTTCTTTAGGAAATGTCCTGCACGTGGAACTGTTGGTTCAAAGGAAAAGAGCATTTAACACATGTTTTTAAGGCATTTAGCACATTTTCCTTTGGTCCTGAACTAGCTCTGAAGGTCAGGAATTCTTCAAGTATGAGTGTCGACATTGCATCTTCCAAGAAGCCTTTCCTGACACTGAAGTCAGCAGGAGGTGCCTCCCCTTGCCTGCCCAGCACCCTGGTTTCTCCATCCCAGCAATTACCCCACATTCTTGTGATTGCCTTGGACTAGCAGGGAGCATCGAGCCACCTGAGGCACGTGCCTGAGTCTATCTGCCACGGTGCTCAAAAATGGAAGTTAAATGAATGAACAAAAAATAATCCTAACAACCTTTATAGCTAAATGGTTGTTGCATGACTAAACTAAAATAACCCAGTCATGCCCAAAAAAGGTGAGAATTTCTAATTCTCTTGGGCCTCTCCATATGTCTAGTTTTTAGGTAGGCCTAGGAAAAAACCAGGAAACGATAGTATCTGTAGCAATTAATGGGCTCAGGGTATGAGGCCTGCTATCAAGTTTAGCTCACGCATTCTCTCCCTTAAAGCAAGCACGGGCCTTGTTTACTCCTCAAAGGAGCCTCTAGAAGGTTTGCGAGAAGGGTGGAGTATTTTAATATGCGTGGTCTTCGCTCTCAGAGCTCACCCCGGAGGTAATAAAACGGAGCAGCACCGCCTTGTGCATGGGACACAGCAGGCACAGAATAAATTGTTGGACGAACCCAGGCATAACCCCTGAATCTCCCTCGACGTGCCCTCCAAGCAGCCGCTGCGCAGCGAGGGGTTGGAAAGCAAGACGAACCTGTTTGCTCTCCCCGCTTCAAGGAAGCAGGGTAGGAGGCTGCCAGCACCGAACATATTGAATCCTCTTTGCGCAAGTGTGTGTTGGGTACACGCATAATGTGTAAGCAAATACGGTTTGCTTAGAACACGCCATTCTCGCTCCCCCCTCCCAACCGCTCCCCCCCTAAACGCACAATTTCACCAAAACCGCACCTGCGACTGCTTATTGGAGTGGGAAGGGGTCCAACGCATGTTCTCAAATTTATAACACTCGCCGTGAATTTCTAAACCTCGGTTCCTGTCATAAACTACGGTGCCTGGCAGAAAGGAAGAAAATATTTATACCCGGGCCTAGCAACGTTTTCCTCGGCTGCCGCCACCTGAGTTTGGCTGCGTCTTCCTTTGTGGACGCGGCCCCGTTCTCCCTCCTCCCAGGTTCGCGTCTTCCCTGCCCCGCGCCACCGCCCCATCTCATCAGACCGAGACTAGGAGGAGACGGATCTGCACTAACGCTGAATTGGGCAACATCCAGCGTTTGTTAATATTCCCATGAAAATCCAACGGAAAAGTAGCCCAGGAAAGGAAGGCAGAATTTGCACAGTTTGTTTTTGCCTTGCAGGGTCCGTCAGTGTTGTTCAGCTTCCTGGCAGGCGAGGAGATGCACTGTTTCACTTGCCATGAGACATTTGGAAAAAATTTCAAAATCCTGGTATAAAGACGATTTCACAACAGACATCTTTTCAATCCCATTCCCCACTTCCCTTTTCTGAAAAGTAGCATTCATTTAGAAATGTTCCATTTCTCATCAATCACATAGAAAACTGTGATACTTCTCATGTGTCCTTCCCTTCACCCCCGCCCCTCCCCCAGCAGCACCTTCGGGCTTAGCTGAAAGGGTCCTAAAATGGTTACATGCCATCATTTCCAGAAGCTTACACTGAGTTTACGGGTTTGATAGTGCAATTGTCTGCCCCTGAGTCTGTGGCCTCTTTTGCTGGAGGATGGGAGGTAAACTTCTTAACTTGGCCAAAAAGAAAACAATACAGGCAGTAGTAGAAGGGAAGGAGAGCATTTGGCATAGATAAACTGGCTTGGTTCAGTTAGGATGATGGCACTGGGTTAGTAAAAGAGCCTCAACTAAATAAGATCTGGCCCTAAATTTTGTGGTGAAGTTAAGACTACCCGTTGGAAAATGCAAGACACCCTTCATTTATTACAGTTTTTGGAAACTTTTAAAACACATTTGAAGTCTTTAAACAGCATTGGAATTGAGAGGATTTCTTCTGGTCAAAGACTGGATAAAAGCAAGAGCTTAACGTTTCCCATCAGTTCAGACAACCTTCGGTAACAGTTGATAATATGAATTAAATTAATCAAAATGGGGAAAAAGCTAATGACCCACTTGGGAACAAAAATAGCTCCTTAATGAAAGGAATGGAGTTAAGAAATTTATGGAATATCGGCTGATGTGCCCTTTGGAAATTATAAATTTGCAAAATCCCCTTATGTAATTATTAGTTGGAGATGAATTATCATCAAATCTGACTCTGGGGATGTGATGGGAAGGAGGATGTAAGAAGACCCAAACTCTTGCTCAGTCTTTGAAGTAGAGTGGCTTTTACTGCCCATGAACAGCATGAGCTGGAGGCTGGATGGAGTTGGAGTCAACTTTGGGTTCATTTTCTCCATTTTTGTTAATTCTTGTTGAGTGTTGATAGCCTGTCTAGTTTTCAGACATTGGGCTCTTGAAAGCAGTAATCCTCCAGTCAGGCTTTCTGAGAAGGTTCATGTTCAAGTAAGACATCAATTTTCCAATTTGGTAGGCAGCTGGCCTGGGTAGAGCTCTTGCTTTAGCAATGGGTCTGAATGAAGCTGGGAGCATTACAGTACCTGGAGCAGGGAGAGGATTCGGCCAGGCTGACTTCGTACCAGCAGAGGACCGTGACGGGCGGCTGAGCGTGGCTGTCCCTCATTATAATCCTCCAATCACCTTATCGCCAACCATTGAAGGATTTGGGAGTCACGGCAAGGGGCACATATAGCCTGTGAGAACTGAGCCCTTTCTCCACCTTGTCTCTCCCACATCCATAGTGTCCAGGAAGCACAATAGGCTCTCGACACTGCACACTGGATGCTGTCGAATGTTGGAAAGAGCATAGGTTCTGGTGAGCACAGGCCCTGCTTCACCATCTGTGAGCAGAGTCCCTGGGTCCATCACTTAAATTTGCAAAACTTAGTTTTTTTTTGTTCCATAAAATAAAATTATAATAGCTACCTCATAGGGCTGCTTTGAGGACTACACAACACAAATAGGTAAAGTGCTTATTGCAGTCTCTCAATAAATTTTCATTATTTTCATTATTATATATTAAGTGAATGGTGAATAATAGTTCTTCAACAGTAATTGTTTCAGTGCCACATAAAAATGAACCTGTGCTATATGTTTGGCACTGTCCTGAGTGTTGAGAGGGAGGTGCTGTAACTCTCTTTATTTAATAAATAGAGAAAAGGAATTTAAAGGGACAATAGCAGGGACCATGGCTCAAAAGAGAAACCACAGATTCTATGGTTGCCAAGCAGGGCCGAGAGAAGACACTGGCCCCGGGGCTTTCTTTTTGACATGACCCAGGCTCTCTTTTCTCTCGGCCGGCCAGCCAGCCAGCCTCCACAGGCCTCGGGACTGCAGAGGAAGAATCCAGTGAGCTGCCTGCAGCTCGTGCTAACCAAGAATTTATGGAAGATTTTATTGCTATTTCCAACTGAGAACTTTTCTTCAATCATTTATGGAAAACATAAAAGCCAGTGGGAATCAAAGGATAAAACAAAGTTGGAACCACTCTTCCAGATGCTGCACACAGCTGTTTTTTGCTTAAGCAATGGGAGCAAGAAAGGACGCTATTCATTCCCTATTTGGGTCAGAAACGCCACACTGTGAAATCCCTCCTCCGTAATTCATCTCGTCCCAAACAGGATGTGAGGTCAAATTTCAGACCCTCAACCTTCTTGTCAGTCTTCTTCATTTTATCTCGTGGGACTGCTATGAAAAATAGTAAGGATTCTATTCCATAAAGGAAAAAAATCTTTCTCTGGGGTGGTGGGTATCGCAATTCCAGAAACAAAATGGAATGCACCGGGGCTGCCTGGCGTGCCAAAACGCAGATGGCTCTTTCCTCCGGCTGGTTTCGTGGAGCCAATGAAGTCTTAGCCCTGGGAACAAAGGGAAAAGTGGGAACAATCCTGATCTTAAAATTCATGATTCATGTGCAGGCGGAAAGTTTCTTTTTTAAGTTGATGGCCATCCTTTGAACTTCTATTGCCCCCATCACCCAAGGGGCTTGGGGGTGTTTGAGAAGATGCAGCCAGGCAGATTGCTCTTCTCTCTTCATTTCCTATATAGATAGAAACCTCCCCGGGGACTCAGGACCGAGAAGGCATCTGTCCATCCCACACGGGCTGTCTCTGGGAGTCCAGAAGAACAGGACTCTCACTGCTGGTGACAGAACTTTCTTACACCATGTGTAACTGCAGACAGGACCACACGCGGGAGCTGATCTCTGACTGGCACAATCACACATTCAGTCTTCTTGCACGCTGGCCCTAACACAAAGCCCATTCCTCCTCTGGGGATATACCCTGGAATGGCGCAGAGAGAGCTGAGGCCCTGCCTGCAGCGTGGTGTGGTGGTGGGGTGGGGTGGAAGGTGCAGGTGGCAGGCATTGTCTCTTGGTAAGAAGCTGTGTTGGCTGATTCCAGGGACCCAGCCTCCTGAAAACAGGGGAAAGCCTGGGTTTGCACTCTGATTGTCATCATGCCAAAGGGTCTAGAAGAGAGGCCAGTGAGACAGAACAGGAGGATGATTATTTAAAAGGCACAAGCATTCGCTTTTACAGTGGGAGAGGGGAAGGGTGGAATTTAAAATACCCTTGAGTCTGCTCATGGGAAAGAGTTTAGGAGTGACGCAGAACATAGAGGAGGCCTTGGGCGGGGGGGGGGGGGGGGGGGGCAGAGACCATTAGAGCCTTCATCTTGTTCTTTTTGGGGATTTTTGTGAGCTGTGGAGAAAGAGGTGCTGGTGAAGAAAAATCAGGCCTGAGAGAAGTCTGACATAGAGAGGTGTCTGCAAACTTCAGCATGCGTTACAACGAATCGGGTGTATCCATTAAAGAAGGTGACTATTAAGTGCATTTTCCAAGGGCCTATTGAGGGTGCAGTGCAATAGTTCCAACGCAGAGTTTGGGAACTTGCATTTTCAACATTCCCCGTCGGCATCATGATGTGGGTACTCTGCAGACCACACCTTAAGAACCACCAGATGAGCCCGGCCGGGCGTGGCTCAGCAGTTGAGCATCCACCTAGGATCCAGGAGATTATGGTTCGATTCCGGGTCAGGGCACATGCCCAGGTTGTGGGCTTGGTCCCCAGTTGGGGGCAGGCAAGAGGCAGCCGATCGATGACTCTCTCTCATCATTGATGTCTCTCTCTTTCCCTCTCCCTTCCTCTCTCTGAAATCAATAAAGATGTTTAAAAAAAGAAAGAAAAGAAAGGAACCACTAGATTAGAGTGGAATTTGCTTAGGAGACAAGGACTTTAGGAACCCCAGGGAAATTCCTACCAGGGGCCCAGAGTGATGGAGGGCAGATGTTGCCAGAGCCAAAGTAGCAGGTCTGTGTCTTGCAAGCCCAGGTTGCAGAGCTCACGAGGATTTGCAGGGTCCCAGTGTGGACGCGAGGACAGCATGGAATGCATGGGAGGCTGGAGTGTGGAATGCATGAGAGAGCTGCTCTGGGACTCCTGGCTCCACCAGTGCACAGATCACTTAATGGTTTGCAAATGATTTAACATCCCCCCCAGCCAGAGTTCCCAGGGTAACTCCTCTCATTCCCACCCCAGAGGAACTGTGCTGTCCAACTGCGGACAGGCAGGGAGCCCGCTGTACTGGGTGCTCTGGCCAGACCTTGCTGGCAGTGACCCTGGAGCAATTACTGCTGAAGAGCTAACCCTAACTATTCATTATAATCTTAACAACAATCAAGGTCATGCAGAATTCTTTCTGTGGGCTGCCTTGTGCCTGCAGAGCCCATTTCTCAAATATCTCATTAGTCTTTTAATAATCCTTTCTTCTACATATTTTTCTTCCAAAATCAGTTATATGTGAAAAAGAACTATAGTGAGAACTATATTTATTTTTAGCCAAGAGGAGGCAATATCCAAGTTTTCTTTCTGGGTGCAGTGCTTATTTCTTTTTTCTACTTAAATATTCAAATCTATTATTATACTGAGACCTGGCTTCTTCATTCAGGTAAAAGTAGCTAAATAAAGGCCCACACTTAGAAACACATAACATTATACATTTAAGTGTCGGGATAAAGTAGAAGTTATAATTGAATTTTTGATTTTTACCATCGATAAAATTCAGAAATACTATCAAAGCTAGAAAAAAAAGAGCCCAACATATTACCTCTAGGGAAAAAATGCAACCCTGTGATACAATGCACTGTACTTACGATTTTATGTACTTAACAGTTTAATCTTTACATAAACAAAACTGCCTGAGTGGAAGTTAGTTTCTTAAGAACAAGAGAGGTGAATATTATGATAAGTGTCCTTAAAATGTACCTGCTCCTCATGCCATATCTTTTTCTGGTGTCTCTGTTAGCCTTCCCTAAGGTCAACAGGGGCTAAGTCACTGTGCAGCTCCCAACTGCGGCCCTTCAACTGCCTCGGGAGGCACGGAGCCCTCCTTGCTGCTGCAGCTTCAGCTCTGCGCTGGGGAGTAAGTGGGGAGAAGTCATTTGCATCAGAAAACACTGGCTGTCTATTCCCATTAGAAAAAACACTTTGTGTTTTAGTGCAAATTATTTTAAAAGGGCAAATAACTTATGAATGCAGGAAGGGTAATCCACAAAGATGTCTGCAATTTGGTTCAGTTGGATGTCCTCGGGGCGAAAACATCAAGGGTAACAAGTTACTAAATACAAACAGACACAATCATAAAATATGACACCCATGATTAAAATACCCTTTTCAAGGGTCCTCTGCACTTTGGAGAGAAGCTGCCATGTTAATATCAAGACTCCCCCCCCCCCCATTTCCTGATTCAGAGGCAGGTTAAAACAATTATATCTTCTCTTTCTCGACTGTGTTCTTCGAAGGCCGTGATTCCGGGGCTTTAATCAGAGCAACGGAGAATCAGAGCTGGCCAGCGAGGGGATTAGCCCAAAGGCTGGGAGCTCCGGCCTTGGAGCGGATGGAGCAGGTTTTGAATCCCAGGTGTGACACACCTTCTCTGAAGTCCAGGGGCTTCATCTGCAATTGGGAAATTGAGTTGTTGAGAGGATTAAACACAGCACAACAGAAAGAGAAACTCAGAGGTAAAGTGCTTAGTGTAGTGCCTGGCACAGGACAAAAAGAGGGGATTGTGTGTTTTCCTTCCCTGAGAGCCTGATTACAGAAAAGATTTGAGAGCGGGAATCACTAGTACGTGATGGGGAAAGGTTTGCATGGTTTCAGAGGAACTGCGCGGGACCTGGGTAATTAATTATAGGCAGCAAGAGGAAAATGGACTTGGGTAACTATCTAAGTTTGTGGGTGGCACGATTGCTCATTGCCAAGGCTTAGGTACATCTGCTTCATTTATCTGAGAGTAACAGTTAACAGCTTTTGAGCACTTATTTGGAGCCAGGGGCCATTCTAAATGCTTTATACACGTTTTCATTAATTCCTCACAACATCTTCATGAGTAGGTACAATATTATTCCCATCCCAGAGGTCAGGAAACAGAGAAACAGAGAAATTAAGTCATTTGTCCAAGATCACACAGCTAGTGAGTAGTGGGACCAGAATTTAAACTCAGGCACTTTTCAGTCTGTCCTCTCAGCCACTGTGCTGTGTGCTTTGTTTACTTATTTTTAAATCCCTCACAGAGTCATGCAGAGTGCTCTGCACCTAGTGGGCATTGAATACTTATTCAATGATCACTTAAAGGATCAAGCATTTTCTTTTAAAGTGGGGCAGGCTGAAAGGGTTGACTTGTTTCTATTGGATCTTAGGGAAAATGTCCAGGAAACTGCCCAGCCAGAGGATAGATGGCATCCTGTCAAAGACCAGTGGATCACGCTATTCATGCAGCCCTACAGGCAGGGAGCAAGTGACCGCACACTGGATTCAATTCTTCAGTTCAGGCCCAGAAAAATATTAGCAGCAAATGTGTGCTGATGAAGAGTCACCCTCAACACAGCGCCTACAGAATGACCTGGAAGGTTAAGATCAATGTAAAATTATCATGGTTTAGTTGAAAGACCACAGGATTTGGGCCTGATTAGATCTAAATCAGATACCTAACTCCAGCTCTTAACAGCAATGTGACCTTGGGCACATTCTTTAGCTTCTCTGAGCCTTAGTTTACCCAATTTGAAAATTGGTGTAATAAAAATAGTACTTGCTCCCAGCTTTATCACACAAGATAAAATATACGAAGCTGTTGTGTTAGTAATAAAACACTGGAGCAATATACATTATTAAGGTAGCACTAGCTACTGTAACAGAAAACCCCCATCCATCTATGGTGTAATGCCATAGACAATTTTTTCCAAAATGAGACTTCTTAATCCTCAGGTAACTCCACTCTGTGTGAAGATTTAGAGACCTAACCTCCATCTCGTGGCTCCTCCATCCCACAGGTCTTCTGTGGAAGAGGAAAGAGTGTGGAGGAGCTCCTGTGGGGATTGTTATGGACCAGAAAGTGGCTCAGTCCGTGGCCACACCTAAGTGTAAGGAATGCTGGAAAATCTAGACTGGCAGTGTGTTCAGGGACAAAAGGAAATGGTTTTGGTGATTGGCTAGCAATTCCAACCCCCATCTTTTCACAGGGTTACTGTGAGATTACATGAGTTAAAGCATAGGAGAGGGCTTTGTTAATCATAAAATATGATAGAAATATTAGTACAGCTGATCGCTTACATAGATGTCCAGACATAGGAAAATTCCAAATGATGGAAAGTTCAAACTCATTCATTTGTGTGGTTTTTTTTAAAATACCAATATCAAGAACAGTTTGTTAAGGCACGTGGTGTGTGCTGATGGTCCCACCAGAAGAGCAGCCTCCTGGTGATTCAGTGTGGGTAGCAATGGGCAGATCAAAAATGACTCCACTAGAGGCCATGTAACCTTGCTCAAAGCTCACAAATCTTGGGCAACAATGCTGCACGTTGTCTACTGTGCAACAGACTCATTAGATAAAGAGGCTGAGAGAGGAATCTGGAAAGAACAGCAGAGCAAGGGTCAGCCAATGATACAGATAGGCTTTTGCAGAAGAGCTGTTGTCTCCTCTCCCTTCAGTCTGGGAATGCCACACCACCTTCTGAGGACAAGTGAATTTGCCGTTCCTCCATGTGCAATCAATAAGGATTTCTCAGTGAAGAAAAACTGCACATACTTTTAATTATATCATATTTTTTGTTTGTTTAGGCCATTTTTTAAAGGAAGTGAGTGTGCATGGACTGTCCTAATTTTCCAGAAAAGAACTGAAAAATGACATATTTATTTCCTTTCTATCACTAAATATTTTGGGTTTTCTTTTTAACATGATATTTTGTTTTAAGATAAACCCCGATATATTCAATGGATGCAGAATGATAAGAGATTTTTAATATAATCTGTGGTGGATTCAAATGCATGAATATATTATATAAAGAGTTTTCTAAAGCACACCCTTTTGGACATTTTTAGTTCTTACCATTTTTTTTTTTTTAATTTCTGAGATTATGTGCCATTTTTTACCTAGAAAAACATGTTTTTTCAATTACTGTATTCTTCAGAGCCAATAGATGTAAATTCTGGGAGTAAAGCTAATGTAAGCGTGGGTTACCAGGAAGGCCTCTGTGACTACCTGACCTAATACAGCAGGCCACGTGTCACTCTGCTGCACTGCATGGCTCCTCTCCTTAGCCTCACATGTATTTGTGTTTGTTGCTGTCTGTAGCTGTTAGACTATAAGCTCCATGAAGGCAGGAATTTTGGGTGTTTGTTCCTGTGTGCTTGGTCCCTGGAATAGTGCCTGGAACCTGAGAGATGCTCATTAACATTGGCTAAATATATGCATGCATGGAAATCAGGTTGGACATTCTGGATCAATGCTCTTTCGGTGTATATTCCCCCACCCCTTAACATAAGGGGTTTTTGTGTTTTAAGAAAATAGAGGTCTATTGGTAATTTTAAGTAATGAAAGGAAAACAAAGTTTTGTGACGATCTAAGCTTGTGAATGGTACTGATACAATAATCGTTCATAACCAAAGCTTAGGTACATCTGCTTCATTTCTTTAAGAACAACAGTTACTAGCTTTCAAGTGCTTACTTGGTATCAGGTGCCATTCTAAGCACTTTGTGTTATTTCATTTAATCCTTACATCTTCATGGGGTAGTGTCTCCTAAAAATGACTTGGCCCTGCCCAGCCACCTGCGTTTATGTTAGCACAAAGAAAGCTCTCGCTGCCCCACCTGGCATAGGTGGGCAGTTCCTCTCTGCTTTCTCTCCAGACTCAGCAATGGAAGAGCCATGCTCTCTTTCCACTTAGCCCGGCTAGAATGCGGCATGGAGGACGAGGGGGAAATGTGTACCGGGACAAGTAAACTCACCAGCTTCCAAGGGTAAATAGTTCTCACAGGAAAAGGTCACTGTGATCTCGGGTAGGGAGTGGAAAAACTTAGGAGAAGAATTTAAGAAACATTCAGTGTTTTATGGTTATTTAAAGATTTTCCTTTAGTTATCATGGCCAATAGATAAATAAATGCATACATAAACTACAGCACAGGGTAAAAAAACTTGCCATTTAAAAAAAAATTTACTAACAATTCCTCTTAGAGAGAGAGCTGCTCCTGAAATGCCTGTTTGGGGTAGGTGAGGCCCTGTAGAAATGACAGAGACGAGGTTATGGGGAGAGCTCAGTGCTTTGAGGAGAAAAGCTGAATAAAGAGGAGAGAGAGGCAAAGCCCAGTAAGAGGGCTGGTCCTAGGAAAGTGGGGGCCGGGAAGGCCCTGTGGCAGCTGTGGTAGCGAGTCTTCAGGATGGTCCCCAACAACCTCTGCTTTCTGGTGTTCACACCGTGTTCGCACGCTGTGACTGTCTCCCACACTGTGCCTCAGTTAGTCTGTGTGATTAAATAGAATATGGCAGGAGCGATGGTGTATCACTTCCAAGGTTAGGCTATAAGAGATTATGACTTCTTGCACTTCAGTCCCTCCCTCCCTCCCTCCCTCCCTCCCTCCCTCCCTCCCTCCCTCTCTCCCTCTCTCCCTCCCTCCCTCCCTTCATATGTCCCCCTAGGAGAAGTCAGTTGCCACACTGTGACAGCCATGGAGAAGCCCATGGGTGGAATAGCCACATAGAGTGGGTGCCAAGGCCCTGTTGCTGGGTGGCTGGCGGGGACTCTGGTTTTAAAGTAAACCCCTTCTTTTCCAGGCCCTAGGAACCCAGAGGAGGAGAATCATGAACATTAACTGTAGGGGAAACAAGAGCAAGCATTGCATGTGAATTATCCATGTACAGACTCGCTGGAACACCCCTTCCTTCTTCCCAAAGGCCCCCCTTTCCCTGCACCTGGGTCTGGGGGCCCCTCTGTTCCCTTTGAAACTGGAACAGTTTCTGGGCTAGCCTCTCTGGCCGTGGCTGCCCCCACTGTTGCTGCTCTCTTGCGTCTCAGCGGGGATGCATTTCTAGGGGTGAGGTTTTTCCAAGGCACGTGCTGCTGGTGGTGCAGGCGCTGACTCTCTGCTCCTATCACCACAAATGGGGATGCAGAGTCCTGTTAGCTGCCTCTATTGCCGCTGGGATGGAAGACAGGTCTCTTCTCACTAAAGGTTTTATTCCTTATTAAACTCCTCATTCTTGCTGCTTTTGCTTTTTTTTAAACTATCCCTTTCCTTAAAAAAAAATTTTTTTTTGGTTTTAAATCTTCACCCAAGGACAAGCTTTTATTGATTTTAGAGAGAGAGGAAAGGTGAGAGAGAGAGAGAGAGAGAGAGAGACAGAGGCATCAATGTCAGAATGAAACACTGACTGGTTGCTTCCTGCACATGCCCTGACTGGGCATTGAACCCCAAACCTGGGTATGTGTCCTGACTTGGAATAGAACCTGTGGCCTTTCGGTGTACAGGATGATGCTCCAACCAACTGAGCCACACCAGCCAGGCACTATCCCATTTCTTGGTGAGTATCCCTGGCTGAATCAGAGGACAATAAGTGGTTCTACTCAATGTCACACCCCAAAGAATCCCACTGCCCCAATCTTCATTGTGTGCTTGGGATGGAACCAGGAACAGCTCCTTCCAGCTGGAATCTACCCAAGGAATTTCCTGGGAATTAGGCAGCAGCCTTTGCCCCGCCTGTGTTTTTCGTGCTTGTTTCCAGAGTCCCTGGCTCAGCCTCCAGTTCCAAGTGCGCTTTGCCATTCCTCCCAGTCGATCCAGTGTTCTCACACTGGAGGGAATCCCTGCGTTTGTTCATGAGAGTTGGACAAAGACCAGGTTTTAGAGCTGGAAGGAATCTTAGAAAGATATCTAATTTTGCTTCCTTGATTTTCACGAACTGGAGAGGTGAAGTAATTTGTCTGTAAGTTCACATCTAGTTAGAGGCAGAGCTGGAATCAATTCTCGCTCTCCTGGCATCGAAGTCAGAGTTCTTTCCACTGGAACGTTCGTTCATCCCTCCAGAGGGATTCCCCAAATAGTAATTATCACCTCAGGGAACTGACAGGGGGTTTGTATAATATGTGTGTGGTCAGCAAAATGTGGGGCAGTTTTTATGCAACTAAAAATAGATCAGACAAGAAGTACATCTTTACCCGTAAAATTGAATTTATTGAAGGAAGTGTAATTTATATCCACCATACAGATTCAAGATTAATCTAATATAAACAAGTAATGGAGAATTAACTCTTCCACTTTGTTCTTGAGAATAGGTCTAATTGCTTCCTCTTTCTTGAAAATGAGTAAGATTTTTTATTGTTTCTGACAGCTCTGTATTTTCAAGACAAAATGTGCAGTTTCTTGAGGTTCATATTTCTCAACTGATTATTTTCTATTTACCCCATTAAATACATGTTAATCATCTGTGTACTTTAAAAAAATTATACTTATCTCTCTTATCTTTCTGGTCTTTGGATAACTGGACTTACCCAGGAGATGCTTAGGGGAATGACGAAGCCCTGGTGGGCCCTGGGAGACAGACAGTGCGCTTCCCAGAGCAGGGACTGTGCGTAATCATCTCGACCATGAGTGTCCTGCCCTGTATAAATTACCATTTTTTGTTTTAAACATTGTGAAAGCCAAACATTCCCCAAGGTCCGTGGAAATTGTTTGCACAAGTGGAATCATTTTACTCCAAGGACTCCAAGTCCCTGGTCACTCGGCGAGCCATGTTTCATCTAAGTACTGTTCAATCTGATGGAGCGCGTGGACACTTTGTAGATGCCCATGAAGGAGCAATGACCCCAGGTGTGGGGGAACCAGAAAACAAAGTGGGCTTCCCCACCCCCCATTCTGGACACCCCAGCCTCCTGAGAAAGAGGGTTCCACTGCTATTTCTTAGCTGTACACGGCATTGTGATAATTGGGCACAACTGGAAGATTTAGAAGCCAGGGTTGGCCTAAACCAAGGAATGTGGGAGAGAAAGTAACAGGGAGGTCTTGGTCGGGCATCATTGGGTTCCCTTTGCCACTCCTACCGAGGCCTTTTTGGGGCTGCTGTAGCCTCCTGGATTCTGAATGCTAGGGCGTGGTCACTAGTCCAATCTCTTACTCGGTTCTCACAGGGGTGGGTATGCTGTCGGTGGAGTATCTCCCTCTCTCCAGGTAGACGTTTCTGTCCTCTTCTGCTCCTGCAACCACTTACTGGGGAAGCTCTAAAGGTTAGAAAGTAGCAACTAATATAGGAGTGATATCTATGAGCAGCTCCAAAGAAGTCCAAATGAAAATATGACATCAGGAAAAAATTAAGTTGCTTTTCTTTCTGGATGAACTCTAAGGCAGTTTGTTAATGTGACATGGATGAGTACAGCTTGGGAGCCAGGGAAAACTAGGTTCAAATGTCAGCTCTGCCACTTGCTGTGTGACCTTGGACAAGTTTCAAAACCTCTCTAAGCCTAGTTACCTTATCTGAAAAGTGGGGAAAATAAAACATACATCACAGGGCTGCTATAAATGAAAAACTGATAGAGAATGCGAAGTGCTTGGCTCAGAAAACATTAGCTATTATTATAGTTAAGCTCTGTGATATGGAATATGAGCCACCCAATTTAGTGTCCCTCATTTTTCAGATGAACAAACTTGAGGCTCAGAGATGTGAATGTTCTGTTCTGATTGCCACACAACTATAGATAATGATAATTAAGATTAGCTCTTTGGCCTCCTGAAACAGTTCATTTACTTTCTACATCGTACTTTGAGTCAAATTTAAAATGTGCCTCCCCTAAACCATGAAAAAAAAATCAAGTGAAAAAAGTTTTGTGTATTTTTCAAAAGATTTCTGATGAATGAAATTAAATATAATTTTGTTTTATTTCTTGCTCTATAACATCAGGTCATGTGCAAGTATGTATTTAATAAATAATTGTTGAAGAAAGTTAAAGTTAGAGTTTCTGGTTCGATAAAGTTAATATTAAAGACAATGAATTGTTTCTTCCAAAAGAGACACAGTTAAGCATAGCAGGTCTCGAAGACTGACATTTTATTTTTACCTCAAATGTTTTGCTACTCCAAGAACAACAAGGAATTTTTTTTAAAAAAAGAAGTCAGTATAGTGAAAGTCAAACTGTACCCACTTGCTTGAACTGTGGGATTAACCTAGAAGATCTGCCTGCCGATAGGATTGTGGGATTAGAGGTCACAAAGAAGGTGGATCATGTGCATCAGTTGGATACCATATTGTTTACTGCTTGGAATAAAATCCCCTCTGCTCCAGCTCTTAAGCACAGCTTCACACCAATTACTTAGGTCCGAAGTTTACTTCCGATTCCAGCCTTAACAGACAAGTGCTGAGCCCATCAAGTTTTATTGCAGTCAATACGTCTCCCTTCCAGAAGCAACTGGTCACAGCCATTTCCAACACAAAGCTGCTTGGGCCACCTTTTCTTCTTTTTATAGTCTGTTTCCAGACACTCAGTGACCCATAAAGTTAACTTATAACCAAGTCACAGCCATGACCAGAGCTGTTGTTCTTGTGTCCACCCCTAAAGCTTCCTGGCTTCCCAGGCAGGGCCTGTTGCCTTTTCCCAGGATGAGCACACTCGGAGGCAATGAATCATGCTGTTAGTCGCTTGTGGGGTCACGCCTTTTCGTCCAACCCTAGGACCTAGGTCCTTAACCCAAAGTGTTTCTTTAAATATTTGCCAAACTGGGATTTTCTGGTTTGCCCTCACGAATGCCCACACTGTGTTTAATGCCCAGCAGAACCCTTATTAATGGAGATGTGGCTCCTGCTTGGTGAGTTGGGGTCAAGGCACACTGTGGGCTCCAACCACCTGTGCAAACAAAACAATGATCCAGTTGATATTTCTAGTGTCATGTCCTGGTGGTGTCATTTACAACCTAATTTGTCTTCTTTACCTTCCCTTCCCCTCTAAATAGGGTGAGTATATATACTGAGGAGAGTGTGATGGAGTGGCATGGCCTGCAGGCAGGGTGATATTTAAGAGTTATTATATTTAAAGAAACTTATTCTGATGTGGGGCCCATAAATGATCCCATGACTATGATTACTAAGTCATTCACCCTCCTAATTTAAAGATTTGGATAGGGTAGTAAAGTTCCTTGATTTCATCAAGGTTGTGGAGATAGTTAAAAGCAGAGCCAGGTTAGAACTATCTTCTCACTTCCAGTCTGGTGTTTTTCTCATTACACAATACTGTGCTCCATCAAAATCTAATTTCATTTTGTGGCAGAAAGATTGACTTCACAAACAGGGAGAGAGTAATGAAATGTATTTCGGTTTCAGTAAAGCTGGTAACTATCTCCCACAATATATTAATAAATGAAGAAAAAAATAGGAGTTAAATCTCATCATAGAAATACACAATGTTAGAAAATTCTGATTTATAGAATTTTAGAACTGGAAGGTACTTTATAAAATAATCATCTAGCACAGTGAGTTTCACATTGTATTCAGTGGAACCCTGGGGCACAAAGGTTCTCCCAGGGCCTGCGACAGATGGGGAAAGAGAATATGTAGGACTTGGAGCCTTCTCCCTCAGGGCCCCAAGAGCAAGCCTGTTTTCATCTGTTTTATGTATTGGGGTTTTATGTCAGATTTTATTTTAAAAGATGAATCCACTTTTAAAGAGTTTGCAAACCTTAAATCTAGTTCAAAACCCTTAATTTACGGTTGAGAAAAAAGGTGCCCTTGAATCGTGACCCTGTGTGATTGAAAAGCAGGAACCATCCCATTCTAGGGATGAGGGAACCAAGATTCAAATCTTAAGAGGTTTGTAGAAAATTAACAAATTTCATCAAGTGGCAGAGCCAGGGCTGGTACCAGGTATATGTTTTTTATTCCTAGCCTGTAACTTTCCCCATCTCACTAGACTATTTAATAATATTAAACATGTGGGTGACCTTATTTCTCCATAATCAAATAAGTCCCCAAAAGAATGAGGAACCGAAAGGGAGGAGTTTGAGGGAGCAAAAAAAAGAGAAAGCAGCAATCAGCTCTGTGGGGTAGGGGACTTACTCTTGGCATCAGAAAACAGGTTGCTCCATTCCCCCTTCCTTTCCTCATCAGTCCACTTCATCATGCAAGTTCCTTGCTGCAAAGCTACGTCTCCAGTACCTGACCAAAGTTCCCACATCTAGTTAGAGCTCAGTAAGTATTTGTTCAATCCTCATGACATCTTCAAAACCCTTTGCTGGTCAAGAACTAGAGTGTGGTATGTTTAAAAATCCAATATATATCAAATTAGCATAAACACAACTATGGGGTGTAGATTTATTTCCACACATAGTATGTGCACGGGCCTGTTCACTGACCCTAAGAACTCAGCTGGCAGTGCTGGAATAAAGGAAGAAAGGAGGCAGAGTGAATCACCTGCTTAAGCTGCCCTGCCTTGGCCCCTTCCCATGGTGCCTGGTACCAGGCAAAGTTCCCAGTGGCAGCTGGCACCACTGACCTCTGTTCCTGACAGAGAGAAGTGCACAACCTGCCTATAAGCTGCTGGGCAGATGTTCAATTGCCCTCTGGGGTAGCCTGACCCCGAATGAGCTCTAACAGAAACAAATAAAGCCCGGGATCCGAAAGTTTTCATTACATCTTACCCAGGGTGGTTAGCATTTGTTGTAGATTATCAAAGAGCACTGTACAACCTCTTTCCCTAGGGAACTTTAAGACCAGGATGGCTAGATCCCACAGGTTGAGATTCTTGTCTCACCTTACAACAGGATCCCAGTTTACAGTGTTTCAAAGAGCCTGGGGGCAGGGCCATGGATGCGGGGCCCTTCCGAGGCCACCTGCTCTTTGGATTCTTTTCAGAGAAAGCAAACAAGGTGAACTCCCAAACAACAAAAGAAGTAAAAGAGCAATTATAAGGCGATCGCGCACACGCTCCCAGATGAAGCGTGCGCCTGAGCACGAGGCCAGGGGAGCGAGGGTCGGCGGAGGCCACCCGGCCCTGCCCTGCGGTTTGCCCCCTCCCGGGACGCGCCGCGGTCTCTGCGTTCAGGAGCGCGCTGGTCCAGGTCAGCACGGTGGCATCACCCTACGAGGCATTCGCTGTACTCTGGGATGTGGCTTTTCCGTTTGCAGTAATTAAAACCAACGACTAAACTGCTTTTTTCCTCTGACCCAGTTCCTGACTTTCCGCGGCCCTGGCCTCTGGGGGCCAAGCCCTGGAGCTTTGCAAGGAGCTAAGGATGCTTCGGCCTCTGCTACCTGCGCGAATCGGCCACTGCCAGGAACGTCGTTATTCTTCTTGTTTTAATCCCCTCATTGGAGCCAAGTGGCGGTTCGGGTCCCAAGCCTCTGGCACCGCAACAAGTGGCTGGTGCGGGGTTGGGGGGGGGCGGGGACCAGCCCGGGCTCCGGGCGCGGCTCCCTGCCTGCTCCTCCTGGGCTTCCCACCCCGCCGCCCCCGGGGCCACTGCTTTGGGGTGTCAGAGTGGGACCGCCCTATCTTACAGCGCTCTGGAATCTCTCGCTCGCCCCCCCCGCGGCCCGGGGCTCCCCGGGGACAGACCCCCTTTCCCCGCCCTGCTCGGCGGGGCGCAGGGACGCCTCCGCTCCCCGCCCGCCCCTCCGGAGGGCGGAGCGCACGCGTCACTCGACTCGCGTTCCCATTGGCTGCTGCCTGTTGCTAACCCACGTGATCGGCGCGGGCGGGCCCCGCCCCCGGACCCCGCCCCTTCCCCCCCCTCCCGGCGGGGGCTCGGGCTCCGCGGCGCGTTCCTGCAGGACACCCAGCCCGCGCCGCCCTGCCCGCCGACAGCGCGCCTGTGCCCACAAGGTGGCAGTGCCGCGCCGCTGGAGCGCCCGCCGGGGCCGCGCCAGCCGCGCGGGGAGGCGGATGCCAGCGCGGACCTCCCGCAAAAGTTTTAATGAACGCAAACACGCCCGGGCCCGGGGCTCTGCTCGGCCGCCGGTCCGCAGCGCCCCGATTTCGGGGTTCCGCCGGGCGATTTACACTTCATGGCCCCGATGGCATCTCCCTTTGTCTCCGACTCAGAATCAGGATTTGGGGCCTGTCATTGAAGCGGGTCCGTGGAGGTTTTCAGGAGCGTGTTGTTTGTTTTCTTTTAGGGACCTTGCGCTGAGCCTTGATTCTTAAAGAGACGCACGAACAATCCGACAATTACTCTTTGTCTTTCCTTCCTACCGGAGAAGCAGCCCACAGCCTCCCCTTTGGCGGTGAGAGACCCGAATCGCCACCGCTTCAGAAGCCCTTCCCTGCGCCCGTGTCATGATCCTGGCGGATTAAGCAGAGGACACGGGGAGCCTCCTGCTCGGCAGCTGCCCCAGGATGCCCTTAATTCCAGGCACACGGGGAGATAAGCTCCTCTGACCTCATTTGACCCCGCTGCAGGCACCAAGCGCCCTCATTTAGCGCGAGAGGCATTGCAGGGTCCGCGTTGCTCTTGCTCTTGCTCGCTGGGTTGGTTTTTTTTCTTCCTTCACTTTTCTCCTTGGCCTGTGGCTGGACCTGTGTCCCCTGCTGCTAACCCCCCTCCAGTCCCTCACCTCCAGGCTGCACGTTTGGAGGCTAAGGACCCAGGAGAGGCCAGCAGTCGCCTTTTTGTTTTTGTGAAGGTGTCCACGTGTTGTGCTTTTCCATCTACGTTGAGATAAGTGAGGAGGGCTCCGGAGAACTGCCTGGTGTCTCCTGGGGTTTGGGATCCGTGTGACCTGAGAGCAGAGAGAGCTGTTTGCGGTGGCTGTAGAAGGAGGTATCTGTCTGGAACAGCCTCTACTTCCAAGAGAAGGCAAAGTAACATGTACCAACTAGTCTCCCTCCTGACAAAGTGGACCTACTTCCTTCCTTCCCCTGGCAGAGGCTGGGCAAGGTGAGCAGCACAAATAAGGACCCAGGGAGGAAAAGGGAGTGGCCAGCGAGCACCGGCTGCCCTGCAAGGGGACCTCCCACAGTGGGGGAGGGGTATGGAAAAAACCCACAGAGGTACCCCCACAAAAGGAGCCAGCATTTGTACATGTGCCCCCAGCCCCTAATTACAGCTGAGCCCTCCTTGAAGAGCTTTGTTCTTCAAGTGCTGAGAGACCTATACCACCAACCATGATTGGAGCAGGATGAAGACCCAAGAAGGGAGCAACACTGAGCATGTCCTCCCAACCCCAGGTTCCCAAACCTAAGCCAGCCTCCAGTTGCCACTGATTCATGAGATGGTCAAGTTTTACATTTTGATTAGAATAATCTGAAAAATGAGGCAACGCGTGGATCCCAGAGATTTGCCAGGAAAGCTAGTCAGTGAGATTTCATGCCAAGGTGGGAATTAATAACACTGACAACAGCAAGTATTCATGTCGTACTTTGTATTTTACATGGGTTAACTCATTTAGTCTTCATATTGTCCCCATTGTATACATGAGAAGGCTGAGCCCACTGAGGTTAAGGGAATGGTGCAAGGTCCATAGTTAGTAAATGGCAAAACCAGGATTGGAATCCCAACTTCGGAGTCTAGGTGTGCAACTAAAGCGCTTCCTCATCTGTGAATCTTTTTCCTGTTCTTAACCAAACGTTACCCAATTTGAAGGCCCAACTCTAACTGTTCCTGTCTGAGAACCTTCCCGACTGTGCCAGCTGGAGGAGCCCCCCTGCTCTGCTCTCAGGGGTGTGGTCCTGGAGCAGATTGGCCATCGCCGTAGACAGTTTAGGCACCTTCTGAGGAACCAGCCTCAGAATCTGTGGCACATCTGGTTCAATGCTGGCAACTGCTCTTTTGAAAGTGGACATGATGTTTATAACCATACAGAAATCATTTGGAGTCCAGTGAAAAAGCCAGTGATCAAGCTAAGAGAGATCATTTTTGGTAAAAGGAAATAGGGTGCACTCTAAATGAATGAGACTGGTTTTCTTCAGCGGTTTAAAAACTTGATCTAAGTGTAAGTCCAAAAGAGAAAATTCCCCCAAAAGGAGAGTCATGGCAGCCTTGCTAGAAAGCATGTATTCCAGGAATCTTGGCAGGGTCAAACTCATTGGGAAGTATATGTTCTTTTTAAAAATATGTGTATTTTCTAATCATGCTCATCACTTTTTATATTCAACTTTCATTTCTATTCTTTTGATACAACTAGATTATGAAATGTGAGGAGAGAGACTTTCCTTTACTTCTTTATATTTCCTTTCACACTAAGTATATAACTTGGTGACTTGCAGATAGTAAGTATAAAATAGGTATATTAAACTGGCAAAGAGCCATGTATGTTGGGGAAACTTTCTACTGGAGTAGAATTAAGAGGAGAGCTGTGACCGTGCAGATGAGCTGGGGTGCAGGGCCGAAGAGAAGGTACAAGGGTAGAAAAACATGAGAAATACTTGGCCTACTTGAAGAGAGTGTCTCATGGGGGCAGAGTTTATCTAGTAGAATCATGGGAGATATAATTAGAAAGGGATGTTTTATGAACAGATTGAATCTTTATCTTCTAGGCCAGTTATTTCTAATTTGTTTTTCATTAGAGATTTTTCTCTGCTCCCCCCAAATAGAACCCTGAAACGGAAATACAATATGTAGAGCAGATATAAGTAAAAGGTCTCCGTCTACAGTCATGGGGGAGGGGGGCCTGAGACTGGCTCCCTCAATGTAATCCCTGAGACACACACACCCTAGACACCTCTGGGGAATCCTCCGACTCTTCCAAAGCAGTTTGAACCACTTGTATAGATACTGGGGAGTCCTCAAATGGTGTGTTCCTTTTGCATCTTTATATAAGTGTGGTCCCCAGCTTCCTGACAGTTCCAGACCTGCTCTTCATAGCTTCAAACTTCTCCTCTTTCCCGGGAGTGCTGTGGGACCACTGGCCTGTGACCTACCTTACCCAGCAGCCATTCCCCTTTCTTCCTTGCTAATGGAGCCCAAAGCTAATCTGGGCAGTCATGCACTCTAACACTGTTGAGTCATAATTGCTCTAAGGCAGGGATTGGCCAAATCCAGCTGCCAACTCTTATGGTAAATAGAATTTTATTGGAACACAGACACTCATTTGTTTAGCTCTTAACTATGGCTGCTTTCATGCTACAACAGCAGAGTTGCAGAGTTGAGTAGTTGTGGCCAAGAGCCTCTGGATGGCAAAGACTAAATTATTTACTATCTGGCCCTTAAAAGAAAAAGTTTGTAGGCAACCAAGGCAATCCACTCTCCTTTGCCAGGATTAGGGGTAGGGATGATCACTTTTGACCAAAAAAATGTAAGGTAAAGTTTGCTGGAAGCACTGTCTTTCAGATAAGAGAGAGAAACATGAGGAGCAAGTTCGTTTTGTACTCTTCCCTTCCATTCTCTCACATGAGGATATGATGTCTGGAGCTGTGGTAACCCTGTTGTAATCATGAGGGATAATAAATGAGCCTGATTCCTTGATGGCATCATTAAGTCCCCAAACATACCTTAGGACCATCTACTTTCAGACCTCTTGCTGAGGAAACAATCAAAATTCCTATGGTTTAAGCAAGTCTTCATTGGGTTTTTGTTACTTGCCACTATATGTAGAATAACTTAGTTCGGCTGGACATGGCTCAGTGGTTGAACGTCAACCTAAGACCCAGGAGATCGAGGTTCGATTCTGGGTCAGGGCACATGCCCGGGTTGTGGGCTTGATCCCCGGTCGGGGGCGTGCAGGAGGCAGCCGATCAATGATGACTCTCTCATCATTGATGTTTTTATCTCTCTCGCTCCCTTTCCCTTCCTCTCTCTGAAATCAATAAAGATATATTAAAATAATAATAATAATAACTTAGGGTATTTTGTTTAAAGCCCAACAGCAAAAGGCAGAGTGTTCTTATGATGGCTAATAACTATTAAAAGCTTATAGCATGCCAGTCACTATACCAAGTACTTTACATTCATTTTCTTATCACAAAATCCTATGGAGACATTTCCATTATAACCTCCATTTTACAGGTAAGGAAAGTGAGGCTTAGAGAAAGTTAATGATTTGCTCAGAGTTACACAATTAAGTGGCAGAGTTCAAATTCGCACTCAGATCTGCCGACTTCAAAAGCCAAGGTCTTAACCACGATTTTACACTGCTACGTCTACTGACAGACCTGAGTTCAAATTCTCACTCCTGTACTTAACGGGCAGGTTACTTCATCTTCTTGAGCCTCAATTTTTCTGAAGATAACACCTTCCTCAAAAAGAGAAAGTTTCTTGCCCTGTGCCCGAGACACAGTGGGTCACTGTTTTGGTTACATGCTTATTTCTTTAGGGGTAAACGGATGGCAGTAAGTGAGCTACAGGAGTAACCAAGAGGCAGAAAAGAGAGTAGCCAGAGAAGTGAAAATAGACTCAGTGAGCAGAGAAAGACACACCAGTCCCTGAAAAATTAAAGGAGGCCCGGAGCGGGGTCAACAGGGGAGAACGTGATACAGCGAGAACCAGGACGATCATTCCTGGCTATGGGGGTGTCTGAACAAGAACTTGGAGACCTTACGGCCAGCTGTGGCCTGAGCGTGCTTTCTAGTCCATTGTCCTGTCTCCAGGTACTTTGAATAATTATAAAGAACTAAACAAAAGGAAATTCCTTGAGTTATTACCATTCCCTTTGCGCAAAACTGAGTCACTGGGCAGAAGCAAATGTTCTTCAAAGCGCAGGTCATTTGGCCCCATGACCATGAGCACGTTGGCATTTTCCTCACTGTGGTGAGGCCATTGCCCTCGGTGAACGGAAATTGGAGGACTCTGAGGAAGAATCCGAGATGACCTTTGTGGTTATTAGCTTTATTTTAGTGATTTCCTCTCTGAGCTTTACTATACAATTTTTAATGGAAAATAACAATTAAGACCAGTCTGCTTAAAGAGCTTATGGAAAGATACATGAAATTTAGAGTTTTAAAAAACAGATTTAACTGTTAGGACCATTTTTTTAAAAAGCGAACAAAGGAAAGCAAGAAAAACGACCCCAATGGCTTATTATGTAGCATCCAGATGTTTAGCATCAACCAGGCCAGATGAGGGGATGACATTTTCAGTCTTCATGTGGTCGCTTTGGCCTCACTCTGGTTGTGGTGAAAGAGTTCTGGAAGAAGCTTGCTGGAGAGGCCTCGTCCTTGCTTTCGACTTGTCCTTTGAGAGACCCATGAAGGTTCAGCTGCATTTTTAAGCTTAGACAGGGTTGATGCTTACTGAACACATTCCTTAGACCCAGCACGGGCTTGAGAAGCTTCTGGAAATCACCTGATGGTTGGTTTCAGGTAGACAAAGCAGTGGGCGAAAGAAATGTTTCCTTCTCATTCAGGTGATGCAGGCTCAGGTAGACCTAGAGATGTTGCATCGCAAACATACTAATCTAACATGATATTGAAGTGTGCCTGCTGGCTTCTAACAAGTGACAGCTGCTCTTCAGGGTGATAGATGGACGCCACGCTTCAGCCTGCTTTGTTTGTCAGCGTGTATGTGTGTTCCTGCCGGAAATGCCAGCGCAGGGCAGCAGGCACATTCTGCGAGGATACGAACGCCGAGGCCTGATTAGTGGAAGCGTTTGTTGAAAAAGCATTTTCGCTGCACACTAATCTCTACATATCCTGTGGGGAAATCCTTTCAATCCCACACCTGATAAATAAATCTGGCAAGTGAATAAACACTCTGGAAGTCTCTCACTGATATTTAATTCCACCTGTTACGGGAGTTCTGCCGGCCTCGGAGCCCAGGCAGCATTGTGTACCTTGCAGACTGACCTGGAGCAAAGCCTGCCAAGGAAAAGAAATACGTGCGGTGACCCTGCCGCACAGAGCACTTGACTGCAGCCTTTCACGGAAACCGAGGGGGTGTTCAGGGCCAATGTTGACGTCCTGGATTATGGTTGTTATGATTTGGCACTTTTGTTGAACTTGAATACTCCACTAGGCATTGTATAATGCTGCAGATCAGAAACATCACACTCTTTTTCTTCTGGTTTTCCACTCAGGGCAAGGGTAGGGGCCCTGAAGCTGCTACAAAATCCTTTTTAAAAGTTAGAATGGAGCCTGCAAACACTTGTTCATCTTTAGAGCCCGTGCAGTCTCCCCACCGTCTTCAGGAGTCTTGAGCGCTGCTCAGCTACAGTTCAGACATACCTCCATCATAGTGATTATCTTGTAGGTTCATGCTTTTTCATCTTTGCAAAGATTGGTGCCTGGCTCATCCATTATGAATTAGCTGTTTATTAGTACTGAATGAATTTCAGTCCTTTGTAAGTTTGTATGTACATGTGTGTGAGAGACATTGCCAGAGAGTAATAGTTAGGTTCTGTTAGATTAGGGATTTACTTCAAAATGAATTAGGAAATTTCTCTTAAGTCTTTTGTAGGACCCTCAAAGGTGGCAAAGGATCTGCTGACACATGTAGAAATAGAGCAAACAACACCAGCACCATCCCAAGGCATGTCTTGCGTATCTGAAAAAGGGCTGTGCAAAGGAAACCCCCTAGCTGTCCCTTTAGCTCCCTGGACATACACATGCGTACATTGAAAATATCTTACAAACCTCAGAGGATGCAGGCTCACTGACTAATGTGCACATGTGGTCATATGTGCATGATGCTGGAACTAGTTTCAAGATGATAATGGTAAAAGAATCAGACCGATTGATATCTTATCAACAAAAGAACCCCTGTTGGTTTTCTATTGCTGCATAACAAATTACCCCCAAACGTAGTGATTGAATACAACAAATATTTATTATCTCATTTTCTGAGGGTCAGGAACCTGGGCATGACTCCTCGAGGTGGTCTGGTTGAGTCTCTCATGAGGATCCAGTCCTAATGTCAACAGGGCCTGCATTCATCTGAAGGTTTGATTGGGGCTGGAAGATCTGCCTTCAAGATGGTACATTTGAATGGCTCTCAGCACCAGGTCTCAGTGCCTCAGGACATGCCCTTCTCTATGTGCTG
Source organism: Miniopterus natalensis (assembly GCF_054644295.1). Classification (NCBI taxonomy): domain Eukaryota; kingdom Metazoa; phylum Chordata; class Mammalia; order Chiroptera; family Miniopteridae; genus Miniopterus; species Miniopterus natalensis. The sequence goes on along the minus strand of NC_142089.1, from coordinate 68,255,895 downwards.
CTTGAGTGTCCTCAGGATGTGGTGTTTACTTCCCCCTAGTGAGTAATCCAAGAGGAGACACTGCAGTGCCTGTCACGATTTAGTCTCCAAAGCTGCCCACCAGCACTCTCCTTTATTCTGTTCATTAGAAGTGAGTCCCTAAGTCTAGCCAGCATTCGAAGGGAGGGGAATTAGGCTTCACCTCTTGAAGGTAGGAACATCAAAGACTGTGAATATGTTTTTTAATTAATTTTTAGAGGGAGAGGAAATGAGAGAGGGGAGGAAGAGAGAGATAGAAACATCTTTGAGAGAGAAACATCGATTGGCTGCCTCCTGCGCTCCCCTTATTCGGGTCAAGCCTGCAACCCAAGCACGTGCCCTGACTGAGAAGCAAACCAGTGACCTCTTGGTGCATGGGTCAACACTCAACCACTGAGCCACACCAGCTGGGCTGTGGACACATTTAAACCTACCACAGAGCTGTTGCTTCAATTCAACAAGCATATTTTGAGCACTAGCCAGCCTTTCAGATGTGCATGTTAAATATGTGAATCCTGCTTGCTCTGCACTCTGTAAGGAGTCTACATACAGCCGCCCAATATGAGACAGAAGTTGTCTGAAAATCAGGACCTGTAGTTCTGGGTGTTTGATCTTGAAACTTCTATTTTGAAACCATTTTTGTTTTCTCTGTCTGTAACGTGGAGAGGCCGCTCACTGAAATCTGTATGCAGCCTCTCTAAAAAAGGACAGTAATGCTCACTATTAGCCACGCTAAGTGTTCCATGAGTGCAAATTCATGAAACTCTCACGGCCACCCGATGAGCCAGGTGTTCTGATCACCATCCCTACTGGACACCGAAGGCTGAAGTAATTTGCCCACAGTCACCTAGTCAGTACCCGGTAACACTGGGATCTGTGCCCAGGCGGTCTGCTTTCTCCACTGTGGTGCCTCTCCCTTCAGGGGGACTGATTCTCTCAATCTGAGGCTCCTGGAGTCAAGCTTATATGTGTGCTGTGTAGCTTCTACTCTAAGTCAGAATATTTTAAAAACACTCTGCAATGTAGGACGGGCCTGAGGCCTCGCATTTATCACCACCAGCACCCATGGGCCCTGTTTAGACCTCCCCACTGCCACCCCTCATTCTGGGTTCAGGAAACCATTCTCTTTCTGGCTTCTTTAGACTTGAGAACAGCAACAGCTCCCCACTTGTGGCAGGCAGAACAATGGCCCCTCTCAGATGTCCACCCTAACCCTTGGAACCTGTGAATATGTCCAAAAGGACTTTGTAGATGCGATTAAGTTAGAGGTCTTGAGAAAGGTAGATTATCCTGGATGACCCAGATGTGCCCGGTGTGCAAGGATCCTGATAAGTGAGAGCCAGAGTTGCATAGGGACTTGAGGATGCTGTGTTCCTGGCTTTGAAGACGGAGGAAGGGGCCTTGAGCTAAGGAAAGTGAACGGCCTATAGTGGCCAGAAGAGACAAGGAAACTGATGCTCCCAGAGAGGCTCCAGATGAAGTGGCTCCCTGGTGACACCTTGCTCTGAGCCCAGTAAGAAGCAGTTTGTACCTGTGACCTCCAGAACAGTAAGATAATAAATCTGTGCTGTTTTAAGCAAAAAACAAAAAACAAAACTCTGAAGAGATGATGAACATCCATCCTGCTGTTTTTATATGATACAATAACAGACCAAGAAACTACATCTTATTAGAGAGTCTATAATTTCATAAATTTAGCATATACTTGAGTTCCAGGCATACAAGCCCTGGGATACAGCCCTGCCTTCAAGAAGAGGTGTACCCATCAGGCAGGCAACAAATCTTTATTTAAGGGCAGATATGTGCAGGGCCTATGACGGACACCTTGGCAGTGTGAAACCAGGGTGGACTGAGAATGGCTGGAGCGGCTGAGCATCTTCTGTACTCTGCCGTTATCCTCTTACCATGTCTAACAGGCCACGTAGGAGGCCAGACAATCACGTTGCTGATAGGCAGTCCCTTGACCCGCAGCATCTCAGGTGTAAAGCAGCCCTCTCCTTTCCCACTGGTCACTCTTTGATTTAGAGCAGCCTCAGATGAGTCCCCACTCTCCCTACTCGCCCACTTTTCTGTGACATCCTGCCAGCACCCAAATGGTCCAGAGGTGGAGACCCATGTCCCAAGCTCACCCAGAGATTCCCACACTTCCCTGTCCCTCACAGACCGCCCTTCATTCAACTGCGTTCACCAGTCTTCAGAGATGAGCATCTGCAGATAAGGGAGCTTTCTCTTTGTAACTGCAGGTACCTCCCACAGCCTGACTTTGCCTCAGCAGGGGCAAGGGGTGAGTAGGACAAAGGGGACAGACAACTGGGTGCTCATCTGCACCAGGTTGACTTTGGGATCTGATGGAATCTAGTGAAGGGCCGGGATGTGAGCTTGTAGACTAGGAGTTAAGAGCATCTCAGGCAGGGAGAAAGCATTCCCAGAGCCCAGAAGGCAGGAAGGGACATGTGGTACAGAAGGAGGGGCAGAGAGTGGACTGGACTTACCTGGAGCAGAGGGTTCCACTGGGGAACATGGAAAAGCTGCATGGGGCCAGTGTGATGGTGCCGGTGTGCTGGGAACACGCAGTGACTTGTGAATGTTTGGGGGCCCATTCAAGGAAGTGACTGAATTATTTTATTTTCCACTCAGCCCAGTCTCGGACATTATTTAAGTGTAGCTAAAGAAATGGAAGGCGGTTGCTGGCGGGGCCCCTAGGGCCACATGTGGGAAATTCTCAGTCCCCCGCCCCCACCCCCATCCCTCTCCCTACAGAGTTGGGAGTGCTGCCCTGGAAACTGTGCTCCAGGAATCCTGAGTTATTGCCATGCCTTGGAAATAATTAATATACTTACTAGGCAGAATCGCATCCTGGTGTACACAGGTATGTCCCAGGGTGGGCCGCTAGACTATTTGTCACATTTTCCAGGAGGCTGCCTGGAGCCCTGTGCCTGCTGTGATTTTTGCAGCTGATCGCACAGGTGTCTGACCATGTTAGGGTTGATCTTGTGCCCGGCTGTCATCTTGCAGTCCCATAAAAACATTTGTCTGTTTTTCTAATAGTTACAGCTGAATTCCATGCTCCCTGCTAAGTGGATATCAATATAAATTATTTCAACTCTGGTCTTTGCGTGTTTAGAGACTCAGCCATGCGTGTGTTTTTCTGAGTACTCCACGAGGTCTTTTCAGAGGGGCCGGCTCGAGTTTTGTCTTCTGCAATAGATTGTGACATGTCGTTGGTCCCCCAGTACTGATATGGAGAAGGTGGTATGTCTTGTGGCAATAGCACATCTACAATTTTCATCACTTTTGTAAGTGAGGAGGGGCTATTCACACATAAGTTAAATAATCTGGGTCCTTACTAAAATATTATTTAATTTAGAGTGGAATTTAGTATAAGAAGTTTCCTTCTGGGACTCCAGCCAGTGAGTTTTAAGGGATTACCCAAAGGATTTCATGAGAAGACTGAGCCACTTACAGATTGTTTCTATGGGTCGGGGCTCAAGTGACGTAATGTGGTTACAGCGTAGCCAAGGAATGAGAAAAGAATTTTGGGAAATTGTCCCAGTCTATACTGCCATGGGAGGGAGAGGGTGCTAGATAGAATTGGGTTTATTCTATCAAATAAAGACAAATGTTTTTATGGGACTGCAAGATGACAGCCGGGCACAAGATCAACCCCAACATGGTCAGACACCTGTGCGATCAGCTGCAAAAAGGTTAGTGCTTTTAGCCCCATTTAAGTGGTGAATTTTCGGCTCTCCTGTTTTCCACTCTTCCACATGGCTTCCAGAACCAGATGACCAAATTTCTATTTAAGAGTTTGGGTCCTGGAGTCAGGTGCCTGGGATTTGAACCCAGCTCCACTCCTTCTTAGCTGCAAAACACAGGCAGAAGTTATTTATCATCTCTAAGCCTTAGTTTTATGATCTGGAAGGTGATAATAATATCAGCAATGACAACCACAGCAGCAGCAGTCACATCTCCCTCACAGCATTATTTTAAAAATTAAAGCATATAATTCATGTGAGTTGTTCAGTATCTGGCACTAAATAAGCAGTCAAAGGCTATATTTTGTTATTAGTAATAGTAGTAGTAATATTTTTGTATTGTTTGCAATGAACTGGAAGATTTGGAGTACATGAAATAGAGATAATGCTGATGACAGCAAAATTTTTGAAAAGTATGAAACATTCCAAGTTCTGGATAATAATTGGGAATGAAGTTTCTGCTTCATCTTTTATAAGTATTCTCCCTGTATTTAGCTCTAATGAAATTTATTGGTAGCTCACAGAAGGAGCCCTTCCAGCTTTGGCCTGAACACGTGCAGGGGCGTGTGTGTGTGTGTGTGTGTGTGTGTGTGCATATGCATATTGCTCCATCTAGGACACTGTTGCAAAATGTAGAGAGAAGCATTAGCATTATGGGCTGTGGAATGAGAATATTATGGGGGAAAAATTTCCCTTCAGTCCTTTGGATGGCCCACAGCGCACAGAAGGACCTTTTCCTTCACTCTAAAGCCAAGGGAAGGCATCGGGGATGAAGGTCTTTCAACAACACTCTCCTTTTTGGGCTTGCTGTAAGCACTGTGCCCAGGCAGCTGGGAAGGTAAAAGAGAGAAACAAAATAACCTGTCCTTTTTTCCCCTTGGAGAAAGGGGCTGCAGAAATAAAGGAAACCAAGACTCTCACAGTAAGATCTGTATGGCTTAAAAAGGCTACACTTCAGGGTAGACCTGAAGCGCAAGAGAAACAACACTGATGGTTGTCCCAGCCACTCAAAGGAAGTTACCATATCCACTCAGCGTCCTGAAGGGACCTGCCTTCTGATGGCAGATTTCTCACTTTGGCTGTGTAGACAGCACTGGACAGGAAAACTGAACTGGGAAGGGACAGAAAAGTTGGAAAACAAAGAGTGGCTCGAGTTCGCTCCTCTGGTTCATGAGGTGGTTTCAGTGGCACTGGCGGCCACTTCGAGGCGTGAGGTGGCTGTCATCCGCAGGGGAGGCGTTGGGGAAACCGGAGCCAGGGCGGAGGGGTAGGCCCCGACTCTGCTCGGCGGTGCATCCTGAGAGCTGAGGAGCAGCGGGCTGCTCAGAGCATTGCTCACAGCACTCTCTCAGGAGGCCCAGCTCTTCAGGAAGGGTCTTTCATGCTTTGGAAAATAATAGGTACAAAATCAGGAATGTTCTAGGAGGAAGAAACAGTAATTGCAGTCTCTAACTGGAAATATTTTGATGTGTTTGGGAAATTGAATGGAGAGCAATATGAATGGAGAAGACAGAGCAAAGGGGGAGAGAGCAGGCAATAGGTAAGAGAGCCAGGCAGGGGCTGGTTCTTGTCGATCAGGTGAAATTTTTATTATAAGTGCCTTGGTAAGCTGCGGAGGACCTTTAAGCTGGGAAATTACAAGTGAGATGATATATCCTCACATTTAGGAAGATCTCTAAGTAACTTCAGGACACTCCCTGAAATGAGAAGCCCTCACCAGCCCTCATGGAAATTCATCCCAGGATCTGGGAGGCAGCTGGGATAATTAGGGACCACCCATCCCCCCGACACCATCCAGCCTGCAGGAGGGAGCATTTCAGAAGTCTCCCATCACCACCTTCTCGTGCCAACAGGTCTTTATTCAAAACTGAGCTTACAGTTTTCAGGAGACAGAGAAGTATTCTATATCCCTAGCTCCAGAGATAGTGAAGGGGAAGGTCACAAGTGAAATTTCATCTTGGAGATTTTATGGGTTAGAAAATCCCAAAGGTGTAGCTAAGCTGGAGAGAACACAGAGACCACTTGAGACTAAGAAGTCTTCAAAATGCCACTCAAGTGCTCTCCAGGTCCTTTTAAGCTAGTCAAGTCCGGCTGTCCTGATTTGTAAGAAAGCAGCAGACCCTACTCTAGGGCTGCACTTCTGTGAAGCAAAAAAAAAAAGTATAAACTATAGGTATATACCTTTGTCAGTCACCCCCCAACTCCCAACGTCTTACCAAAAACAGGACACCTGGGCACTGCTCTGTGTTATTTTTATTCCAGAACTTAGGCTGGAGGAGCAGCCCTGTCTGGGTCATGCCAGCCTCATGGCAGAGGGCAAGGGCCAGACGGTGTGTTAGCTCTCAAAGCTTCTGGCAGGAGTGCACTGGCCACTTTCATTCCCGTGCCACTGACCAAAGCAAGTCAGATGGCCAAGGCCCCGTTAGCAGGAAGTGCAGTGAATTGTTCCGCAGGAACTGGGCTGCAGGGAGGGGCACTGGGTATTATAAATAAGTAATACCATGTACAATGATGCTTTTTTTGCTTTCTTCAGTTTTTCCTAACTTTAAAGTGGAAATTCAGTGACAATCTTGCTTTAAGAAAGCCAAAAGCTTTCAGATGCTTTAAGTCAGAATCCGACTCAATCCCTGAACAGTATCCTCACAGACTTTCTGAAAGTCTGATAGGAACAGTTTAGAAGTGATTAAGCACGATTTTACGAAAGAAAAGAACATTTAATACACCAGAGTTCTTCATTCCTACTCTGGTTTTATGCCAATCCCTCAAAAAATTGAGACTGTTAGGAAGACTTTTATACAGAGAAAAAGAATCTTGTATTACTTTCTTCAAGTTAGGGTGATGGGATGGAAAGAATACACTGGTAACATAATTTTAGTCAACATTATGTTCCATTTTAGAGAGTCTGGATTATGTGGTTAGCTATGGAATATGAAATGTTATTTTCACCAAGGAGGGAAAAAATAGCTTATGTGAGTCAAGGAAATATATGCCAATCATCAAATATATGTTATGTAGTTAAGGATCCGTGAGTTCTTGTCTACCTGAGAATCAGGAGTTCTTGCAGTGGACCGCGTTGACCTCCCTCCACCAAAGCCTGTTCTCCACACAGCAGCCAGAATGGGCCTTCTCAGAATCTGCACAGAACCCTCCGAGGAGTCCCAATGTCCTCCAACTGCCTTTCTGGACTCCTCTCCTACTCCTCACCTCCCCCCTAATTTCACTGCAGCCACACTGGCATCCTGGCTCTTCCTCTAACCTGCCAAGCCTCTGCTGCCTCAGGGCCTTTGCACTGGCTGTTCTCTCTTCTTCACTCTGATTCTGGAAATCCACATTGCTAATGCTGTTGCTTTATCAAAGAGGCCTTCCCTGACCTCCTTATTTAAAAGAGCACCTACAGTGTCTCTGACCCCTTCACCTGCTTTATTATATTCTTTCTTAGCATGTATCACTGCCTGACATCACATACCTGTTCATTCTCTTTCTCGTTTCACTAGAAAGTCATCTCCAAGAGATCAGGGACTTCATTCACAGTTTTATCCCTGATGCTAAGAACAGCAGCTGGCCCATAGCAGGTGCATAATAAAATTTGTTGGATGAATCAAAAGAGCTACTGCTATATTCCTAATTTCATCAGATCTGTGTAAATATTTAATGTGTCAATGGCACAGAAACTAATAAAAATGTATTTTCTTGCCTAGAAGATTCACTATATAAAAATACGTTTAGAAAAACCCTACACATTAAATGTCTTAAAAATGGAACAGAGCGCACTACCCTATAATTTCCCTGCTTCTTGTTAATTTCTACTGCCAAGTCCCGGTGTTTACAGCTCTCGGAAAGCGTGACAGGAGATCACAGACTCCTGAATAATGGGCTGGATGAAGCATGAAAGGGTGGTCGGGTACATTTCCACACGAATGATTAACTGTCCCTTGTAAGTTGAACATGGTAGTTACAGTTATAACAACAATTAGGAGGGTAAAAAGAATAGCAAATATAGGGGTGACTGGGAAAACAATGATAGTTGAACTGCTTGAAAACAAGCACAGGGCCTAAACAGGTTGATAAGACGTCTAGGAAGACTGTATGAAAGTAACAAGCAAACCATTAAGCTAAGGGCAGCCTGGTTATGATCCGGCCACACTCTGATGTGGCCCAAACCAACTGGCCCCTGATCAGGACAGATTTTCCAGAACCTCGAAAAATCATGTCCTGCCTCCCCCTGCTCTTCTGTTTCCACGAGGACAACTGCAACCACTTTTCCCCACTTGCTGCCACCCTCTGGAACACGGCCACCCCACACATGAATTGTTCCCTCTGCTGCTTTCGTCCACGTGGAGAGCGGGCTTGTGACAGCACCGGCCAGCTTCCTGCCCTAAGTCGGAGCTTCTGCAGGAAACGGGTCACACTGTGACTTGCTTTCTGTCCACCTCGGCCCCCGGGATGACACGTGGCGAGTCCTTATACACACTCACTGAGAGAATGGCAGGATGCAGAGAATGAGTTGAATTTTCCTGGAGATTTGATGAGCCCTTTACAGTGATGATCGGGGACTGAGATGCTGTGATGCCTGAGAGTGAGGGTGGTTGACTGCGATTCGTAAAGGGCCCCAGAAGGGAGGCCTCCCCCAGCAGGGTGAGTGGATTCTCGTAATGCTGCCCGGAGGAGGAGATCCCAGGCCCAGTGGGCATTTGTGGCTTCCTTGTTAAGTTAGAAAACATGGTGTCCACAGGTTTTTCCTTGGCTGGCAGGGCCTGGAAATGGCTGGCCAGGGCTGTGTCACACCGGGAAGCCATGCTTCTCCCCCGCCGTGAGCTGATAAAGGGATCCTCTTCAGAGGCCACCCACGCTACCAATCCGGTGGCTCTGGGAGGCTGGACCCTGGTAACGGGCTTAAAGCTCACCTTTGCCCTTACCTCCTTCAGAAGCCCAGGGGCTGGTGCTTGTCCTGAAAGGCAGAGAAAGGAAATTCATGCAGGCAAAATGCATCATCTAGTGTTGGGTTTTTACTGGGTGGGAAAACCTTGCCCAGTAAGAATGATCATCTTCATTTTAGAGATGAAGTCACCGCTCAGAGAAGTTAAGGAACTGTCCCTATCTGTCAGGACCCTCCCCAGCCCGCCCTCCCACACTCACTCTAACTGAAACCCACTAGGCCCGGCACCAATACAGAAGCCCGGACTCCCTCCCTGAGGGACTCACAGCAGCATCCGGTTACTATGGAACTTGTCCCATCAAGGGAACTCTTTTATTTTTAAGCCCCAAGTATAAATTACTTTAGAATTTTATTTTAAAAAGGCTCCCCATGCAAAGTCCTTGGAGATTCCCAGAGCAAGAGTGCAACCTAAGTCTACAGCTTCCTTCTCCGAGGGGCTCAGGCATCCGAAGTTGTCGCCACTCAGCTGACCAAGCCCCAGACTTTGGCTGCTGTGTTCACTTGTTTATTTTGCCATATATTTTCTGCTTTGCCTCATACCAAAAGGACTTCTATATCTTTCTGCTGCCCCTTTTTGGAGGCTCTTACACCTGTGAGTTTCCTTGGGAAAGCGGGATGCTTGGAAACAAGTCCTATAAGCAGATGCCCCCTGTCTGGGCCAGGAAGACCCTCCCCAGATAGGAGAGGGTGGGAGGCAGGGCTCTGCCCCGCTTCCCTGCCTCCTTGTGCTATGATCTGGGGCAAAGCACTTCTGCCTCTCTCTGCACCCCATTTATAAAATGGACATAATGACCTGTTCCTTTTAACAGGAGTGCCAGGAGCCTTTGTGCTTTTCCGTAGTACTTGGAGCCCCCCATTTGGCGAGCAGTGAGTGCAGGGCACGGCGGGCTCTCATTACCCTCAGAAGGACACATTCACTTCAGCCTGCTCTGCGCTCTCGACATTTCCCCGGCATTATTGACTTAAGTACCCTTCAAGGAGAGTTTCTCCGAGGCTCCCATGTTGACATCCTACCAGTGTTTCGAGAGCCAGCCTTGCTCGCTGTTTGTTCCCGCGGACGAGAGCCCGCAATCGCCCTATTAAACACTCTATTCAAAGGGGAGAGGGAGGAAAACGGAGAGAAGCAGGAATCCAGTGAATCCTCACAAAAATAGGCCGTAGTCTTCTGCTTCTCAGGGCTCTCGCTCCGGTCTTAGGACCGGCGACTTCAGCCCTCAGATGCTTCGGGAAAACACATCAAGAGCATGGGCGTCGGCTGCACCGGAGCTGGGGCCTTCCGCAGGTAGGTCGAGGTGGGACGCTCTGCAGTGTGGGGTCAAGCTTCCCGGACTCACTCCCGGGCCAGGGTGACATACTGGGTCGCTAAGTCTCATTCTCTGCCTCTCTGCCTCTCTGCCTGTCTCTGCCTTTCCAGCAAAAGCATCTGTCTGTAGAACTGCCCTCCTCTAACACCCTGCCACTATTTCCCTACATCACTTCTTGCTTCTTGCCTTGTTGCCAGAGAAACCAGCAGAAAGAAGGAAACTTAGAGACCAAGATCACATCTCATCTGCTTCATGGGGAGAAGAGGCCAATATTTGTTCTCAAAGTGTATGCCTGTCTTTTCTTTCCTGCTCTCTGGCTTGAACAGGGAGCCTTATACTTGGCATTTGTTTGCTGGGTGGGGAGAGCGGAGGTGACAGAAGTGAGAAACTACAGGAGCTGAGCATCTCTGTGGTGGTCCCAGCACCTGCACTCTTGTGCCCAGTGCGCCTCCCTTGTTTTTGTTTTTTGAATCCTCACTGGAGTATATCTTTTCCATTACTTTTCAGAAAGAGTGGAAGGGAGAGAGAAACATCGATGTGAGAGAGACACATTGGTTGCCTCCCGCACATGCCCCCGCTGGGGCTGGGATAGAGCTTGCAATCGAGGTACATGCCCTTGACCTGAATTGAACCCAAGACCTTTCAGTCCGTGGGCCAACACTCTAAGCACTGAGCCAAACCAGCCAGGGCCTCCCTTGTTGGATCGTATTCTGAGAGCCCAGGTTTCCCTTCTTCAGAGGAAGGTTCTTCCAGTATTTGAACAGTGGCATAGCCTTATTGTTCTATCAAAGCCTCTTTCCCTCTGGAGGCCTTTTCCTTACTGAAGCCCCCAGAGAGAAATGAAGCACAGCCTCAGTTCTATAACCATTGATTGAGTGTTTAGTGTAGGTAAGTCTCAGATTTAAAAAAATAATCTGGGTGTTCAGGGCTCATTGATCTTTTTTTAAAAAGTTGTGGTAAAATGCATGTAACATAAAATTTATCATCTTAACTATTTTTAAGGCTTCAATTCAGTAATGTTAATTCACATTGCTGTGTAACCAAACTCAGAAATCTTTTCATCTTGCAAAACAGAAATTCTGTACCCATTTCCCCCTCCCCTCAGCCTCTGGCAGCCACCATGCTAGTTTCTCTCTCTATGAATCTGACTATTCTAGGTATCCCCTGTAAGTGGGATTGTACAGTATTTATCTTGTTATGACTGGCTGATTTCACTTGGCATAATGTCCTCAAGGTTCATCCATGTTGTAATATGTGTCAGAATCTCCTCTTTCTGAAGCTGGACAATAGTCCATCATATGGATAGACCACATTTGCTTATCCAGTCATCTGTCAATGGACACGTGGCTTGCTTCCCCATTTGACGATTGTAAATGATGCTGTTATGAACATGGGGCTACGAATATCTGTTGGAATCCCTATTTTCAATTTCTGGGGATATATATCCAGAAATAGAATGTCATAGGTTTTTTTGCACTTAAAAACATACGTAATTATCTTAGTTTAAGTTTAAATCTCAGTGATTAATGTTTTTGTTTGTTTGTTTGCTTTTTCAGGAGGGGGACTATTTTTATTGCTTGTCTGGACAGACTCCCAGAATGGGCGGGGCGGGAGGGGCTGGCATCCAGGTTTAGACATAAAGGTGCCCCCAGTGGGTGTGGCCGTGTCGCGGGAAGGGCCAGTGCAGAGCCTGTGCGTCCAGAGCGGAATCTCGCGCTCTGGCTGTGTCGTGTGGGTGGGTAGGAGGTGAAGGGCACTGGCAGTTGAGCGGCAGCTGAGGGAAGCCATGTACAAGTCTGAGAAGTGTATGCGGCGCCCTGAGATGAAGGTGGGATTGGGGAAGGTTCGGAGGATGCTACCAAACTGAGCGTTGAACGGGGTCTTGGTAATGCACCCCCATCAGCTTCTGCAGCTTTTTCACCCAGGCAGCCAGCACCTGCTGATCCACCTGCACGCACCCCAGCAGCCCCGGGAGCACCCTCTGTCCCGTCACTGAGCACATGCTGAGGACATGGGTGTCATGCTCCAGCTTGGGGATGATCGCACCTGTGCGCCAGCCCTGCGAAAGCCTGAGATCCTCCAGGTCCCTGCGAGGTGGCCTCTGAAGTAGAGCACGCTGGGGCTGTGCATTCTGTCAGGCGCAGGAAGGCAGACAGGCTTCCCTGTCAGTAGATTTTGTCCTTTCCGGGTGGTGATGTGGTCCCACAGCTCCAAGCCCTTCTCATTGAGTTTTCTGAAAGGCTTGTGCGGGTCAGTGAAAAAGCTGGGCTTGTGCTCCTGGACAATGACCACTGCAAAGAGTGGCATCAGCCGGGACCCACCCTACACTGATCCCCTTGTCCACGGAGCTGACAAGACTGTTGGTGCTAAGGAGCAGTTGTTTCCCACGGGCCACCAGGAGGCTCAGACAGCAAATGTCTCACTCTCTCTCAGGATGTACTTCTCCATGGCCCACTCCATCTCCTAGTACACAAGGCCCTCCATGAGCATGTCTCCAGTAGTGTCTGTCACATCCTTGTAGAGGCCCAGGGAGTGGTCCATCACGCAGGAAAGTAGGGCCATCCCCGGGAGCGAGGTGTCCATGACCTGCTTGATGGAGGGACTCTTGCCTAGAAGTGTCTTGTCTGGCACAGGGGATGGGCTGGGAGTCCCCTTAGAGGTAGAGTGCCTCCTTGCCTGGTGTAGGCTGGAGGCCTCTGGAGGCCATCCCCAGGTGCTCATGATAGCAGGTATCAGTCTCCATCAGACGCTCTTTATAATGTCCTGGTGGAAGCCGCGGATGACAAAGCTGAGGCCGTGCTTGTACTCCCGAATCTCCTCTGGGTACTGGTGGTGCTCAGTCAGGATATCACACTGGGCATTGCAGCTCTCTGGATGCTGTAGACCTCAGCATCATGTAGGCTGATCTGTACTTGGTGTAGGTGGCCCCCAGAACCAGGAGACTGCAGACCTCGGGGGACATGAGGGTGCATACCAGTCTTTGAAGACCCTGGTAAAGAGCACACAGGTGGGAGCTGAGCTCAGGACCCACCTGCCAGGATCCCAGGTCCACAGCCAGAGCAGGGGGGTGAGGACCAGGCGACTCGCAGCCTGCAGTGGCCTGGACACAGCAGCCATCACCCAGGGCCCAGAGCCCCACACCAGCCTGTCCAGTGCTTGCTGCCTGAGCAACCCTCAGTGGTCAGTCCACTGCCCTTCAACTGAAAGATTTTAAAATTGTATTTTTAGCTTAGGGCATGCATTGCTTTTTTTCCATATTGTGTTACCTGGGCGCGACCTCTGAAACCTAACCGAGGCTTTTCTGAAGGAATTCTGGAAAACTAGAACATTCCTCTGGAATGCTTTTCTACTTGTCAAGGCATTTATTTCCCTTTTCACCCCCTGAACTAGTAGCCATAGGGAACGATTACTCTGTGACTGTCTTATTTCATTAGCATGATGTCAAGGTTCATCCAGGTTGTAGCGTGAGCCAGAATTCTCTTCCTTTTAAGGTTGCGTGTCTCCCATTTTACACTGTAGCATGTTTCTCAGTCCCAAAGCCCTTTCATACCCACTTTTTCTTTCACCCTCATTTTCTCCATATTGCAGCCAGAGAGTGGTTGTCACTCCCAGGCTGCAGCTGAGGACACAAGCCCTGCAGCTTCAGGACACATAGAAGGGCAGGTCTTGGACCAGAATACAGGCCTCTGGCTCTGTTCCTCTGCATGTCCCCGGGCGCATGGCTGTATGTGCAGAGCGCTTGCACAACTGTGCTTTCCACACTTTGTACTCCACACAGCAGGCGTCCACGCGAGGCGAAGGGGCAGGAGATCTCTGAGAGAGAGAACAGGGCCAGTGACAAGTCAGTGACAGGACAGAAGTGGACAAAGGCTAGGGGTGGCAGAGGACCTGGCGACAAGCTCACTCTGGTCCCAGTCCAGGCAGTAGGGCTTCTCTTACTAGGGCAGCTCCCTTTCTCTCTGGGACACAGGGATTACGCCAGGCCAGTCCCAGGAGCTGGGTGACACAGGGCGCTGTGGGAGCAGCCAGCCCTAACAAGGTGAACCCTCAAAGTTAATAGTCAATGATTAGATTAACCAGACAGGAGAGACTGGTACGAATAGGGATTTGAAATAGGTAGTGCTGGCTGTGGGCACCCTGCCTCACATGCTGCCAGTGGTGTTGGGGCTCCTGAAAACAGTGGAGTGAGCCACCATGGAAGGAGTGTATTTGGGCACCTTGCTGGGTTGGTGGGGATTGTCCGTGAAGCTGGTGCAATCACCTCTTAGCATTCATGTGCGGCCCACAAACAGTCGTGGGTAAGAACCAACTGTTCTCTTTGGAGAATGCACTCACTGCGAATACTAGCTGTTTTATTGGATGCTCCAGACAGTCAAACTTCCAAGCGGTAAAGCCCCTTTCCCTGAAATAGCTGAATAAACCACACGGCCAACATTTCCATAATGATCTCTGGGATCAGGGCTTGGCAGCTGGGAGACTGGGCAGGGGGTCGCTGCCCCTGGATTCCTGTTGGGAAGCTGCTCCACGCACTGCCCAGCTCAGCCTTCTCACCAAAGACTGTTCCAGAGCACTCGCTGTTCCTCATGGTTAGGGGTTGGGTTACCCCGTGTAATCATATATTCTGGGTAAAGGTGAGCTACTAGATGTCATTCATGGAGCACAACTTTTCAAATGAATTAATTAGAAGCTACAAAATGCTCTGAACAATAAAGTACAATGAACATAATCCAATGTGTCTTTTTAAATACTGAAGACACTTTTATTTCCTTAGGAACATTATTATGAACTCTATGCTCTAAAGAATTGGGAAGACATACAAACGCTAGTTAGTAGGATGCTGCATAAGCAGCTTTTTAATGAATTCCCCATGTCTTGATTCTGTCATGTATTAATTTTCTTAAAAGGCACTGTATATGTTTGAAGATGATTAAGATCCAATAAAAAGCTAATAGAAGAAAGTGACCTTAGTGGCAACTTAAACTCTGCATCCAACGCAGAATTCCCCTCTCTAACTTCCTGACAATTTTTCTTGCCTTTTCTCAAAAATGTCTGGTATCAAGGGGCTCACAACTCCATTCCATTTGTGAGTTAACTATTGGAAAATCCCTTTGTAATTCTCACCTCTGAAGCCATAGAGAATAAAGTCCATCTCTCCGTTCCCCAGCTCTCCAGATAATTAGGACATTTGCATACTTCTGTCCCCAGTTTCCTTGAAGCTAAGCCTGTCATCTCCAGTTCCTGCACACTTTCTCAATGTTTGCAGACCATCCCTTGAACACTGGCTTATTTGTGATGGCTCCAAAGAGAGCTATGACAGCAAGTGTGGTAATTCAGCACCAAGTGCTGCGGGACCATCACCTCCTTCCTTCTGCATCGTGTACTTCCATAACAGTGCCTGTGAGCACTGGCTTTCTCCAGGGTTGTTCTCCCTGGGTTCAAATCCCGGCTCTGCACTTTCTACTTAGCGACCCTGTGCAAGCAACTAAACTCTTTCATGCTCAGTTTCCTCCTTTATTAAAGGGAGATAATTGTAATATCAGCCTCATAGGCTCACAGGGTTATGATAATTGAAATCATACATATAAGTACTTAGCACAGACTGACAACATAGTAAATGCTCAATAAACGTGTTTGCTTGAATAACAATGATCATGAACACAAGTGATGAGGCATGAATGGCTGGGTTCACATCCTGGCTCAGATTCAAATTTTTACTCTGAAAGGCTTTGGGTAAGTGGCTTAAACTCTCTGTGCCTCAGTTTCCTTGCCTGCAAAATGGAGATATAGAGTTCTTATGCGGATGTAAGGTGCTTAGAACAGCTTGGAAAGCAAAAAGGGCCATATAATTGAGAGCTATTATTATTACTATTATAGCTTAAAAGTGCATCTTAATTTTAAAAGGAGTCACATCAAAGGTGGGGCCATCTTGTAGCTCTGGACACCAACATGCCAGTTCCCACAGCACTCACCATCTGATGGTCTGTGCATCGAGAGTTCTCACTATTTATATTTTTGCATCTCAAACTACCCCCAGAAGAGCATCTTGAACATGGCAGGTGCTTTTAGAATTTCTGGTCATTAGAATCACATCTATCTTTTCTCTGTGCTATTTAAAATATGCTTCCTTAGGTTCTGAATAGTTTAACTACACACTTTCTCCTCAGACTTGACTTGAGGATTGCCTCTTCAGAAAACAGCTGGGATCCTTCCAGGCTGAATCCATGCGCCACCCTGCAGCACCTGTAGCACGTTGGAGCATTGCTCAGGTGTCAGTATGCTCTCTCCCCACGAGTCTCTAGGGCCCTCAGCACAGGGATGTACTTCATTGATTTTACTATATATTTTTTAGTCCAGGAACATTTAGAGTAATGTGCTTTTTCTTCTTGCTCTTGTCCACTGCCACTGGCCAGAAATTATTCCTCTCTCAGAAGCACTTAGCATAGAGTGGGTGCTTAAAAGTATTTCTGGAATCAATGCTATGCTTAACCTAGCCCAGTACCCCATCTATGACAGAAAGAAAAAAATAATAATGTTGGAGAAACTTGTTAAAACTGAAAAAGTATTTCCAAATGATTATTGTTGTCACTCCTGAAGCTAGCAAAATTACTTTTTCAAGATTACTTTCTTTTTTGTATCCCACATGGCATTTCCCTGAAGAAAAATCAGAATTAACCTAGGAGAGAAAATATCTTTTTTATTTTTCTATCTTATTAGAGTTTAGAGATTAAAGTATTTACTAAAGTACTGTACAAACTCATACTTTGTTTTAAGCAAAATGAGGTGACACCAGTGTGTAGGTAATGAAGAGATTTCCATGCTCCTATATGTTGCCCGAAGGCCAGTTTTGTCACCAAGGGAAAGCACTGAATTATCTCTTCCCATTGTCACACCTCCCTCCAACTCCAGCTGCTCCACACAAGTATTTTAACCTGGTTTTCCCTGCAATGGAAATCATAAGCAAAGGCATCACAAACCAGGTCAAAAGGAATCAATCGGGAGGATATCTGCAGGGTATATTCATGACAAACTGTTAGTGTCAGTAAGTTAGTAAGACAAAGACAAAAACAGTACAGACATGGGAAAAATATAAGAACAGGCAATTCACAGAATACAAGAAAGTGTTCCATACGTATTTAAAAGCTGCTCCACTTCACTGCAGATCAAAGAAGTGAAAATGTGAAATGTAATTGGATGTTCTTTCCCTATCAGATTGACAAGCTTGAGAAGACCGAAAATAACCAGGAACCGGTATTAGCGTGGAGCTGGGAAATAGAACCCTCAAGAAGCAGCTGCAAGGAATATAAATAAGGATAAGCCTCGTGGAGCAGTTTAGCAGTGCCAACTGAGAACTTTAAAATGTTGATACTGATAAAGATACAATTCACTTTAGAAATGCATTCCTAAGGAATAAAACTGACAATTGTGCAAAGACGTATGTAGGACAGCCATTGTAGTATTGTTTATAATAGCAGAAGAGAAACCCCAAGCTACATAGATCCCAACCAGTGAGATATCAGATAAATAAATGATGGAATACTCATAAAACTGAGTACTATGCAACCACAAAAAAGAATGAGGCAGAAGTGTGTGTCCACAATAGGCATTTAAGAGAAAAAGCAGATTATAGAAAATGATATGATATGGTGCATGCTCATTTTACAAGAAACAGAGAAAATAGCTGAGAGTGGTTAAGAATACATTTATTGTCTGGTTTATACATATCTGTACTTTTTGATTTTTTAATAGGTATATCTTAAACTCATACTTTATAATAAAAAATATATCTGTTCTGAAAAAAAGTCTTAGAGGACTGCTGTAGATTTCTTGCATGTATTCATGTGTGTATGAGCATGTGTGTGTGTCATTTGGAAATTAAATTAATGTTTGTGAGACAGAAAAGTAACACAGTGGAGATTTCTTCCAGAAGTCTTGGAAATGGCGAATGGAAGGGAGTACCGGTGACAATCACTGACAGCGAGGAGGTCAGGAGCCACAGCTCGAGTGTCAGATGGTTTATACATGAAGCGCTGGCACCTAATCTCTGATGAAGGTTGGGGAATGACTTGGAGGTTGGCAGATTGGCAGTAATATCTCCAAATACTTCGAGTTTCAAAAGCTTCAGGGGAAGGGAAGCATGATCACTAAGGACAGGCCTAGGCTTTATTCTTGTGGGAGCATCTGTCAAGGGGCTAAATCTTAATAAAAACAATGCCTGGGCATTCACACAAGTATTTCAGAAAACAGTAACAGACTTTTTATTACCTCCAACCTACCTGACCAGTCAATCATCTCCACCCCCACGCCAACCACCAGATCGACATCTTTAATTTCCTACAGTCCATCTCTTGGGCATCCCACAATGATCTAAAAACACAACCAAAGTCTATCAAATTCCTCTCCAAACAAAGGATTCTTTTCCACGTATCTCTCATTACATCCTTGTAATCCTCTCTGCTTTTGCTGACCATTATGATGGCCACCAGCAACCTGTGGCTCCTAAACACTTACAGTGTGGTTGGTCTGTCCTGAGTGTGCTGTAAATGGAAAAATATACACTGGATTTGGAAGATTTAGTATAAAAACAAAGTAGGTAAAGTATTAACTTTAAATGATATTTTGGACACACTGGGTTAAATAAAAATATTAAAATAGTAATATTATTCATCTAGTTCTTTTTACTTTTTAAAATACGGCTACTAGGAAATTTCTAATTACCTATGTGGACTGCATTACATTTCAGTTGTACGAAAGGCTACCATAGACAGCAATCACGGCGCGGTCCTTTCTTTTCTTGCTCTGGGATTTCATACCAAATCTGTCCAGCAGCCGGTCTCTCAGCCCTTTATCTTCCGTCTTCCTTTCCTGAGCCACTGGTCCAGACAACCCTTCCCTCTGTCCCAGCACCTCCCGCAGCTGCCCACCCCGGAGACTCCCCACTCCAGGCCCAGCTCGGCTGCCAGCAAACAAACTCAATAACCTGAATAACTGAGAGCTAACCTCGTTAAGACCCCCTTGAGATGAAAAAGAAAACAAATAACAAAATTAACTTTGTGAATAACTGCACTGTAGAAGAAGAACTTCCATGTGCTGGAAACGAAATAAGCAGCCACTCAGTTTTACAGGCCGCCCTTAACGCAAACAAATGCGTCTGGCCCGCAGATGAAACGCGCCTGGAGGGAGCAGCAGGAAGCCCCTTCCGAGCTCCAGGGGAAGGAGACGGAGGCTCTGACCTTCGAAACCACAAACAGATACACAGATTCTCTTTTCAGTTTGGTTTCGGTTCAGTCTTCGAGACACGGCCCTCGAGGGCCAGGCTGCCTTTTAAGGAGCATTATGCACGCACATTTTTGGTCTCAGGCTCTGAGCTTTGGGATCAGAACTTAAAAAAATATCCAGAAAAATGTCATCTCCTCCCCACTCAGTGAAAGAAGCAATGGCAGGGAGGTCAGAATGAAAATGGCCATTCAATGTATTAGATATTGGGGTGACTAGGAATGACCAAAGGTGAGGATTGAGCAATTCTTATTCTCTTCGCCCATTTCTGCCTGTCCCGTGGGACTGGCCAGTGCATGCGGGGGACGCCAACCTGAAGCCAGCACCTCTGGCCTGGGTGGGGCCTGGGGACCCCTCCAGGATGGAGCACCTCCTCTCCAGCCACCAGCGCGTCTCTTCTTCCCAAGGCCCTCGATTTCCATCTCAGTGAAGGCTGACATCCGTCACCACCTGGGCAAGAATGCGGGGCCTCCTACCTTACACAGATGCCGTAGCTGCTGACTGGACCACCGGCCCACGAAAGACGAGCCTCAACCTCCAGGAGCTGCTCTCTCTGAGCGCACCCACTGCTGAGGACTATAGAACAAGATTGTTTCCACACGTTTTAACTCAGGCTGATCTCACTTCCATGTTCAAATGTGCGCCTCGTAAATGCGTCCTTCTGACTGGTCAGACATGCTGGACTCAGGGGGCCGAGGCTCCCCTGACAGTAAGTAGCTCTTTCCAACAGTGAGTACAAGATGTGGCCAGTACCAAGCAGAACCCTAGAAAAGCATGTCAGTGGGTTCCCTTAGCTGCATCTCCCAAATGGATTTTCTTACACACACACACACAAAGGAATGTTCTACATCTACAGATGGGAAGTTAGGCAGAAATACAGGCACGGGTCCCCCTGTGGGGAGTGTGTGGTGAGGGGACAAAGATGTCCAATGCTTGCCTGGTGTCGCCAGCAGATTGCCCCAGCAGTCAGAGCCAAGCCTTTCTCTGGAGGGCTGGCTCTGTGAATTGGTGCCTACCTGCAGTAGCAAGAAGAAAGGCGAGAGCACCCCAAGAAGGCCTGACCACTGCCCTGATTGGCTGTGAGCACAGCATGAGGTCTGCAGTTGCTCACGGTAGAACAAGTATCTCAGGCCTGTGCCACACTCATCCCCTGGCACAGGACAGTTCAGCCTCTGTGCGGGGACCCTCTTGAGACTGGTTTCAAATCCTCAGGATGCTTCAGCACATTTCAGAAGACATGGGATTTGTGCTGATTGCATTCCTCTGACTACAGTGCCTGCAGATCTACACTGTACTAGAACATAGACCTAGACCATCACTGCTGAAGAATAAAGAAAAGGTGCTCCTTCGTGAGCCACCTCTGGGACAGTACCATGGAGGCATCTCACAGACATGACTCCATGCATTCGTGACAGCAGCCTTAATAGAGCAGTCCGATCACCATTTAATGGACAGATGAGGAAACTATGGCTCAGAGAGAATAGTAGTCAGAATAAGCCAAGTTATCTGTCATAACAATCTCAAAACCTCACTGGCTTATGACAATGAACTTTCCCCAGCCTGCAAGTCTGGGTGGTTCTCCAGGGCAGTTTTTCTCCAGGCTGCTTGGCTATTGCTGCATCTGTCATCTCAGCTCTAGGCTTCAAAATTGGCCAGTAAGGGAAGGAAGAGAAGGAGAATCTCACAGGGGACTTCCACTGCCATAGGCCAGGAAGTGACACCTGTTACTTCTGGTCAGATGGCCCTGCTTAAAGGCAGGGGGCTGGGAAAGGCAATTTTGCCATATGCCAAGAAAGGCGCACAGAACCGGACATGAGTGAACATTGTAATGCCAGCCAGAGAGAGGTTAAGTCACTCTCACTGTCCTTGTTCCATCTCTTATTTGTGCCCCATTCTGCCTGTCTATACAATTCTTCTCTCTCTTGCACACGGGCTCCCTTGTGTTTTGTGGTTCACATGTTGAAAACTAGGACACCAGTGGTGCTCAATGTTAATGGTATAGATTCAGCCACCTGGAGCATCTGATCTCTCTCTCTTCCAAAATTCCCAGGGAGAAGACAAGTTAGCCCAGTTTGGGACACCTCTCTAAATAAATCAGTTGCGGAGGGAGGAAGACCACTTTATACCGATAGGCAGCTCCTGCTGCAACCTCTTAGATAGAAAGTGGGTAAAGGAGGTTGACCCTGCAGAGTGTCATTAGAGATTAAAAGTGATAGAATGAGGATTCTGAGTCAGGTCTATCTGACTCCAAAGTCCTTTTAGATTTACTACACACACAGCCTCCTAGGTATTTTAAAAATCAAACAGTTGGGAGAAATAGTCCTTGTATATACAAAGACATAGACACTGCAGAAAACTGTATCTTCAGACTTGCTATTGCATGCACAAGTTAGTCTGAAACTAAGGAAAATATCAGTAGGGTTATCAGATTTTACAGGACTCAAAATCTGGTGTAGCCATCCCAATGCTATATGATAAAAATTATTTCTTTTCTCCTCAAAGGTCTAGATCAGTAGCTGTCCAGGACAGTAGACACTAGCCATAGAGTTATTTAACTTTAAATTCATTAAAACAACAGCTTCCAAGGTCAAAAAAGTTGAGGGCAATGCTAGGTTAGGGTGTATCTGAGAGCTTTGGATATGCAAATGTGCCTGTGACTTTCCAGGAGGGTGCAATAATACTCCACACTTCCTAAACTTATTTGACCCCAGCTCCCCTTAGTTTGGCAGTATTTTCTCATTGGACACAAAATTCAGCCTGAAAGTACTAAATCTGGTTTTCATGGGTGACTTACCCTGAAGATAATTTCAAAGGAATGATTGTTTTAGAATACTTTGAGATTTGAAAGTATCATTGTAGTAAGAATGCTCCCAAGTTGATCATGACAAGCAAGTCTAATTTGAGCATATGTTCTGTGTAGTCATCAACAAAGTTACTTTCTAAATAGGTGTATTTAATTGACAGAAAAGTTTGGAAGTAAAGAAAACAAGGGATGAAAAAATGCACATAAAGTATGAAGCATAGATAGAAAAACAACTCTTAATTTGAATTAGACTTCGGTCATCTAAATCAGGGATTTTCAACCTGGTATATCACAAGGATTTTTAAAACACCCAATACCTGACTAGTCAGGGGCACTGACCTCTTTCCCCTTATACTGTCAAATAAAAAATGACAACAGCCAATACAACATAGCTGTCTGGTTCCAATGCCCTGTCTTGGACCATAAGTATATAGGTCATATAAAAGAGTTGCATCTTATTGGTGTTGTCGCATAATAAGTTTGCATCTGATTGGTTAATTCTTGGTACCAGAAATCATTATATACAAGTATAGGCACCTGATTTTTAAAAAGTCCCTTTGGCACAAAAAAGGTAGTTAATTACTATTATTATTTTTTGTAAATCAATCAAAATTATACCTATTTTTGTGTCAGATCAGCAAAAATTATATTTTTCAGTGTGCCGCAGAATTTTAGTAATTAGTTTGTGTGCCCTGACATGAAAAAGGCTGAAGATCTCTGATTTAAATTGTCATGAGTAATGATATGATGGATAACTCTTATTGAAATTGAGTACAATTGTTAAGGAACTATTTTAGGAAGTTTCTAGCAGCCCTTGGGAATGAGGTAGTTATTTTTCCTAGCCAAATCTAGCCTGGCAAAAATGGAACTTTCTTTCTGAACTGGCCCCTGATGCATGTGGTTTGGTCAGGTTGATCCACAGATAGCACTGTCGCTGGCTGCCCCATGGCACCTCCCAGTGCTTCATTTCCTTTCCAAGCTTTCTTGTCTGCATGGCTTTTGATTTAGTGGGAGGGCCTGTAATACTTCTGCATTTCTTGTTCAAATTGTGAATTGATTCTGATAATCAAGCCAAATCCTGAGGCTTTTAGTTACATGCGTCTTAAGAAATATGGTAGGTGAAAGAAACTCTGCAGTAACTGTCTTTATACTAGTTAAATATGTAACTCTAGAATGATTTGGCTCAAAATCAAGAACACTCCCATAATGAACAGTATTTGAATGAGAACAGAAGCTACCCCACAAAGGTACAGCCATCAGGAAATACTGGATTTCAGTCATGTCTTATGAATACAGGTTCATGTTGTGTTAGAGTCACAAAATTGCCTAGAAGACCACACATATTAGGGAGTGCTAAATAGATGGCAGGCTTAAACACAAACTTAAAAAGCTAATGAAATGAAGAAAAGACACTTGACAAAATTCAATAACCATTGTAGATTTAAAAAATCTCTTAGCAAAATAAGACACAAATTTCTTAAATCTTAAAATGGGCAAAGACAAAAATAAAAACCTACAGCTAACATCATACTTACTGAACTATTGAACACATTCTGTCCAAGATAAGAAACAAGATAAGAGCAACTGCCTTCATCACTTTCATTCCAAATTGTATTGGAGGTAGTGGCAGATATAATAAGGCAAGAAAGAGAAACAAAGATTGAAAAGGAAGTAAAAAACCTGTCATTAAATACAAACAACATGATTGTATACATAGAAAATCCTAAGAAATCTACAAAATGGTTAGAAATAATAAATTTATCAAATTTTCAGGATATGGGCCAATATATGAAAATTAATTTTATTTTTATATACTAATAGCAAACAATTATTTGAAATAAAATTTAAAATTCATTTACAGTTGCACCAAGACATAAAATACTTAGGAATAAATATAAGAAAATTGCAAAATAATGCTAAGAGATATTTAAGAAGGCAATTGAACAGAGAGCTATATTATTTTCAGGAACTTTTTTTCTTGACTCAGGAAAAGATGTAGTAAGATGTCAGTTCTCTACAAATAGATGCATTCCCAATTAAAATTCCAGAATACTTTTTTTTTTGGTAGAAATTAACAAACTGGTTCTAAAATTCATAGGTAAATGCAAATGACCTGGAATAGCCAAAAAGACTTTAAAAAGAAAACAAAGTTGGAAGACTTACACCATTTGACTTCAAGATTTATTGTAAAGCTATAGTATTAAGATATATGTATTATGGTAGATAAAATAGGTCAGTGGAATTGAATGGAGACCAGAAATAAGCCTACAACATATATGGTCAGTCCATTTTTTATAGAAGCGCTGAACAAATTCATTAGAGGCAGGAGAGTTTTTCAACAAAAAATACTGGCGCAATTGGATATCATATGCAAAATAGAAAATTAACTTTGATTGCTACTTCATACTATAGACAAAAATCAACTCAAAATGGATCATATACCTAAATGAAAACTCTAAAACTATTAAAGTTTTAGGACAAAACTGGATGAAGTTTTCGCAACTTTGGTTTAGAAAAAGGTTTTTTTTTTAGTTACAACAACCAAAGTCCAGCTCATAAAAGAAAAAAACGACAAACTAAACTTCATCAACATTAAGAACTGCTTTTAGAAAAATACTGCTGAGAGAATGAGAAGACAAGCCACATAGAGAAAACATTTACAAATTACACATCTGTTGAAAGACTTTTATCCAGAATATATAAAGAACTGTCAAAACTCAGTAATAAAAGACAAACAATCCAACAAAAAGTGCACAAACGGTTTGAACAGATATTTCACCAAAAATGATATAGAGATGGCAAACAAGAACATGAAAAAAAAAAAGCCATTATTAGTCATTTAGGAAATACATAGTAAAACCACAGTGAGGTACCATTTTACTACAATGACTAAAATGAAAATCTGACATCAGATGTAGGCAAGGATGTCAAGCCACTGAAACTCTTGTAAAATCACTTTGGAAAACTCTTTGGCGGTGTCATTTAACTTAAACATATCCCTTCCCAACAAGTCAACATTCCACTGCTAGATATTAACTTGAGAAAAATGAAAGCATATATCCACAAAAAAACTTGTGCAAGAGTAGTATGCAGCTTTATTCATAAGAGCCAAAAGTTGGATGTAACCCAAATACTCACCAACAGGAGAAGGTATAAACAACGTGGGGTATGTTCATACAAGGGGATACTACTCAGCAGTAAAAAGGATGAACAACAGATACCTAAAATAACATAGATGAGTCTCAAAAACATGCTGAACCTAAGAAGCAAGACAGTAAAGGGTACACACTGTATGATTCTAATTATATGAAATTCTACAATAGGCAAACTAATCTCTGGTGATAGAAATCAGAATCGTGGTGCCTGTGGGATAGGAAAATAGAAATTTCTGGGGTGGTGGAAATATTCTCTATCTTGACTGGGTAGTGGTTATACAGTTATATAATTTTGCCAAAACTCACAGAATTGTACACTTATGATCTTTACCTTTCACTATATACAAAATGTACCTAAAAAAAAAAGAACAGCTGTTGACTCTAAACACCTCCTTTTACTCCCCTTTGTATTTTTATTGTTGTTGCTATTGATGGTCTTTTGGTTTGAAAAAGAAAATCTTAAGAACAAACACTAAGTTGTACAGGAAATTGTGCATCCTATGATGCAGAGGAGTCACTTGGGCAAACCAGCCTTGCTTCGTTATGGACACGTCCCATTGTGCACGGGGGAGCAAAGTGACTTGATAATTACACGGCCATCAAAGCAGATGACTGAGCCAGTCAGAACTGAGGTTTTGGGCTCAGGCTGGTCCAGGATTGAACCCTGGTTCCGCCATTTGACTTTGGGTAAATTACTAAGCTTCTTGTCCCCTTAGTCTCCACCTGTAGCCAAGGGGCGTAATGCCTACCTCACAGAGTTATTAGGAGAGTAGATAAAATGTACACTGATTGTTAGCACTGTGTCTGTCAACAGTATTAGGAATAAAATGGGGATTGCTTTTAGTATAGATATGTAATTTTCTAAAGGATTTGGAAATTTTATTTAGAATCACTAAAAGTTCCCAGAAAGATTTTCTTAGATGTTTCCCCCACTAAATGAGTTAGTTTGTATAAAGAGAAAGAATTTGGCTCTCACCCTTCCACAGGATTATTTTCACCTCTACTCCCATTTTTGTCTTTCAGTCTCACCTCTAACTTTACCTCCCTAAAAGAGGAGAGGTTCTCAGGTTCAGATTTCACACAGTTGAGATGCAACACTTTATTCGTTTTACATATCATGGAGATCTGGGTTACTTCGAGATAGCTTAAGGCCTTAAATAAAAGAGCATGCAACCTTAGCATCCATTCACAGAGCAAGCGAAATGCGCTCATCTCATGTGGTTTTGGGTGCCAGAGTCTGTGCCAATCTGATGATACTCAAGGTGAACAAATACAACCCATCAAACAGGTTCCTACAGAGGAGATAAGCTTCCAGAATGACCCAAGTTGTACCCTGAGCTATTCAGTGTCCTCCTCTGACCCTCGTCCCCAATACAAGCGTTGGACAGCATCTTGTTAATTATCACCTTTCACAGCTAAGGGATCTGTGAGTTGCTTACCTTTTCAGGTCTTAGATCTGGGAGTGGAGCTCAGGTTGCCCAGAACTGACAATTCCCCCACATTGCTGACCAAAGTCCAGCTGCCAATTTTTTTTTTTTTTTTTTTTACCTTGGTTTCAGTCCAGGCCCAGTAGGGGCATTCCTGGTACACTGCAGGGCACCTCTTACCCTGTGGACTTCTCTGGAGCTCAGTGTTCTGTCTTTTCCGTATGACCACAGCATGTACTCTCTCTTCCTCTCATTGACACACGGACAGACCTGGGGTTTGCTCAAGTGCTCTGAAGTCAAGCAGACTTAAGTTCAAGTCCCGCCTTCCTCACCACAGGACCTTGGGCCAGTTCAAATTTCTCAATCTCTGTTTCTATAAAGTTGGCAATAACAGCACTTACCTGTTTCCCTAAGGATTGAATGAGATAGCATGTAAAATGCTTACCAAAGGGCCTGGGATGTAATGCATGTCAGCCATTATTCTTGTACTTACTAATTATAATAATTTTTGTGTTGCTCTCCAATTGTCTCCAGGTAAAAACCTGAGTCCCAAATTAGATTGCTGTTTTTCTGAGAGTGAAGTTAGTCTGTATGTTCTTTGTATGTGTCCCACTGTTCCTAGGGAGGTGCTGGGGCTTGGGAACAATATCAATAACTATTGAGTAAGTGAGTGAAGGTGGGCTGGTGGGCTCCTTGGTATGATACGATTGCTCTGCCTCTCCATGTGCGTAATGAACAGGTGGCCCGATCGATCCAATTATTCTCATACTGCAATGCTCTTCCCCCTAATTTTACTTTGGAGACACATTTTTTTTTTTTTTTAACCTGTGGATGAAATATTTGTAAGTATGGCTGGTTCATAGTACACTTTTATTTTCTTTTAAAAATGTGTTTCTTTCGGTAAGCCCAGGTTAAACCCAGTCGGGATGGTAGTCGCCCTGTTTCTTTTCTGAAGGAGCACAAGGGTGAAGGCATTATTTAGCCGATTACAAAGATTTTTTAAATCCTCCTCACTAGTTCAGTTACAGTGTATCTGTTACAGTAAAAAGATGGCCATCTCCCTTGGAGGGAACACAGAGCGTTGGGTGACACAGCAATAAAGGCCAGCTGGATCGCTGCGAGAAGTGTCCTGAGGTGACCCAGGCTTTGTCGTGAGAAAACAAGAATGTTCTCCCTGTTGAAAACACAGGAAGGTGACATGATTCATGTCAGGCTATGAAATGACTTCAGTAGGTGCCTCAGGAGAGCCCCCTGACCTTGCGGTGCATGGTGATGGCAGGTCCTGTCCAGAGCTTCCTGTGAACTTTCCTGCTTGGGGACAAAGAGAAGGGCTCCTTTTAGCAGAGGTCAAGGTGGGCCAGTGTGCCCGGGCCCCGGCTTCCTGCTCCCACCGTCAAGACAAGAACAAAGCCAGTGACCCCGTGGCCTTCAAGACTAACTAGTGTTGCCAATTGCCCTGAAGAGAGATACCTAGAACATTTTTATGTGCTTTCACATCTTCTGTAAGAGGCTGGCGTGAGGGGGAGATGACCAAGAGCCTCGTTTCAACAGGCAGAGTTCATTCCTTCTTTGTGGTCTCTCCACATCCAGGCCCCAGGAGATGCAAGAGGCCAGGGCTGAGACCCCCCAAGCTGCACACGGAACACGGGGCGATTCCAAGGATCCCTCCTCTCCTGCGGGCCATGGCCCGCGTCTCAGATGAAATGGCTCCCTGGGGCTCTTGGCCATTCTGTGCTCCAGGCTTATTTGTTACTTTTCATGGAGCTTCTTCAAAACGATACATAAAAAGAAAAAGAAAAATTAGTTTTTTAAACTTCTTTTTGTGTTGGGTAACAATTTAATTTCTATTTTGAGCCCCCATCCAGCTAAGGGATAAAAATTACTCTTAGACAAATCATATGTTTTTAATGCCTCAAGTCTCCAAGATTGTATTGAATTCTTTCCTTCCCTTGTGGTCTGGAGACGTACTGTTCTTAGACCTGGATAAAGGGACTCTTGCCCCAGGCCACACACATCACGGGACCCTGAGCTTTGAAGTGTCTTCTTCAAACTTTTCTCAATTCTCCCTGAAAAGTATGTGGGATCCATCCCCATTGGTCCTCTCTGAGCACTGTTTCACCTCTATTCCATGTGGGAGCCCCAGACCTTGCACCTGTCGGATCATTCAAAGCCCCAGTGCCGGGCTCGGGTTCTAGAATGATAGCTTGGTGAGAAGATCACTTGCACTGGATGAAGCAGTATTTCTTTCTCCGGATTATGTGAGATTGGACCACCATGCTGGTGCTATGGGTTTCAAATGACTCAAACTGTTTATACGGTCAGTTCCCCACCTCCTGCAAACATATTTGCCTGGCACCCCATAGACCCTAGGGGTGACTTTGTTTTTGCACCTTTTCCTTCCACTCAGGCAATAAGCATAAAATACCAAGTTAATTCTAGGATAAGAGGAAAACACACAAGGATAAGAGGAAACACAGGGGGAAAGCCCATCAGTAAACCTACCTGATATTCTGATGCCATGCTCAGAAAAAGTAGCATAGCATGTGGTCTGTACGGAGAGTCAGAAGGTGAGTTCTATTTTTAGTTCTAGTTCTGACTCTGCAACTAGCTAGCTAGTGATCTTGGTCAAGAAATAAATGGACAGTGTGTGGATGGATGGATGGATGGATGGATGGATGGATGGATGGATGGATGGATGGATGTGTGGGTGGGTGGGTGGATGGATGGATGGATGGATGGATGGATGGATGGATGGATGGATGGATGGATGGATAGATGAATGGGTGGACGAATGAATGTGTGGATGGATGGGTAGGTGAGGAAGATTGCCAGAAAGACTGGGGAGCAGGAGGAAGGAGAGTTGGTGGCTCTAGTCGTATCTAAGTGCTGCAAATTTGCCATTTCCCTGGTCATTTTCCCTGCCCCACCTCTGCCTACCGCTTTGTTTCAGAAGCAGCCCGGTGAGGTAGTTGAAAAGATCACTCTAGGAGTTAGAAAACCAGAATTTTTCTTCTACAATATTTGTTCTGCACTGGGTGACCTTTGGGTAATTCAGAAACTCTCAAAGTGTAAACTTCCTTACTAGTAAAATGGAGTTGATGACACTTGTGTTGTCTATCTTGCATGGTTTGGTGGGAATCAAATATGATAATGGCCATGTGGATAATAACAGCTCTGCAGCCGAGAACCCTGCATACAAGGCTGTGTTCTGTGAAGTATTATTGAGACCACTCTTCTTTTCTTATTCCCCTTTACAGCTGCTTGTGGGGCTCATTTATGGCTTACACAAAGCATTGTCCAGGGGATTTCACAGCTCCCGAAAGAGAGTAACAGAAATCTCAAGATAAGGCTGTTACCTGGTGTGCTCATCACATGGCAGAGAAAATGACTTTTCTTGCTCTTTTATTTTTGTTGTTGAAACACTGGAGTCAGGAGGTGTATGGTTATTGCAGGAAGAGTAGGAACTAGGGGTTTACCTTTTTTAAAAAATTTAATTTTTCCAGGGGTTTATGGTTTTGAATGTGAGTGGATTTCCACCTGAACTAAATGAGGCAGTGGAAAATTTCCAGCCATATGCTGAGCCACTATGTGAGCATTTGTGGAATAAATCACGTTACCTGTGGAGACACGACTGTGCTAGAAGGTGAAGACTGAAGTTGTCCTCCTGTTAAACATCCATATTAAGTTCGTGAGAGAACTACCGCATCTTATCTCTTTACCCCGAGCCTGTCACTCTTGGTTACTTGTTAAATAATTCTTATTTTGTAGTGTCATAAAATCTTAGACTCTGAAGGAAGCTTTAAGTGATCTAATGTGTCCTTCTCTTTAGTTCGGTGGATTTTAAAATATGTCCTTGGACCAGTGCATCAGAACATCATCAGCTGGAAACTTGCTAGAAATGCAAGTTCTTGGGCCCTGCCTCAGACTTACTAAATCCACAACTCTAGGGATGGGACCCAGCAATCAGTGAACAAGTCTTCCATGTGATTCTTACATTCCTAAAATTTGAGAATCAAGGTGGTAATTCATTACTTCCCTAAATAGCATGCCTGAAGGGTAATCTTTGTGGGGTCTACTTGAATATTTCTGGTGACAGGGAGCTCACCACTTCAGGAAGCATCTGGTTAGAATTCTTAACTGTTAGATATGTTCTCATTATAATGAGATAAATCGGATTTTTTGTCACTCCCATCTGCTGGCCTTGGCTCTATCCTCTGAATGTAATTTATACTTAGAGCTGACAAGAGATCACTGGTAACTGGGCTAATATTCACATAGTAGGAGTTGGGTAAAAGTGAATTTAAGAGGGTAAACTGGGAGGGCGGCCAGTGAGTCACAGTTTCCTTTCAACCCAATAAAACAGCAAGATGAAGGGCTGTCCCCGGCATGTGAGATTATGATAAATATCAGTATTAATAACAAAAGTGACAGTAATAATTACCCACAGCTAGATTTGGATGCAGGTCAAGAAACCATCCAAATCAAATTACATGTAAGAAAAATAAGTGTGTTCAGTGCTGGGAACATTTTCAAAGAGGAAGAAAAACTGGCGCTGTGAAAAACATTTCACCTTCTAGTGGGAGTAAGTGCCCTTTCCATTCCAAGGAAATTGTAAGGAAAAGGAATCCCCCTGAAGGGTAGAGATACTTTATGGCAAGGTCCCAGCCCAGGCTGGTGGGCAAAATGAGCCTTTTCCTGGTCACCCCTCAAGCAGGGATGCTCTGAGTTGAATGCATTTGTTTGACTAGACTTGCTAGTGACGATCTTTTCTGTTTGCCTTTGGGGGAAGGGACAGAGAGTGTAATGCTCTCACTCGGGAATGCCCCGCGGGGAGGCAGGAAGGGGGGAGGCGCCTGGCCTGGAGGCAGAGGCCACTCGAGGAAGCCTCGCCTTCCTTCAGTGCAGCCTTGGTCTCTTCTTACTCCAGTGTCCCTCTCCCCTCTTAGGACTGGCAGCCCTAAGCATTGCCAGGGCACTCTCACAAATGACTTTCCCTCCCCCCAATTTGATCTGGAGAGTGTTTACTTCCTGTCAACCCCCAGGGACCTGCTGATTTTTCCCATTACTGCAAATTGCTGCTCTTGGGTGCTTTGCATTTGTTATTAAGATGCAATCAGGGTTTCATAACTGATTAACAGCCTCACCCCCCAGCCCCCGCCCCCCACCTGCCTCGGAGGCAACAGCCCAGGAAAGCAGGATCCCCTGGCAGCTGAGTGTCTGGGCTCCCTGTTCTGTCAAAGGCTAGTGGGTGAGCCGGCCGCTGGTGGGAGCTGGGGGAACATCAGGAAGGAGAAAAGAGGTGCTGGACCCCTGTGTGAATCCTGGGCGTGCTGAGAGGAATCTGGCGTCTCTCAAGTTCCTGGGAATGTTGGTGGGCGTCGGGGCGTGTGACAGGCCTCTGAAAAGATGACGACTGATGGCTGCGACAGCCTGACCAATGAGGCAGAGACCTGCCTGAGCTGGGCCTTATGGATGAACAAGCACAGAGCATCTCTTAGGGCTGAGTGGCAGGGTGGTGAGCGCGCGGGTGCCGATCTGCCCAGGATCCTGTCAGTCAGGGTGCTCGGGAACAGCTCCAAGCACCGCCGCTGCGACTGCGCCCAGCCCCCTCCCCACCCAGGACCCCTTCTCTCCGCACCCACCTGTCAAAGCCACGCAGCCCCTTCTGTCCATGCTCAGAGCCAACAATTGCACATGAACGCATGGCCACACACTTCCAGGGGCTTCTGAGCACACACACAACACCAATTCGCTTTCTGCAGGACATCTGTGACCCTTTCTCTACTCTCCTCTTGTTTTTATTTTTTAACTGTCCCCATTTTCATTAAACAAGTGTCTTGGCTTTTGCCCTCACTGAAGGCTCATTGTTGCATGAAAAAAAGAAAGCCCGGGAAGATCAGGGCTGCAGAAATCTTAGTGAATCACTGAGAAGGAATGAGGTGGGAGGACTAGAGAAGCCCAGCGCCACAGCGCGCAAATCCAAGCAAAGCTCTGACACTGGACGCTGGGTGAGCCGGGCGACGGTCACCAGGCGCTGCTCACCCCCTCGGAGCTGCGAGGGTTCTTGGAGCCAGTGGGACACTGGGCTGCATCAACTGATTTTCATTAGATCTACTGTATGTGTTTTTGAAAGCAAACATAGAGAATAGGCTGGTAAGGCGAAACACAGGGAGGTGGAATTTTCTTACCTCTGCAAGTGCCAGACTTGAAAGATACAGACAATCCTGGGTTCAAATCCTGCCTGGTCCATTTACTGCCTCACTTATTGAGCCTGTTCACCCCACTTTAAAACAGATAAAATCTATCTCATAGGATTGTTACTAGACAAACACAGACACTATATACAAAGTACTTGGAATTTACTTTTTTCTTTTGTTTGGAGCAGGGGCTGGTTAAGACAAAGTTTTCCTTCCTTCCTTCCTTCCTTCCTTCCTTCCTTCCTTCCTTCCTTCCTTCCTTCCTTCCTTCCTTCCTTCCTTCCTTCCTTCCTTCCTTCCCTTTCTTCCTTCCCTTTCTTCCTTCCCTTTCTTCCCTTTCTTTCTTCCCTTTCTTTCTTCCCTTTCTTTCTTTCTTTCTTTCTTTCTTTCTTTCTTTCTTTCTTTCTTTCTTTCTTTCTTTCTTTCTTTCTTTCTTTCTTTCTTTCTTTCTTTCTTTCTTTCTTTCTTTCTTCTTTCTTTCTTTCTTCTTTAAATGAAATAAATTTAAAGACCAAGATGAAACATTCCTGAAGCCCAGAAAGGATTTTGGCTGTCTTACTCTCCCCTGGAGAAAAAGGTCAGCGATTTAACTCCAGAGCTACACTACCTTACCCTCTCCATGAGCTATATTACTTTTCCTGGCATGCTGCTTAGACAGCCCAAAGTTGAGAAAAGCAGAGCCCTGACCTAGGGCCCTCCTTGGCTATTCAGGGAGCCCTCTTGGAAACAACTGTAAAAGCAGGTTGCAAGGCCAATGGAAGAGAGAGCAGAATGGTCACTGTCTTTGGCACAAGGAAACATCTCAGAATGTGTTTAAGAAGAAAGACAGAGGATGGGAATTGGGTGAAGCAGAAAGAGACTTTATGGAAGAACTTTCCAAGGCATGTACACGGTAAGTGGGCCACCGTGTGCCAACAGGCATTGTTCACTAGGGGCAGTGGGAACCCCTGGATCTTTTCCAGATGTAGACTGTGGGGCATAGGAAAAAGGCTTAATGATTTTGGAATTGAAGTCCCAAATTATAATTAATCCCAGAAGGAGAGGAGAAAGAGCATGAAACAGAAGCAAAATTGGAAAAGATAATAGCCAAGAATTTCCCTAAACTGAAAAAAGATATCCGGGCAAAGATTCTAGAGGCTTAGTAAGCCCCATAGGATAAACACGAAGGAAACGAATCTAGGTGTATCGTGGTCTGATATACCACTGCCGAGAACAAAGACAGAGAAAATCTTCAAAGTAGTCAATTGAAAAAAAGATATATTACTTTCAAAGGAGCAAACTAAGACTAACACACCTGAATTCTCTAAAGAAATGATGGAGGTCAGAAGATAATAAAATGTTTTTAAAATTCCATAATCATAGTGGAGCTTTTAACAGAGTAAGTAAATAGTAAGCAAGCAAGCAAAGGTCAGCCAGCCTACAGATCGTCTGAACAACAGGCCCAGCAGTTTAACCTGTTAATGCGTAGAGAAGCCTCACCAGCAGGACACACATTCTTTTCTAGTGTCTGTGAAGCACTTTCCGAAACTGACTCCGAGCTGGGCCGTAACGGAAGTCTCAGCAGATTTGAAAGGACTGAAGTCATAGTTTCTGGCAAGAGTGGAATTAAGTTGGAAATCAGGAAGAAAAATGAAGGAGATGGTAATAAAACGTGGCCCATTAACACGTGTTTTACAGGAAGCTCGTTACCTCAAATGCATCTGTTAGAAAAGAAAAACAGGCTGAAAAGTAATGATTTAAGTATTCATATTGAGGCATTAGAAAAATAAAACACCAGTAGACCCTGACATAATAGAGATAAAAGATTTAAGGGAATCGATGTGTAATAGAGAAAATAAACAGACCAAAAGTTGTTTTTCTAATGAATAAGAAAATGAATAAATCCCTAGGAAGATGAAAGACTGTGTGTGTGTGCTTGCGCTCATGTGAGCACGCGTGCATGTGTGGGTGTGTGTGTGTGTGTGGGTGTGTGCCTGTGTGCGTGTATGAGACAGAATACAAATTTACGAGTTATCAACATCAGCAGTGAAAAAATGGACTCTATCAAAGATTCTTTTTATATTAATAAGAGATATTATGAACAACTTTATGCCAATACATTTGATAATTTATAAAAACGTTGCTTATCGAAAGGAATACAGAGAGAAATAGGAATTCTGAAGAGTCCAATATCTATTAAAATTGGATCCTTATTAAAAAGCTTTCCCTCAAGACAACTTCAGGCCCCTATGGTTTCACCCATGAATTTCTCCACACTTTAATAAATCACACTGATCTTATACAATTCTTCCAGAGAACACAAAAAAGACGTTTTAAAACTTGTTTTATAAAGCCAGATATAATTTAAAATGATGTAAGAACATCAGAAGACAGAAAAATTACAGATGAATCTCTTTCATGAATATAAATATAAAGTTCTTTATAAAAAATATTTGCAAGTCAGATCCAGTGATGTATAAAAAGAACAAGTCACCACCAATTTGGGTTAATTTCAGAGATGTGGGAATGATTTAATAATTGAAAGACAGCAATTTAAATTTATCACATTAATAGAATAAAGGAGAAATAGAAATGGAATATTGAATAATATAAAGTATATAGAATAATAGAAATAGAATACAGGAGGTGTAGCCATCTAAATAGATGTAGAAAAAGCATTTGATAAAATTCAATATGCATTCCTGGTAAAATCCTTACCAAATTAAAAAGAGAAGGCATCTCCTTAATCTGAAAAAGGGCATCTACAAAAGAATCTACTGCCAATATGATGCTTTATGATAGGACACTGAAAATCATCCTCTGAGACTGTGAATGAGAAAAGATACCTGAATTTTCTTCAGTGTTGTAGAATTTCAAGCAAAAAAATAAAATAAAAGCAATGAGATTTTAAAAGGAAGATATAATACTACTGGTATTTGTAGATGATATGATTATGCATTTAGAAAAGACAAAAGAATTTCTAGAGAATCTATTAGAATCACTAATTCAGCAATGCCAACAAATACAATGTTAGTACAGAGCAACCAGTTGTATTCCTATAATCTAACAACAATTATAAAGGAAATAAAACCCATACCATTTACAACAGCATTCCAAAACATCAAATATCTAGAATCAGTCTAATGAAAAACGTGCAAGAAAACAGCCTGAGAGAAATTAAAGGTCTAAATAAAGAAGGAATAAGCTGTATTCGTGGATTAAAAGTTTCAATATTAAAAAGAAGCCAACTGATCAAAATTTTCAAGATTTAGGGCATTAAGATGTTTTGTTTGTTTTACTTTTTTTCTTGTTGAAGAAAGTGATAGGTTGTTTTTAAATTTATATGAAAATGCAAAGGATAATAGCCAAGTATTTATTGAATAAAAAAAATAAAACTATAGGGTTTATTATAGTAAGAGATAATATACCTGCAGCAATTAAGGGAGCATAGAATTAATCTAAAATAGAAATATTAAGCAATGTAGCAGAAAAAGTATTAAAAGCAGACATTCGCCTGTCTGGCAGGGCTTGGTGGTTGAGCATCAACTTATGACCCAGGAGATTGAGGTTCGATTCCTGGTCAGGGCACATGCCTGGGTTGCGGGCTTGATCCCCAGTAGGGGGCGTGCAGGAGGCAGCTGATCAATGAGTCTCATCATTGATGTTTCTGTCTCTCTCTCCCTCTCCCTTCCTCTCTTTGAAATCAATAAAATATATTTAAAAAAGCAGACATTCATATAAAGTTATCTGATTTGTGACAAAGTTGAGACAGCGGTGCACTGACTGAAAGATGTTTTTTCCCCACAATGGTGAGTCAACTAGATATCCATATGGAAAAACAAATCTTGATTCCTATCTTATACCATATTTAAAAAATCGGTTCCAGGAAAATTATAGATCTAAATGTGAAAGATAAAATAATTCAACTTTAGATGAAAAATAGGATTCTATTTTATAACTGGAAGGTAAGTAATTGTTTCTCAAACAGGACACAAAAAATTACAACCATTAAAAAAAGGATCGATAAATTTAACTACATAAAAAAATAAGAATTTCTATTCATAAAAAGAAAACATTAAAAGACTGAAAATCAACCCATAGAATGGGAAAAAAATGGCAATATATTCATCTGACAAAAATCTATCTAGAATAGATAAAGAAATTCTATTAATTGATAAGAAAAAGACAGACAGCCCAATAGATAAGTGGGTAAAAGTCATAAACAGTCACTTAAAAAAATATATCCAAATGGCTAAAATACATATGTAAAAGTCTTAAATCTCATGTTTAGAGAAATGTAAATTGAAACCATAATGTGACATTGCTACACATCCACCCTAATGGCTAAAATTAAAAAGACTGACAATAATTAGAGTAGGCAAGGATGTGTGGTACAATTGAAATTCTCATTTCCTATATTTGTAGTGACATACAGTGTAAATTGGTGCAACACCCTGAAAACCGACAAGCAGTCAGTATCTACTAAGAGCTGAACCTACTCGGGCCACATGACTCAACAACTCTGCTCCTGGTGTTCGCTGAGCAGCCGCCTCTCACGTGCAGCCTCCCAGTTCTGCTCCCTTGTAGATGCACGTCCAGTGCTTTCAAGGGCCCGGGAGAGCAGTGCCTCGTTGTGGCCATTCTCCGTTCATGGTGCCACCTCCTGGGACTTGTAAAGCCCTCCTGGTGACCAAGGTGTACTGCATTTCCTGCCATCCTCACTGGGCCTGAGCCGAGGCGTTTCTCACAGACACGGGGGGCAGGTGGCTGCTCCCCGGTGTGTGCTGTGCTTCTTAACTGAGGCCCCAAAGCAGCTGTGCTCATGCCCCATGCTCACAAACCCCCTTGGCTTTCAAAACACTCCTTCTGCCTGCTGGCCCCCTCTCCACAGACCAAGGCCCCAGGCCCCAGCTGGCCTCCTGTCTCTACCTTTCCCCCAGGCATCTGTCATCCTCCTTCCCTAAGTGCAAACAGATACCTGCAGGCTGCATGTGGCCCTGGGTCATCAGGCACCCAGGTTCCAGCTGCTGCTTTAGGCCCACTGGGACCCCGGCTACCTGTCGTGTCAGTCAGGACTGCTCTGGGGTGCCGGTCACAGAAATCCCAACAACACTACCTTAGATCCATAGGCATTTGCTTTTCCTTTAAGAAGTCTAGAGGTAGGTGGAGGCTGGTGTTGGCGCAGCTACTCTGTCGAGTCTTCAGGGAGCCAGGTGTCTTCTCTCTGTTCACGATGAAAGCCTCAGTTGTTGGCTTTTTGTCCATCTTTGCTTCAAAAAGGCTACTGAAGCTCAAAGCATCAAAACCACATGCAGGGCAGGAACAAGGGGACCAGGCAGGGTAGCTCACTCTTTCCCTACCTGCATCTTTCATCAGGAGAGAACGTCTTCCATACCCCAACCCTCATCCTCAGCGAGCTTTCTCATGTCTCCGTGGCCAAAAACAAGGCACACTGGCACCTGCAGATACAGAGGACCCCGGCAAGTGAGTGAGTGGTAGTTCAGAACAGCTTTTGCACAGCCAACCAGCGGTGCCACAGGCAGCCATTCAGAACAGAAGCAGCGATGCTTGATCCACCCACAGTCCTGAACAATCAGGAGTTGGATTTGCCTGCTCAGCTTGTCTTTCTTTGGGGACAGATGTGTACTTGACTAATCTTTCCCACGCAGCCTTTGAAATTACTTGCTTGATTTTTCTGTGTTTGCCGTCAAAATGAGGTTTTCTTTTGGTAAATAGAATGATTTCCTAATAAAAGTGCCAAATTATTTCATTGAGCGGTGACTCCAGAATCTCCTCCCTGCTACTTGTTTGAACATCAGAGTCAGTCCCCCCGGTGTCATTCTAGACAGTGCGATGGAGGGGAGGAAGGAGAGCCTCTGCTCAATCCAGTGTCTGATTAATACAGGTGCGGAATGCAAATTGCTGACTTTCTAAAAATTCAAATAACATAAAACTTGCCTACAGCTGCTCTTACAGGGCCTCCTTCCCTTTTCTAAATCTCTTAACATCTTCCCAAACACTACCTCTTACGCGTGGTAGAATGTTATCTCTCCAAGACTGTTTCTTTTTTCCTTCGTTGCCCAAATTGCTTTCCTCCAGACTTCGCTGCTTCTCTGCCGCTCTCTGCTGACTGTCTTCTGTGGGCGAAGCACACATCCAGCTGAGAAAATGACAGGTTGCAGAATGTTTACACTATTATTAAATCTAATCGCATACATGCCCTGATCTGGACATGGCACCTCCCCATCAACAGGAGATACTTATTTATATACAAGGTGTTTTTACAACCCGGTTCTTTCAGCATTGCTGGCTATTTCCAACCCTCTTTCACATGTCTTTAAACAAATATCGTGTGTCAGGAGTTTCAGATGATCCTTTCCTGTGTTGTCCAAGGAGTTCCGGTGACAAGTCGTTTCTGGTTTTGTATCTACCTGTATTTCTTGTGTACAGATATACAGAGTGCATTGAAAATTGTTGCTGTTTAATGATCCCTTCAGTCAAAACATTCTGTGACTCTGCTTGCAGCTCTCAGTGCACGTAAAAGGTATGATCTGGTGAAAAGCTAAAGGCTTAGGGAAGTCCAAGATAGAAGAGACTGCTTAGAAAATGCAGGATGCGCTGATGAAGAGAGGAAAGGCGAAGGGAAAACCCACACATGGGGTTGTAGGGCACAGAGAGGAGAGAAAATTTGACTTTTAAGGCCAGAGTCTGAAAGATGGTTAGCCCGACAGATGAGTGAGGTGGCCAGTAAATCAGAGTTCCTAAATCAAAGTCTTCTGCTTGAGTTGAACACCATTGCCTGCATCCAAGTCACCGAACCTGAGATCAAGTGTGGAAGGGGGAGGGCAAAGGAAGCAGCCATGGGAAGGCGGCCCCATTAAAGGCAGGGCAAGGCTGGTGTTGAGGGGCTCTCCTAGCACATGCAGTCTCTTTTAAAACCTTTTTTTCACAGACTCAGTTTAATTGGAGCCTTTAATTTTTAGGTTCTGCAAAATTTATTTTTCCCTTGCTTACTTTATTATAAGAATACAGTATATAATCCATAGACATATAAAATAGCCAACTGTTTATGTTACTGGTAAGGCTTCTGGTCAACATAGGCTGTTGGTAGTGAAGTTAGTGGAGAGTCAAAAGTTAGATGTGGATTTTTGACTGCAGGGGGTTGGTGCCCCTAACCAAC
Organism: Miniopterus natalensis; assembly: GCF_054644295.1. Lineage (NCBI taxonomy): Eukaryota > Metazoa > Chordata > Mammalia > Chiroptera > Miniopteridae > Miniopterus > Miniopterus natalensis. The sequence continues at coordinate 68,215,868 of NC_142089.1, read as the reverse complement.
CCCACACTGTTCAAGGGCAACTGTGTATATATTAAACTTGGGGGAGAGGAAGAGGTAAGAAAGAAGCAAGAGACCATCACAGGCTCTGCATCCATATGAAAACTATATGAAACATAATTTCAATACTTCACTGAGGGACAGCATCGCCATGGAGAAATCCCCTAAGAGAGGCAGGTCGTGGGCTTCCATTCATGGGGGAGGAGCCATGGTCGACAGGAGGAACATGTTTTCCATGTGAATGAGAAGGACGTCTAAGCACAGACGAGATCTCAGGAGGCAAGACTCAAAGAGGGAATGAGAGGTAAACCATGTGCTGAAAGAATGACAGGACTACGTGGGAGTCTTAGACCGTGGTCCACAGGGAGGTAGGGCAGGTGAAAGGGTCGGGTTGTTAGCAAAGAGCAGCAAGGCTCTGGCTCTGGTCTGTGTCACATGGGTGAAGGCTGGTAGAACCTGGGAAAGCAGAGTGATGATGTCTTTGCAATGAATGGAAGTCTGTGGAATTAACTATTTCTTTCCTTGCTTCTAAATGGCTGGGTAGGATTCAGATGTGTGATGAATACATTTAACCTAGAAATGAAAATTTCTCCCTGCAGAAATTCCTGCATCAAATGGCTTTCACAAAATGCATGAGTAATGCAGGATGAAACAAGAAAACCAACATTAACTGAGATCCTACCGTGTGTCAGGGGTCAGCTTCACTCAAGATCTGTCCATTCCACAGGCGTTGTCTGCAGGTCAAGTCTAGGCCTGGCTGGTTCTCTGAGCACAGAGCAGGAAGCTGACCTGCCTTCCTGTGTGCTCGCTCCCTTTCCCCTCTCCCCGTGGCTGGGTGTGGCTGAGCTGGGTTTTTTCCCAGACTATACGCCTGGGAAGATTCCACTCTGATTTACACTGACTCTACTTTCTCTAGAGCCTGTCACTACTTGTGGCCTTGCCTCCTGCCCCTCCAGCAGGCGGCATGTTGCTTTTGATCGAGGCAGCCACTCATCTGCGGATAGCCCAAGGCAGGTGTTTTGTGCTGACATCCCCACCGAACAGCATTGAGTGGTGGGGGCTTTGGAGCTTGATTTCTCAGCGTGTTCTGCCCACACTTGACTCAGCTCACAACGGCTGCCTGGAGATCCGAATCACTCCCATCCTCCACGCCTTTCCTGCCCAGAAGCAGCTGACTAGAGTTTCTTAAGTTTTAAGAAAATGCATCTCAGTGTCAAAGGTGCCAACTTCCTCATGCTGTCTCACTCCCAACAGCCCTCCTTGCCTGGCAAATTTGGAACAAATCTTTTTGGAACAGCTTACTGGTAATATTGCCAACCATTCATTTCTGAGATTGAGGTATGGGATTAGGTCACAGTGTGACAAAATTTCCAGTCATTAGAGGAAGGCAGATATTGGACAACAGGAGGGGCTAGTAACCAAAACTCTACATGGTATCTATGGGCCTTCTCAAATGATGGATCTGTCATTTACTAAACTGGTTTAAGAGCTTCACTTCCTTTTTTTTGGCCTAATAGGATATTTGGAGTTAAAGGCACAGTGTCTCATCACAAGGGGTATTAAATAATAGGTCAGATCTCTAAGTTATTCTGGCAACATCAATCTTAAACTTAAAGGAAGCTGGATTCTGGCACTGAACTGGATTTCTTTCTGGTTCTTAAAAATGTTTTGTTCCTGCTCGCTAGGTGATAAGAATCATTTAAAATCTTATCCCCTGTTCAGCCAGTAGGCAGTTGTGATAAAGAGGGCAGAGTCTGGAGACTGGAGAATTTGGCACTAATAAGGTTTAAATGCTGGGAATGCTCCACAGCTGAGCTTGCACATCTCGGACACAGCAATGGCAACACTTTCTTCTCAGGAAAACGACATCAGGCCTAGCAGAGCCCACTGGATTCCAACCGTGAGGACAGGGACTCTGGTGTTGTTGCTGCAGTCCTAGCCCCAGCATGGTAGGAGTTTGTCCAGTGAATTTGTCCAGTGGCTCCTTCTAGACCTGCCATCCTTCCTCCTCCCTCCATTCTTTCTCCACACCAAATCTAGAGTCAGGATTGGGATTTGTTTGGACCTGGCCAACCTATGTCATAGCTCCATGTGTTGTGGAAATAAGCATTTCCAAAGAACAATTTACCTTTACATAAAGCTACACTACGTGGTTAAAAAAGTCAGGAACCAAAATGAAAAAGGGAAGAAAGTTGAAAGACTCCAAGTGTGGGAAGAGAAAGTGAGGGAGAATGAAAGGGCAAGACTGAGGCCCACCCTAAAAAACAGAACATGTGCAGCTTTATTCATACCGCCCAGTACCTCTAGCTGAACCTCTGAATGGAAAATGGGACAGAGCAGTGAGCTAGAATTTACAAGGCCTTTGGAAAGCAACTGTTGTCAGCAGGCACTGGGAGTGTGGCAACTATTGCTTTCAGGCCAGAGCCTGTTCTGGCCCACAAGGCTCCATGACAGCTCACAGAAGACAAGAAACCCTACAAGACCGTGGCCTCTAGCTCTATTCCATGTGCTTTAAAAGGTCATGCATATTTCTAGAAGGAAGGTGAACAACAAGTATACGTTTTATGAATTATATAATGGGGTATACGTTTCATGGCCTGATTTAGCCATAAGGGTCGCATGTATCTGTAGGTTTTCATCACATTTCTCGGAGAGATAAATGAGACATTTATGACTTGTTACTGGAGGAGTCAGGCTAGACCATGATTGAGTCCTGTACTTCAGGACTAAGTACTCTTTTAACCAGTTTTAGTATCTTTCTAATTTCAGTCAACAGTGTTGTCTTCCAATCTCGGGAAATCTGGAAAAATCCATAACTCTGTCCTCTCTCTCATCCCCCACATCCAGTCGGTCACTTGGTCCTGTCTTCTTTTCTGACCTTCAGGTCACACCTCTCAACCTTCATCACAGCTTCCCTTCCAGTGATAAATGAATTCACCTCTCCTGTCGTCTGTTCTTTCTTTGGTTCAGTTCAGCCTCCTTAATTCTTCCACATTTGGCTTTCTTCCCCCAAATCCAATCACATCACTCCTACTTCACAACCTCCACTGGGTCCCACTTTACAAGAGAAAACAGGTGTTCAGCCACCCAGCCTAGGGGACATGAAGTGGGTGGAACCCATGCTGGGGACAGGCCTCAGGAGCTGGCCAGCCACTGTTTTGAACCTTATTGATGGGTCACTTTATGATTCATTCAGGCGGCAAATCTTATTAAGCACCTGTTGTGTGCAGACAGTGTCCTAGGCATTGTTGACACAGTGCTGAACACAAAATCCACCCTAACCCTCCTGGAACTTGTTTTGCTGTGGACCAGCTTCAATAAGAATAAAGCACTTGGCAGAGGGATCTAGGGTCAGGGTCCTCCTGGGAAAGGCTGACCGTCACCAAGGAGCTCATGCCAGAAGCTCTGAGAGGATGGGCCTACGTGGTTTCAGGGACAGAGAAGAAGGGTTCCTGCTGCTGAAATGCAGGTGCCTCTTTGCAGGTTGAGGTTGGTTTTAGGGACTGTCAGAGAGGAAGTGTGAAGGATGGGGCACTAAAAGAACTCAAGGGTGTTTCTAGAAATCTCTGGCTGCCTTGGCTCCCATGCTGGATAGCTTGCTAGATGGTGTGGCTTGGACTTTACCTCAAAGCTCTAAATCCACCGTGTCAGGGTTGGGGCAAAGGTACTGCTATGGCAACCAACCAGAACAGCTTTAAATGTAGGCAATCTGCCCAGGCATTACCAGCTCATGAGAAGACTGCATTGCCTTAGACATTTCAAATAATGGTTGACTTCAAAACCCTGCCTTTAGTGGGCACCTTGTCACTTTTGAGGGAACTTTTTGCCACCTTTGGATCTCAGCTCCCAGTTCTTTAGCTGCATGTGGATCTTGGCAGCCAAGGATGCTCTTGGGTTCTAGAAACTCAAAGCCTCTAGACTTGGGCTCCATGCGCATCTCAGCAGCAGCCAGCCTGGCAAGGCCAGCAAGTCTGGGGTGAGGCCCAGGAGAGCTTCCCCCTTGCTTGCGGCAGCTGGTAATGAGACTGTACAGACAGACCGAGTCAAGTGTGAGCCCTGGGGAGGGTGGGAGATGATGGAATAATGTCTGACCCCTATTTACTCCCCCATAATGATGCAGGTGTTCCAGGGACCTGAAGGTCTGCAACCCACTGCGGGTTCTTGACTTCAAGCAGGAAAGAATTCAAACGTCAGCCAGTATAGAGTTTAAAATAAAAGTGAGTTTATTAGTGAAACAGTGAGACAGAGAGTGACTACTTCACAGACAGAGCAGCCTCTCCCCAGTGGGATTTATTCCTTTTATTGAGGCTTATTTAATTGCGGAGGGGACCTTCAATAAAAAGGAGAAATATTCAGGATTTTTTCCCAGAAAGGGGTAGAGACGTCTCTGAAGATCCCCAATCCACCATGCTGTGTCCTTATATGGGCTTTCCCGTTCCCAATTTAGTGGCTCAGGGGTATGGATTAGTATGCTAATATATTACAATGAGCATGTAATGAGGCTAGGTATCCGGGCAAGGTGAAATTAGTCACCGTGTTGGATTGAGCTGATCTTCTGCCAGTTCTAAGCTATAAATCCTTTGGAGGTTGGTCTTATTCTCTCCATAATAGTCCTTGTAGCCCTTATCTGTTACAGCCATTTTGCCACATACTCTATCTCAGTGAGAAGGATATGACTGTGTGGCTGGGCTGGGGAGCTGACACAGGATCCCAGCCTGGACTGGAAGGGCCTGTGGAGATCAGTGTAGAGTCAGGGAACCTGCCAGGGAGAAGTTCCTCTTGGGGAGGCACAGGTCAGAGCTGGGCTCCTCCTCATCAGTCAGAGGGGTGTCTTGGTGCAGGTCTCTCTGGATGCAGGTGCTCAGGCAAGACTTCAGGTGCAAGTAGTTTCTTTAGGAGCTAGAGGAGTGGGAAGGGAGACAGAAGAGAAGGAAGCCAATAGGGGGCTTTATTAACCCATTTGCCTCTGTGAACAGCTGGAGCCTGACCCCACCATGAAACTCTTTAGGCCATGCCTCAGACCGATTCCAGCTGAGGGGCAGGGAAGCTAGGCATATCTAACTACTCCCTGCTCATCAATGATTGACAGGGGCTTTCTGGGTATTGATCTTCAGGCCCTCCGGCTTTCCCTGCATGTGGCCTGGAGGGTTCACAGAGCAGAAAAAAGCAGAGTCACAGGGTTTGCAGGAGGCAGCCTCCAGATGTGAAGAGAACATGAGCAGAGAGCCAAGGGCCTCTCAGAAAAGTTAGAGAACACAAACCTGGTACTGCTGGGAGCCCAGACAGGGTGTGAGTAGAAGGTAGAGCATGGAGGAATCCCCTGAGAGAAGACAGGTACTCACCTTTTTAATGGGGTACCTGAGCCTGTGCTGTGGGTGGGGAGGAAGTGTCACCTGCTCAGGTAATGGACCTAGTCACTCTGGTCTGAAGGGGAGAAGCAGGACTATTGCCTTTCCTCCCTGTTATGAACTGAAATGTGTCTCCCCTAATTCACCTGTTGAAGCCCTAACCCCCAATGTGATTGTGTTTGGAGATGGGGCCTGTGAGAAGGTAATTAAGGTTAAGTGAGGTCATAAGGGTGGGGCCCTAATCCGATAGGACTGGTGTCCTTACACAAACAGAAAGAGACACCAGAGGTCTTTCTCCCTCTGTGTACACACAGAAAAAAGACCATGTGAGGACATGGTGAGAAGGCTGCCTTCTATAAGCCAAGGAGAGAGCTCTCACCAGAAGCTGAATTTGCTAGCGCCTTCATCATGGACCCCTAGACTCTGGTGCTATGAGAAATAATGTCTGTTGTTTAAGCCTCGCAGTCCACGCTGTTTTGTTACGGCAGCCCGAGCAGACTAGCACATCCCTCACTCTTTCTGAGCACACCTAGGAATATCTGGAATATGTCCTATTACTCACAGTTATGGGATACATTTTAATTAACAGGAAATGCTGTAGAACATAGCACGTATATCAGATGTTAAGTCTGTAACTGATTAGAGACATTTATTTGGAGGTTCTGAGTGGCCCAGATCGACAGTTTCCATTCTTCATACCCACAGCCACCGGTGAAGTCAGAGGCAGGAGCCAGGAGTGGTCCAAAGGCTCTGGGCTGCTGAGATCTTCCCCATCACCCCCCTTTCCCTTCTTTCTCCTCTTCAGACAGGCTGCCATCTCTAAAGTGGTGATTTGCTAAAAAATAAATGCCACAACAGCAACAAAAATACGTTTATTAGAAAATAAACAAGTGGGGGTGCAGTTTATTTTGATTTGTCTCAGGTTCTGGCTCATGAGCCAGCGCTAGTTTCAGGTTTGTCCTTCTGCTTTATGGATCCTGTAATATATACGCTCACTTCACGCTCTGACACAGAGCTCTCCACGAATAAAGAGGGAGCCGGACTGTAAAGGCAGTTAGGGGATTTTAAGGCCGCTAAGTGGACAGTTGGACTTTTTTTCAATCTAAAATCTTTTTTAAATGATGCTACATTTTATTTTTATTGGGTGGCTGAAAAAAATCCAGGAGGTGGGGCATTTCACACTTGGAATTTCTGGGCATGACCTGGGCCATTGTCACAGCCTCCCTGCCCACTTTGTCTCCCTTCAGTCCACTCTGAGCATAGTAGCCAGAGCAACCTGGTAGAAAAAGCAAGATTAAATCCCTCCTCTCCTCAAAGCCCTCCCATGGCTTCCTGTCTCACAGAGGCTGCTGGGTGAGCTGCCTTCACCGCATCTCCCTGCCTGTCTTTTACTACTTTCCACTCACTCACGCCTCTCCTGCTGGCTGATCCCTTTGCTACATATCTCAGGGTCCCTGTATTCACTGTTTGCTCTCTCTCTAGAATGTTCTTCCCCAGTTATTTACATGGTTCATCCTCTCACCTCCTCAGGTCCCTGCCAACCTGTTGCCTTCTCACTGAAGCTTCTTCCCCCCCAGTTTTCCTCTTCAAAAGTGGACCCCAACCCCTACTCCCTGTGGTCCCTCTCCTCTTTTTTTTTTCCTCCACAGCACTTGTTGTGTATTATGTATCGTTCCTACGTCTTCCATTTGCTGTCTGTCTCTCCTCTGTGAACGTGGCTTATTGAGGGCAGGCATTTGTCTGAGTTCTACCTGCCACGTGCTCACACAGAACAGTGCCTGGCACGTAGTTGGTGTCCAAAATAAGAGTTGAATGAGTCCATGGAAGGCCTCAGGATGGTGGTCAGGAGAGGAATACCTGCTGGGTTTCCCTTAAAACAGAGTGCAGCCTAGAAGCCCACAGAGGCCTTTGCTTTCACTCGTTTTTGTATTTCAAAAACTTGTGTTAGTTACCAACCGTTAAAAAATTGGCCACTCCACATAAAATCCAGATAACTGATTCACCTGAAAAACATGGGGAGATCAGATGTGCCTCCTTCCCCCTGACAATAATGAGGAAAGCTAAGCAGTAGCCACCCACTGAGCACTTGGATGGGACACCCTCTCCTTCCCTCACTTACGCAGTCCTGGTCCACGGTTGAGTCTGGGAGGCAGGAGGGGAGGGGGCACGTGGTGAGGAAGTGGGGGCAGCACCAGTGCAGGTCCCAGGTGCTGCTCTACCAGTGAGGGAAGAGTGTCCCTGGCATTTAGCTGCCCAGAGTCCCAGTGGCTGCCGTTCCCAGCTTCCTGGTCCCTCTGATCTGCAAGCTGCAGAGCCTTTTGTCACATCCTGGCTCCTTAGCAACAGCAGCCTGAAAGGTAGGTGGTCAAGAATGGATGGAAGAAGATGCAGCTTAAAAGAGAAATAAAAAACATATCTATTGGTATAATTCTCTACATTTTAAAAGTGGAAAGCGGCCAGAAAGCACCAGTTTTGCTAAACTAGGCCAACCTATAGTGTCATTGGCTAAGTACACCTGAGCACATCTTACAGGTGTCAACCAGGTGCTCACTGAACAGAACTAATTGAAGGGGAAAAAGGACAAGAGGGGATAAGCTTCCAGCATCTAAGGAGTTACTGTGATCAGCAAGCAACAGGGGAAATAATACTACTATATCCTTTTATATTATGTCCTTTCCTCACTCCTGCTTTGCTGCACACAGCTTTGTCTTTGGAAGAGCTGAGGCAAAAGTAAGAAATTAAGTTTCTGTTAGTAGATTTGGAAGTAGCAGAAGGATTGTCAATTAGTTCTATTATCTATAAGAATTTCTCCTTCACCTGTTATGCTCACAACACTAGAAAGGCACAGAAATAATCTATTAACACATACAAATTATTATGTGCTTTACCCTTAAGTTTCTCCAAAATTTAAAAAGCACACATCCCTGCATCCCTCATGCTAAATAGTTGATTTAAAACCTAAACCTTGAGATACAAATACCTCAAATTATGAGTAACAAGAATTTATGTAATTGATTTGTTCTCTCAGGTTATTCAATGTAACACTGAAAAAAGAATTAATTAGACTTACATGCATAATGATACATATCCATTTGAAAAAATCTAATAATGTGTTAAGCTACTTGAACGTTAGGTTTGGTTCTCCAAAGAAGTTGTCGTTTCACACTGCTCAGCATATTGTGTTTCCTGCAGTGGATGCTGAAAGTATATTTCCTGACTAATTGCTGGACCACTGTTTATTTGAAGGTGAGAAAGACCTCGACCAGTCAACATGTTTGCTGAGCATCTATTATGTAGCAATCACTAGGCCAGGCTGTTTTAGTCAGCTTGGGCTACTAGAATAAATTACTACAGATGGTGGGTAAGCAACAAACATTTATTTCTCACAGTCTGGGAAGTCTGAGATCAGGGTGCCAGCTGATTCGGTTTCTGGTCTCTTCCTGGTTATGACCTCACATGACCTTTCCTTGGTGAGTGCAGGTAGAAAAATAAGGAGAGATATCCTGTCTCATCCTCTCTTTTTTTAAGGACACTAATGCCATCACGAGGGCCCCACCCTCATGACCTCATCTAACTCCAATTAGTTCCCAAAGGCCCCACCTCCAAATACCATCACACTGGGGGTGTGTGTGAAGATTTCAACATATGCATTTTGTGGGGATACGCATTTTGTGGGGATACAAACACTCAGTACATGGCATAGGCCGTGGGGAAGCAAAGATAAACGAGGCAATGAGACCCTCTGGGACTCACAGTTCGTAAGGAGATATAACCAAAAACAGCACTTAGAAAAAAGAAAGAACTACACGCAAAATGCCCTGGAAAATTGTGGAGGGAGTGACAGCTCTTGATGAGCAAAGGGGCTAGAGAGATGTGTCACATTCAGGAAATGGTGTCCATCTGATAATAATGATGGTGGCGCCTGCTCCTTGGCCCCCTTCACCAACGCTGCTGGAGACTTGCTGTTCCCATTTTTGCTGTCACACTCAGCCTCACTGACCAGTGCTCTTGGTTCCCCAGATATAAGAAAGAAGGGAGCATTGAGGTGTCTCACCCAGTACAGCAGACAAGCTCATTCCTCCAAGTTATATTCTGACATGTCTGCAGAGGGTGCTCTCTCCGGCCACCTTCAGGGCCTGGCAGCCCTTTGGGCATGCCAGGGGAGGAACGCTGGGGTGAAGGCGGCCTCCCACCTCCCCTCAGCACAGACAGGCCCTAAGGTTCTGGCGCCGGTCCAGCCCGGCTCCGGGCATCCATCAGGGGTCCACTCTAAAGAGATAAGTGAATGAATGAATTTGGGAGTGTGGGAGGCAGGAGAGCTTCATTTCAGGACATCAAATTCAAGAGGTGCCTTTATGTGAAGTGTCAGAGATAAATGGCAGAAAGAGCCCCCTGAAAATTTGTCTTGCTGCAAACTCGAGCTAATGGAATAAGGCAAGGGTGATTACCCACGTTTCTCTCTCCTTTTTACATCTGGTGGTGCCAGGGCATAACTAACCATCCACTTTCCCCCATTTCTTCAGGAAGCCTTGAAATCCTTTGGCAAACAGAAAGCCTCCTGGCACTTGCCCATGTCCCAGAGTTCCCTGGGCTTCATGCAAATTAGGTCCAGCATCATCTTCTCTTTATTGTGGGACCATCTCATTTCTGCTGAATTTGGGGGTCACATCAAACACTAAGGGCTAAGGACCCTCACCATTCTAATATGCCTGAGATTGTCAATGCTTCCAGAAGGAGCTTCCCTTAAAGGAGTTTTGTCAATAACAATGGCCCTTTAAGCAAGTCGCTGAATTCCGTTTCCACATCTGCAGCAGGGGATAGAATTAGATAGTCTCTAAGGTCCCTGCCAAGTAAAGAGAAGAATACTAGCATCCACTCAGACTCCTCCTACACACATCGGATCCTGTAGAAAGTAAATTGAAAGGAAATGGAAGGAGAGACAGCGAGTATTGAATTTCTCATTAGCCCCACTGCCTGGTTCTCATTAGTGAGCCTTGTGGGTTATGGGCACAAGGGCCAGAACTTATTTTCATGGCTGAATAGCACATGTGAAATGCAGGCTATTTTTAATCCATATTATATGAGCTCCACACTTTACTATCCTATAAAGTAATGGGCAATGCTTGAGGAAAACCTCGCCAGAACTACGGGTTAATCCTTGAGGGAGAAAATATTGCTGTTCTGCATAAGCTTTTGTCTCTGCTTAATTAATCTCTAAAACTTTCAGGCCTTAATGAGAATAATTAGAGTTGACAGTACTGAGCTCAATGCACAAGTACAGACAACAGAAATTGTGTTCAGCATATAAGCTTCCCGGAGCGCGCTGAAAGACGGCTGATGTTATTTACAGCAGCCCCGCTTGCAGGCCGGACGGAGGCTCCGACCTGAAATGCGCCTGGAGCTCCCTGAGGACAATTTCTCTGAGGAGCAGGGTACTGTAGCCCCCCCTGTGGATTTCACTCCATAACAAACCATGGTCTAGACAGGACCTGGCTAGAAATTCCCTTATTACCACCCCGGCCAGACTGCATTTATCATCACCTTGAATGTAATGCTCGTGCAAAACCTCCAGGCCTCTCCCTTCAAGTAATGAATGGAGGGAGCCAGAGCACTGCGGAGCACTTACTGCGCTCCAGCGAGTGTCGGCCAGCTTCTGGAAATACCTCACCTTCCAGAAAAGCATTCATTTGTCAACAGAGTGATAATGCTAAAACCTTAAAGACAAACCAGACAGAAAGCGAGAAGAGGTGGCCGCTGGCTCAGCGCAGCGTCTCTGACTTGCTATCCTCGTGCCACCCCTTGGTCTTCTCCAAAAAAAGGTTTAAATCTCCTTTGCAGCAGTTTGGGTTCACCCTCCCCAGACGGAATGTCTAGAAGAATCCCTCTGGTGCTGCAGGGGCAACTGACTTTATTGGTCTGCCCCGAGGGAGCTCCTCACAGAGCCATGGAGCAGCCAGACAGGTTCTCGGCGTTTCTGCGGTGAAGCTGTTGGAACCAGGCGCACAGACGGGTGAGATGATGTCTGGGTCCCGGGGAGGGAGGAGGGCTTTCTGCACATTCAGTCAGTGGTAACTAAAGCAGGAGGCATGAGCGCGGTGAGCGAAGCTTCCTAAACTATCCTCCAGGTTTATAACAAGAGTCATAATGTCTGTTTGGAGTTGTTCCTCCTCTGAATTGAAAAACAACACATAAGCCAAATAACTGCCCAGTGCTCCTCAGTTTTAAAAGATTTCAGAATTCACTTGGGTTGGCATAGGTTGAGCATCAACCTAGGATCCAGGCGATTCCCGGTCAGGGCACATGCCCAGGTTGCGGGCTCGATCCCCAGTCAGAGGCCTGCAGGAGGCAACCGATCAATGACTCTCTCATCATTGATGTTTCTCTCTCTCTCTCCCTCTCCCTTCCTCTCTCTGAAATCAATAAAGATATATTTAAAATTTTTTTTAAAATAAAAGATTTCAGAATTCTTGCAGATCTAAAGAGATTGAAGCAAAGGGGTGTAACATGTTAGAAAGCCAACATGTGACCCTTTAAAAATAAAAATGAACGCACACCAATATTAGGACAGGAACTTTGCCCCTGTAAACGGCACTAGGCTAGAGACTTTGTTTTTAATTTTCAGTCCAGAATCTAAAACAGACTTCAAAGGGCATGTAAGCTGACAGTTTTATTTTCTCCTTGAGGGAGAGGAAAGATGAATAAGCGTAAAGCCAGATCATTCTCAAAATAATTGCAGCCCTGACATATCTAAATGAGTTTGTAAAAGAAAATACAGTGGCAATTGATCTTATTAATTAGAGATGTACCAGGATTGTAATACCCACGTATCCACAGACTGCCTACAGCTACAAAAAAATAAAATAAAATAAAATATAAAATAAAATAAAATAAAATAAAATAAACCACTTTCTCTTGGGGAACACAATTTCTTCCCCTCCCTGCAGTAGAAAGTCAGCTGGAGAGCACCCCTCTTGTTACGGTGTTTCCGCTCTGCAGCGGGAAGCATCATTGCCCGGGAGCCCAGGGTTTACAGGGGATTGCGCGATGCCATGTGCAGTGCAGCGGCTTGTCACAATTGATTGAACATGTAATCTGACACATAAACAAACAAAAATGTGCTACAAGAAATGCGAGAGTGTGTTTTTCAGCCTGTATGTGTCATTTACCTGTGAAGGATGGCAGCGGGAGCCCAGGGCAGGCGGGCCCAACTCTATCAATTGCTCATTCTGTCTCCCCACCCCCGAAATCCTATTTCTACTAACAATCGCTTAGCATATGGAATAGGCTCGAATGGAACGGCCGAGTGATAAAATGCTGAGTGAAAATTACCTCCGAGTGTGGCCCAGCCCTGAACTATTGGAGGGGAAACTTCAGGTTGGCTGGATTTAAAGCTTATATGAACTTTTGCTTGTTATTTCAGAAGAGAGAGAATGGGAGGGAGGGAGGGAGGGAGGGAGGGAGAAAGGAAAGACAGGAGGGAGGGAAGAGGTAGGAGCACAGTGAGCTAATTGTGTGACACTGGCAGGAACATCTGGGGCTACTTCTGTGATGTCAGTGTGAGCATGTGTATGTGCGTGCCTGTGTGTGTGCACGTGTGTTTGGGGCAGATGTAGGCAGGGGAATCGAAATGGAAGGTCAGGCACCCCCCTGCCTGCAGTTGTAAAGTGAGTGGGAGCCCGAACCCAGCGCCGAGTAGGCCTCCGAGAGGGGCACTCTGGCGGGGACCTGAATCTGCCCGTTAAGGAAAGGCTGTCTCTAATTTGCACTAAGTTGCAGTTTGGGCAGGAGGTGGTCTGGCAGGGAGAAGAGTGGTGTCATTTGAAAACAAAGCCGGGCAACAGGTTTGATACTAAAAGTGACCCACGTCACTCTTTGGAAGCAACCTGTCTAGGATAGAAAAACTCATGGCTCCAGACTCGTATTGGTATCGCCCACGCAAAGCAAGTGAAATAGATTACTAACTGACTGACTAAAAGGCAAGAACTCTTCCAAAGGAAACTACACTCAAATTACAATGGCTGTAAATTAACTTTATTGGAATAACAAGACTAAATTATTATAAAATTCTGAATAACTTAAAGGAAGGCTTGACAGCATCCATTGGGTATAAGGACACCAAAGCCCATCTTGCCTTGGTCTTCCATCCTGGAAGCAGGGTCTTCATTGACTTGTAATGAGCAAATGTGGCCTCACGTCCCCTGGTATAGGGCCTCACCAGCTCTGACCTCAAAATTAACTAGGGTGGCTGCAGATGCAAGAGATGCTGTGTGGGTGCCAGGGAAGGCTGTGGAAAGATACAGGCCCTGAGAGCAAGCTCCAGTTCTACCTGGAGTAGTCGATAGGCCCCAGTCAGGGACAGAAAAAGAATGTTCCCAACAGATCAAAGCCCAGAGCCTCTTAAAATGGAAATGAACATTTAAAAAAAGGTTTTTCTCAAGGGAGATATATGTAGTAAATCAGAGCTTTCGAAAGACAACTGGGGCCTGTGCTGGTTTTCGAATAACTTGCCATTTAATAAATGTTCTATTTTTGACCCTTTAGGGAAATATACAACCCCATCTGAAACTTCTGGGCCAAAATAATTTAACTTTTTTAAAAATCTCATTTTTATAAGTTTTTTATGGAGACAAATAATTTGGAAGCTTTCTTTTTACAGCTTTGTGATGAGGCCAGGTCACTGAACAAGAGAGAAGTGGTTTTCTGTGCATACTGATTCATCTCGGTCAGTGTTTGGCAAGTCCCAAGCCCTTGGTCTCAGGATCCATAAAGAGAAGCCAGTGGGTGGAATGCTGAAGAACTATTTGTCCTTCAAAAGACCTTGATGATAATGTCAAGTCCCAATATGCTCACTACATATTGTCTCTTCTGAAATGTGTGTGTCTACATACATAGAGAATTTGAAGCCAGCAATTGTAGTATTTCACTCATCCCCAGTGCTGGTGGGGAAAAAACAAACTCGGTATATGTTTGAATTCGGTTTTTGGATGTTTTCTTCATCTTTCCTAATCCCGTAGTCCTGAGCACACAGTCTATGCACAATATATTCTTGCCCACAGTCTTGTAAAATCTTACCTATCCTTGACCATTTTTGGACAGGGCATAGTTGATCTGGGCAAGGAGCATTCTTCTAACCAGAGCCTCAACTTCTTAAAAGTAGTGCAGCCCCCTCTTCCCTTTGTTTTGGAGACAGAGTCTCATTTTCATGAGTAGGTGCAGCAAATGCTGCAAGTAGACGCCTTTTATTTACTCATATCGCTACATCACATCTTTCTGCTGAGTCTTGAGAGCAACCGTTTCCACAGCATCCAGCTGGCATTCCCGCTAAACCAACTCCGGTTCCAGGGCGGAGAGAATTCAGGATCTGAGGAATGACTTAAAGACCACATGGAGTTCAGTTTTTCGTGTTTTCTTTGAGTGCAGGCCAGCAAAGACCGTGGCCTCACATAATTTTTCTGCTGGGTGTGGAATAGTGCCATAGAAAGATGATTCATGAGAAGAAATTGTCAAGTCTCTGCCTGGAACTGAATGGAAAAAACTTGGTTGAAAAAATCTCAGTCATGCACACAAAAGACACATAGAACCAAATTTATATCTTTAGCTTTGGGAATCTACATTCATTATTTCTCTCAGTTGACTTGAAAAAGGGTAAAAATCTGGCCACAAAGCTCTTGTTAGGTTATAAATAAGATTTTAGATTATGCATTAGAGTCTGGGCCATAATAGTAGCTAATATTTGCTTTGTGTTCCTTAGTTCACAAAGTGCTTTTCCTATATATTTAAGCTTCGTATTAGCCCTGAATGAAGGTATTTTTCCTTTGCCATTATTAGCTGGTGAGAAAATTAAATCTTTATGAGAAGTCACATGGACAGTATGAGTAATTTAATCCAAACCTCTGCATACTGGGACCTTTATTTCAGCCACAAGGTGACTTGTTCCGATCCTGCACCAATTCTCTGACACCTCTGGGTATCCACCATTCAACTCAATTCTGACACTATCCAGAATTTGCATCAGATCCCATGGGTTCAAGGGCAAGGTTCCCAATAATACTGTCCTTCCTTCAAACACCAGTCACAGGTGGGGTCCCAGGCTACCCACATTTCTGTCTGACTTGGCCACAAATTTGGGGTTTCTCATACTCCCTCTTGTTTGAGAATTCACTAGAATGACTCACAGAACTCAGGAAGGTGCTGTGCTTACAATGACCATTTTGTTGTAAAAGATACATCCAGATGAAGAGACACTTAGGTCAGGGTCTTGGGGAATAGAAGGATGACTCATGGAATCCAGGTGTATCCCCTCCCAGAGCACTGATGTGTTCACAAACCTGGAAGCTCTCTGAACCACCTTGTTTCAGGTGTTTTTTTTGTTTGTTTGTTTTTTAAATCAAAGTCTCATTATGTAAGTATAACTGATTAAATCACTGGTTAGTGACCTAAACTCAATCTCCAGTTTCTCTTCCCTCCACAGGGGTCAGAGAGTGGGGCTGAAATTCCAACCCTTTAATTAAGTGGTTCTTTTTTCTGGCCATCAGCCCCCCACTCCCAACCTAAAGCTACCTAAGGGTCCTAAAATGAGCCACCTCATTAGCATAAACTCCTGTATGGTAGAAAGATACTGATTATGAATAGCAAAAGACTCCAAGGATCTTCCAAGGCTTTTTGAAGCTCTGTGCCAGAAACTGGGAACAAAGAGCAGTTATATTTTTTTATTTCATCACAGGAGTCTATAAGTAGGTAGATTTCACCTAGGGCTGCCCAACACCTTCCCCCATTCCTGAAGCTGCAAGCTGCCTCCAGCCTCAAGAGGTGAATCTATTCCCCTCCTTTGAACGTGGGCTGACCGTGTGACATCCTATGACTAACAGAATGCAAAGAAAGTGACATTCTAGAACTTCTGAGCCAAAGTCTTAAGAGAACTGATATCTACCACTTTTTCTCTCTCATTCACTTTGGATTCAATAGCCATGCTTTTAGAAAGCTCGGGTTAGATATTTGCATGACCAGACACTATACTGAGAGAGACTTTGGAGGATGAGAGGCCACCTTGGATGTTTCTGCTCCTGCCAATCTACTGGCAGGATGCAGCCACGTCAGTTACCCCAGATACACCAGGCAGAGAGGAAGAACCTCCCAGATGATCCAAGTCAACTTACAGCATTGTGAGAAATTGTACATTTTTGTAGTTATAAGCCATTAAGTTTAGGGCAATTTGTTACACAGCAGCAGATGGAGAAATGTGGACCCATTGAGATCCTTCTGGTAGTTTAGTATTTTGGCAACAAAACCTCACAAAATCCTTCCCAGAAGCATCTCAGTTATGCAGAATTCTGTTGTATAGAGAAGAATATTCAAGTCAGGTCAACATAAGAAAAATTTAGGGACTCAAGTGCTATATTTAAAAATTATAATATTGAGCCTGAATCATTTTGATGGTGCTTTCTCAGCGTTTCCTTTATCATCCTCTTGTCATTGCCTTCATGCACTTTCCTATGTCCTTCCAGCTCATTCACTTGGTGAGCCTAATACAAGGACAACAATAAACTGATGAAACTTCTCCCTAAATAACCACGGAAGGATTTACTTATCCAAGTAGGTCTTTTCCTCATTATTAGCACCATTTTCAGTGCTTACATTTTGTAGAAACTATAACCAAAGAAACGGTATTTAAAATACATATATATATGTGTATATGTGTAGTATATTATATTTTATTATATTTATGTATATTATGATATACTTTTTCTAACAAGTTCAAGAGGAGAGAACTCAGTTGGAAGTCATTCAGGGGCCTGTTATGCTTGTGTGCCATCTCCTAGGGCATGGATCAATGCTGGGTTCCCATGGTCCCCGAGGATGGCAAAAGTCATATAGAAGTTTATGTGCAATATTTTAAATCAGTGACCCCACAGCTCTTCCGTATTCCACTGAGAACTCTGTCATGTGACCACACCCGGTAGCCACCAGCTCCTGAGCCAGGTGCCCAAGGGCCACTTTATTACTGTGGAAGCCACAGACTCGACTTCTACACTTCCACAGGAGAAGGAAGAATAGGCTCTGGTAAATAATTAGAAATATGTGCCATAGGTGCCTTGTGGTATTTGATGACAATCTAAAAAAAATAAAAATTGGCACTAAAAAGAATTGAACAATAGCAGCATCATTGTAACAATTAGATTGACTACCAACAAGACTAATGCTTTTAAGGGACTGTAAGCCTCTTTTGTATGTATAAAGTCTGAAATAGTTGTTTTGAAAGCTCATTAAATTATTGCTAGTCATACCTAATATTCAACCCTTTTCATTACCTCTATCTTCTCCTGAGACCAAGAGAGGCAACAGCTCAGCAGCTTCTGGTCCCAAGGAGACGTGGAATAATTGGCACACAGTGTTCACATTCTGCCTGCTAGTTTCTTCAAAAGGACCCCTCAAGTAAGGATGCAGAGCCATTGTCTCATTTTCTTGACTTCCAAGGGCCCTTTTCCACCCTTGTGTTTTCACCGGTGCTAACTTGTGAGGGAAAGCTTGCGCTTCATCTTCTTATTTTGTGCTACTTACGAATTGCCACATATCAGATGGACACATTTGATTCAGTAGCATGCATCTAAATGTTTAAAATATGAGGCGTGTTCAGGGGATGCCATTTCACTTAGCAGTCAGCGCTAACATCATGTTTTGAAATGCTCCCCATTTCCATGATGTAGCCAAAGCTTTATTTATCATCGGATTTGCATTTTGTGATGTATTTTTGAGCCAGCCAAACTCATCTAACAGCAAGCTCATTTAATGCAAAGTACATTTAAATGTGGCTGCTTTAAAATGGACCACCCTGTTTAAATGATCCTCCGGATGTAATTAGAAAAAGCTTGAGTTCCAATGATAGGGGGGTAAAAAGACAAACTAAATGATCTCTCTCTCCCTGGGTAATTGTTGATCATACACCAATAAAACTGCTTATCAAGACATGATTTATTTTTAATGAGACTTTCCCACAAACAGTTTAATAGGACGTAGTTTAGGAATGACACACCACATTCAATCAGACACTCAGAGGGAACAGCTCATCCTGTTTCCAGCTTCCAGCATCCCTTGTCCCTCAGACAAGAGAAGAGAAAGGAGAGAGAAAGAAAGAAAGAAAAAGAGACAGAGTGAAAAAGGAACAGAAAAAAATAGGGTTAGGAGACAGCCTATACTCCAATTTTGACTTATGTTCAGAAGCATCTTGTCCTCACGAGTGAACTAAGATTCTGTCACTTAACTCCCCTTCCAACCCAGCCGCAGTGACTGATGGTGACGCTCTTTGGGAGCTATTCACATAAAAAGTCCCCGTCCAAATGGAATCTGGTCGTATTAGCATGCCTGTCAAGTCTCTCATCCCCAACACAATGAAGAAACTCGGAACGGAGCTGCCACTTCCAAGTCCTGGTGGATCCAAGCTTGACGCCAGCCATTAAAAATAAAAGCCCGTTAAAGTTTCAGGACATGCTTGCGCATTTTTGGGAGCCGCCAAGTTTTAAAGAGTTGAGCCAGTTCAGTGGTGATATCACCAGACCAGTGTCGCCTAGGCAATGAAAGTAGTTGCCATGGAAACGCCAATGCTGTGCCCATCAACAGCTTTACAATTTTGACAGTTCAGAAGTGACTATTTAGGAATTTCAATTAAAGCAGAGATATACACATTTAGGTGAACTGAATACTTAAAGGAGTCTATAGGAAATAATTTAGATTTGTTTTTTAATTAGAGGACAGATCCCCTGAATATGTTATTTGTGTGGAAATGATTTTCAGAGATAATGTAAAGGAAAAAAAGATGTTAAAGTTCTTTTATCCCCTTTTCTTCTTGGGTAAAGGAAGTAGGAGCCAAGAATAAACAAGTTGTGAAAATGATCAGCGGATTTTTTAAAAACAGGGTAGCCACGATATGACATGTATATTAAGAAAAAAGTTTAGAATTGCTTTTATGTACAAGCCTTTGTGTTTGCACAGTTCTGGCAGGGCATTCTTTTCACAACTCTGCTGTAAGAGTTGGAAATCTTATTTCCTTTTCATGTTAAGGGAAACTGAGGCTCCTGAGGATGGGAGATGGGCTCCAAGCTGGGGAGTGCTTGAGATTCCAAATCAGGACCAAACTCCAATTACACTGGGCTCTGGGCGCTCTTTAATTCGTGGAGGACAGCTGCCCAAATGACAACAGTGACATCGACACATCCTCCAAACTGCAAGTCAGGCCCCATTACGAAAAACAACAACAAAACAAAACATAAAGCCATTTAAGGACAAAACTCAGATCTATAGCAACAGAAACAGGTCCTGTTATTAGAGATACCCAACGTTAATAACAATAATTTGCACTGGTTAATACCACTATTAATACTAATACTAAGATAACTACAAAAAACAGCTGTGCTAGTTATTCTTGGTTAGTCTCCTCCATCCGATCCATGCTCTGTGGCCCCAGGGTCTGACCACCTGGGCTGCATCACCTGCGCATGCTCTCTGCTTCTGGTCCCTTAGGGAGATGGGGACCAGAGGGGGAGGAGGGAAAGGTCAGTGAGCTCATTTCTTCAACCCCTGCTTCCCCTTGCCACAGCTTCAGCCTCACACTGTTGATATCCTTGATCATTTCTCCTCCCCCTTGACTCCTGAAACCTGCCATCACCTCTGAAAATAGTACCAACTCTTCAATTAAACATTTTATACCATCTGTGTCCTGCCCAGACCTGACCGTTAAAACAGCAAACGTTTGTATAAATGCTTACTGTCGTTGTCACTATTCTAAGCTTTATGGATATTAACTCTAATTTTTGCAATAACCCTGTGAGGTAAGTGCTATTTCTGTACCCACTTTACAGATGAAAGATTAAGGCAAGAACTATGGAAATGCTTTTCACATCTATTATTTCCTTTATCCTTATGAATCCCCTATGGGTTGGATGTGGGGAACTGTGATACAAGAGAGAAAAGTTAGGAGAGAACTCAAGGGCTCAGCTACTCAAGTCTTTCTGCTCAGTGGATTTTTTCTCTTCACCCTGTTTTGTCACTTACCTCTGGTTTTAACCAATGGGAGGTATAGGATTCAATGGTATGGGTTTTTTAATATTTAATTTGTATTTTTTAATATGTTTTTATTGATTTTAGAGAGAGTGGAAGGGAGAGGGAGAGAGAGAAACATTGATGGGAGACAGAGAGAAACATCGATGAGAGAGAAACAGCGATTGGCTGCCTCCCACACGCCCTGATCCCCAGTCAGGGCATCAAACTGGCAACCTCTGGTACACAGGGCAACACCCAACCAACTGAGCCACACCAGCCAGGGCACAATGATATGGTTTTAGTTTCCAGATCTGGCTTTCTGCCAGAAGCTCTTCCTTGGAGAACAAGAGAGTCAAGCTTACTGCTTCCGACGGCGGAGAGAAGGGCCTCCTGGCCTCGCTGGGCTTACGGGTCCTCGCTCAGGTTGCGCTTAGAGCACAGTGAGTGCGTAAGGGCCTTCAGTCCTGGCTGCCGATGTGGGTGCCCTGCGATGTTTTTAATCAGGTAGCTGGAGCTACTTTGAAGTGAGGGAAATGGGGAAAGGGATGGGGAAGTTCTACTTGAAAATCTGTTAAAAGGTTTTAAAAGTTCCCATACCCAGAACAAGGACTGTCCTCACCAGCCCACCAATTACATCTTCCTGCCCCACCCCCACCCCACACTCCCTCCAGCAGAACCTCAGACTGCCAGTTGCCCCTTTGGGGAATTTCCTTCTGTTTTTTTTCCAAGGTTTTCTTACTATTCCTTTTAATTTGATGTTACCTCCTGGGAAAAGTGAAGGAGACAGAGAAACACACTCATAAGGTGTGACTTGTCCTGGGCCCACTGCTCCCTGTGGGTGGCCCCAGACACTTTTCTTAGTAATAACAGGGGCACACAGCATACCTGCTAAGGGTCAGCTACTATCCTGGGCATTGAGACAGAACTGAAACAAACAAACCAGCAGACAAAATTCCTGGCCTGGCAAGACCATGAAGGCAAAGAGGCATCTTGAAACAAAGAATTGAAACCAACCAAAACAAAACAAAAGCAAATAAAAACACACAAAAACATTCCTGTCCTGGAAACATCACAAAGGTAAAGTGGCATCAAATGGTCTATTGTCCTCCCAGAGACTAGAAGGTGCCTGTCACATAGCAAGTGCTTAATAGATATTTAACAAATCAGTGAGTGGGTAAATGAATAAATCTTTTATTCACAGATAAATGCACACCTGTGGACAGATATAATGACTGACAAGGTGTCGAAGAGGAAGAACTAGAGGCAGAGGTCTACCACCTGCTCCAGCGGAGGCCCTCTCAACTGCCTAGGAAAGGCTGGGGCTGGCCTCAGGCTCCCTTCTATGTCTGCAGCACTGCCTGAGGCTCACAGGTCTGCCTGGGAGGTTGTAAACATGGGAACACTGTGCTCCTCTCTCTAAATGGCTTGGAGCTGCAAGCTTGGGCCAGGATTCCTCTGCCCTCTTTCAGGGGCTGAGAGGGGGATCGCCCACCGCTGAAGCAGGGGCAGCCTGGGGCACGCACAGCTTTGAGCTGCAGTCATCACACTGTGTCCAAGGTCAATCCACAACTTACAGCCAGGAGCTCAGCCCTCTACTTCTTTTAAATCCTCTCTCTCCGGCGAAGAGGTCCTTGTTTCATAGCCAACAGCATGCTGGATCTGCCTCACTCATTTCAAAGATCAGAACAGAAAGCAAGAGACTCAGTGTCTCTGAGGCGCCGCCTTGCCTGGCGTTGGCTTCAGCAGAACACTGTGCATCACTCGGTCTCCCCCAGGGCTGCCTGAGGCCCAGGGGGTCTGGGAGCCTCCGGGTGGACATGGACCAGGGCAATGACTTTAAAGCTCAGGCCCCGCTGAAGGGCTGGAGGATCTCTTCCTCCATGGAGAGGAGTGATGTTGACCCACGGAAACCCTGGCAAGGGACTGGAATAGGTCAACCCTTTTCTTTCTTTAGCAAAAAGATTGGCATCTAGAGCTTCCCTTGGTTTAGGAGAGGTATTTGAACCATATATATTTAGTCAGAAAAATATAGCATTACTTTTGCATTTCACACTGACATAGACCTCAAGTGCTGACACCTGTGTCATCAGACTGTGATTTTACCATCAGTGCTCCAGTGCACCTTTCCTCTTTAAACTGAGGTGGGAAGGAAGATCAATTAACCTTTACTTTTAAGGAATTTTGGGGTTTTTGAACTTAAACAGCTATAGGACTTTTGGTTAAAAATACTTGGACATTTGCTACTTTGGAACAAATTGCTTACATTATTTAAAACATCTGCACCATCCAGATGTTTACAATTACATAATGCATCAAAATGTAACTTTATTGCCCTGGCCAGGTGGCTCAGTTGGTTAAAGCATTGATCTGATGCACCAAGGTTGCAGGTTCGATTCCCAGTTAGGGAACATACAAGACTCAACCAATGAATGCATAAATAAGTGGAACAGCAAATTGATGTCTCTCTCTCTCAGTTACTCAGTCTCTCTCTCTCTCTCAAAAAAACCAATCAATAAAAAAAGTAACTTTATTCCCAAAGTACACTCATATTCTGGTTCATGGCTATACCACAGCCCCTATGATGTAGTTCAGCAAAGACACCAGCCCCATCACTTCGATGCAGAGACCAGTCACAGTCTCAGTGTCAACCTGCTCTCTTGTGGGGAAGCAGATTTCTACCTAACTGAGCTTGTCTAACTCCAAAATGTGTGCTCTCTAATTGAACTGCTGCATTGAAATTTTAGTTTCCTTTAGGAACATCTGGTAAACCTCATTCTTTAGTGTCATTTTAATTCCATTCAACCAGCATTCTTTCTGCCACTGCCAGGAAGCAGGCCCTGTATTAGGTCAAGGGATATGGAGATGAGTAGCTCACAGTCTACTCAAGGAAGCAGGCAGTCAAAGAAGTATTTATCAATAAGCCTTCATTCTTTATCCAATTTAGGTTTGCTAAGAACCTTCAAGGCCCACAGTAGAAACATCCATGGGAAAGCCCACAGCAGGCACACATGCACACTGACTGTGGCCCAGTGAGGGAGGGCGAGTCAAGTAAACTTATATGCAGCAGAGAAAAAGAATGTCCTGGGCCTTGTCTAACTCATGTCACCAAGGTTTATGCTCCACCTTTAGATGTGATGCAGCATTGATTCCAGTCTTCTGAGGAGGAACTCTGATGTCAATAAAATCATTATGGGACTGTAACTGGAATTTCCAAAGCAGTCAATGGAAGAAGGATGATCACTCAGCATCTTTTTTCCTTGGCACCTTCAAAGACTTCAGCCAGGTTGATTCCAGAGCCTCCACCTTTCCTTATGCAGCCTCTAACTTAGTTCTTGAGTAAGTCCTGCTATAGGGCTGACTTATATTTTAACTTTTTATATTAGGGAATTTTAAATATAAACATAAGTACAGAAAATAATTACCCCTATGTACCCATCATCTACCACTTAGCTTCAATAATTATCAATATTGTACCTATTTAATTTCCCTTCCCCCTCCATTTTGGTGTTTCTCTTTGTTAGTTGAAGATACTATTTCACTCCTAAATATTACAGGAGTTAACATTTTAAGAACAGTTAGACACAGGGACAGGGACCTGACTCACACGTGTTAGGTTCCCTGAGTGCCACTGGAAAAATTAATGTGGCTGTTGATTTTCGCAGTTCCTTCTCAGTAGATCTTCTTATGTTTGCTTTGAGGATCCAGTTTGTGCACCTCCGCTTAAGAACGAGACTGAAGAGCTTGATTTGCTTTGAGAGAAAAGCAAAAGGAGCCAGTCGACATTTTGAATGAGCAAAAGAAAAAAGAACAGTCAGATGTGTGTAACTAAAAGTCATCGAGCAAAAATGAGCACAATTTAAAAACAGGGAAATTTCCCAAAGACCGAGATAAACAGATACCATTCATTGTACAGCGTGTCCTGAGTTGCCGCCAACCATTAATGTTAAATCACAGATTTTTAGCACGAAAAAATACTTTGGAGACTGTTTGACTCAACATCCTTACCAGAGAATGTTATTAAGATCCAGAGATATGTTACCTTAAGAAAAGGACTTAATCACACAGCTTGCTTTCTCATGTGAAAGCTGAGTAGCTAACCACTCAGTACACTGCCTCCAAAGACTGATGACACCACCAGAAAATGAAGAGTGACCTCCTGAGAACTTGACAAAGGGGGAGCCTAGCCCTAAGCTTCAACTGCTGAAGTTTTCTTCAAGGAAAACATTTGCTTTGTTCGTAACCAATCCGTAGTCGAGTGGTACTAACTACATACCAGCTTGTAGCACAGACCTGCCTGTAAAGTAAGGAAACTACCAGTGTCCAGGCAAAGGCCCTCCCAGGGGCCCGGTTAGCTCAGACACAGGAGCGGGGCCAGGATGAAGCTGGAGGGCCCGAGCCTCTCCCCCCCAAGGAAAAGGCGGGCCTCGGGAGCCACAGCTGCCCCACTGGTGGGCAAATAATTCCAAGCCTGTAGCTACCTGACAGTAGCTAAGGCGCAGCATCTACAAAGATGAAAAGAAACAAGCTCCCTCAGTATAAAAAGTTCACAGGTACAGGTACGCCGCCAGCTGTAAGAAAGAACCTTCTCTAGCCCCGCAGCCCTGACTTGCTTCCCTTGCCTCCAAGTTTGTACCGTGCCCATTTTAATTACAGCGACTAGGTGGCATCGGCATCCTTACCTTTCGTTT
Organism: Miniopterus natalensis; assembly: GCF_054644295.1. NCBI lineage: Eukaryota > Metazoa > Chordata > Mammalia > Chiroptera > Miniopteridae > Miniopterus > Miniopterus natalensis. The sequence goes on along the minus strand of NC_142089.1, from coordinate 68,190,802 downwards.
GTCCATAAAGATGTGGCAGCACCTAGATGTCCCCTAGAGCAGGTGCTATTGATGCAGGCAAGCGAGCCACCCTGAGCCCCGCTATGCGTTGGGTGCTGGCTGCCACTATTGAGAAAAGAAAAATAGCTCCCTATAATATGGGTTGTTGAACATTATGGGCTACCTCAGAATGAGTTAAATTCTCTTCCGTGACTGACCATAATTCACTACCGCAGTTCCTCTACCAGATAGATATTTTTGAAATTCCTAGCAATGCACAGATAGGCCCAGCCTGGCACTTGACATGGAGTTGCTCACTGAATTCGCTCAGGTCCCGAAGGGGCAAGGTGCAGTGTGTGACCTGTTCCAGGGAACAATCTTTACCCTGAAAACCAGGCCTCAGATATGCTCAGCTTGCCATCTCCAGAGTAATTAAAGGGAGAGAGTAAATCACACCCTGAAAACCAGCCCTGAATGCTTAAGTACATACATGTCAGTCAGCAAGACTGGCATCTACACAGAGTGGAGGGGACCTGGGGTTTGCGTTACACACAACGCCCCATGAGATCATTAGGACTACTTCAAGTCCAGGGCTTTCCGGGGAGCCACAGCCCCTCCCCTTTGCCCAAGTAAATGCAATCAGATTCAACTGGGAGCAAATTAGGGAGGCAAAATAAAGCATGCTTACCGAAACCAGCAAGAAACTCTACTGTCTGCTATTAGAAAAATTAGAGAGCATTTAACAACATGACACCATTTTGTGTTGGAAATAAAAGGGGCCCTGAACGGAGAGGGCCAAGCCAGAGCTGAGGCCCAGCATCCAGGTGAGATCAAATGTGGATCGAGGGGTTGGGTTCACAGAAGTCCTTATTAGCTGATGAGCAGAGACTGCCCTGCGAACCAGATGTGTGAAAATTGGCCAAGCACCAACTTTCCAAATCCATGACATGTTTTCTCAGTAGACTTTCTTGTATAATTTCCCATGTAAGAGGAAAAATAGCATTGGCAGCATTTTCCAAAAGACTGGCACCGTGTCAATTTCAGTCCTTTCAAACTTAGAGTTCTAACGGGGCATCCGAGACTGAAGTCCTGGTGGCCAGCCCCCCCACCTTTTTAAAAAAATATATATATGTTTTTTTCTTCCCTATTTTTTTTAGACCTCATAGTCACACCTCATATATTAAGATTCTAATTTGTTTAACATCAAGGTGCTGAACATAAAGGCACCACTAAACACTGATGGATGGGGTAGCTACTGGGGAGCAATAAATAGGGTTGGGGGCCATGCAAAGAGAGAGAAAAGTACACAGATGATTTTCATTTCCTAATAGGCATTCTGCCTGGAGACCTGTATAAAGGCCTGAAATATGTATTGCTCTAAGGACTATGAATGTTTAAAATGTCATCTTAAATTAGTAAGTGTCTTTAAATCTTCACTCTTTTGTCACGTTTTAGTAATGTTTATTGCACACCATAAATCTCATTCATAGTCACATAAATTGAGCCTCTGGTCACGAAGGAGACAAGTACTTCTCACCGATGTAAAACTCTGGAGCAGTGGATGACATCAAATATTAGGACTGAAAAAAAGAAACTCTCCAGAGAAAACTGGTTTGGGGAGAAGAAACAACTTCTGACCTCCAGTGGTGAGAAAAAAATTTCACTATCCCTAAAATTCTCTTCAGTGTTTTTAGGGGTTCAAGTAAATGGTAATGTTCCTAACGAAAGTTTAAATAAGTCATTTCAGATATGCCTGCATTTCACATGGATTTCAGGAAGTATGGTAATAGTGAATAAAATAAGTTGAACAGTTATAAAAATTTGTTAAGATTGTACCCCCCAAAGAAGCAAACTGTGAAGCTTCAGGGTTATCTGAAATATGATTAGTCGATGCAAGGACAGAGGGTGGTGTGAAAAACAGAATGCCGTTAGAAGGCTTGGGGTGGTTGGTCGCAGGCCGATATAAGTTTGAAAGCTTTTTTTTTTTCCAAATAAGAACATTTTTGAAAATGTTATTAACCATTATTTGCATACTCTGAACAGCAGAGAGCCCTCTACTCAGAGTTTTAAAAATTGAGTTAAGTTTAGCTTTAGGGAAAACTTACCTCATGATCCTTTATTTTCTTTTTATGATAAAATGTTCTTAGCAATGGAATGCAAACAATCACTTTGGAATTGCTTTTGGTTTCAGAGTGACCTCTGTCCTGTCCCAGTGAGATCAATATTTTAGGAAGATATTGCCACCCTGCACCTCGATCACATGCGCTCTGCCCAAGAGGCATTAGTCTGCTGGCTGCTGGGGTCCCTGGTAAAAGGAATGTGCAGCTGGAACACCTAGGTGTTGGGTGTGATGTGACCATCAGCTTCTGTCAGCCAGGGAGCTCAGACATGGCCTGGTGGAGACAATACTGGCAGAGGTACTCTGGACTAAGCCAGGCCCTCCCTGACTGCTGGCAAGTCCCTCCACTTTCAAGTTTTAGTTCAAGAGGCACCACTCTTGTAAATCAATCCTGACCAACCCCCTCACCCTTGGATGGAATAGAACAATGTTGGCAAACTTGGCTGGTGAGCAGAACAATGTAGAAAGCGTTTTAAAAACCCAACTTTGGGTCAACTCTGGAAATTCTAGCTCTGGGATGTACTCTGGAAGCTGGGCATTTAAAACTAAGACCGTCTGGATGATTCTGAAGCCCGGGCTGCAGAACACAGCAGGGAGCTAATTCTCTCCCAGGCTCCCCCTACCCTAGGACAGACTTGGTGTCATATCCCTTACAAAACACAGGGCATACACTATATTATTTTTCTCCCTTGGCAACTGTCCCACCCCTGCACCAACACCAACACACACACGGGCACGGGCTCCTGCGCGCGCGCGCACACACACACACACACACACACACACACACACACACACACACCACATCATGAAAACTTCAGGCAGGGAAATGACTTACTCATGTTAGCTTTACAACAGCTAACGCATTGCGTGACACTTCACAGGGATTGGCTAAATCAATCTCTGTGCAATGCGTATCAGTGACTGAGTCTTTTTTAAACTCTAAAACCTGCATTTTTCTCTTCCCCATTGATAAGCAGTGAATGAAGGTAATAGAAAATTTAAACTCACAAAGAATGGTAAGTAGGGAGCCAGGAGGCCACGATGTTACAGAAAGATCTGGGATTGAGAATGGGTTGCACCACTTGAACTAGGAAGCCATGAGCCACACACTTTAACTTCCTGAGCTCTAAAATTCAATGATGAGCTTGGCTGGTGTGGCTCAGTGGTTGAGTGTGACCTATGAACCAGGAGGTCACAGTTGGATTTCCTGTCGGGCACATGCCCGGGTTTCAGGCTCGATCTCCAGTAGGGGACGTGCAGGAGGCAGCTTATCAGTGACTCTCTAATCACTGATGTTTCTCTCTCTTTCTCCCTCTCCCTTCCTCTCTCTGAAACCAATAAAAAATATTTTTTTAAAAATTCAATGATAAATAGGTGAACATAATTTTCCTTTGAAAATTAGAAACTGGCTGACATGTTTCTTAATACTAAGTCAGGAATTATACAATTTTAAGGAAAGCACAATTACAGTTTAAAGAGCTGGCCCCTAAATTAACTTTCCTTTTTATTACTCTTTTAAAACAAAAAGGTCTTTGGTTTGTTTCCCCTCTGCTTTCCCTCTAGCACAATCCATTCCTTCACTGATGATGTGGCTAATAGAGAAATTCTACACAAGACTTTACCTGAGCTCTTATTAAAGATCCTTCTTTAAAACATATATCGTGTGATCGATGTTACCCGCTGTCACTAAATCAGCTGACAATCTCAAAAAAGAAAAAGAAAACAATAAAAGCACCAGTCAGAAAATTAAAAGCCAAAATGCTCAACATTTTTAACAGATGAGAAATTTTAAGACTCCCCCTAGCATTCAACATACACCCAGACTGTCATTTGAGCATTGCCTTCACTTAGCAGAATATTTTCAGCGTAAACTGAAGTTAATGTAGATTGGTGTCAACTACCACCTGTCAGATGATGCTGGAAATCATGTCACCATGAGAAATAGGCCACGAGAAATAAATAACCTCCAACGTGGTCGTCTGCAAACATTGGCAGGCAGGGCCAGGATTACACGTGAGTGAGAGAACACGTGGTGCAGACGTCAACGTCGGGTTTACATGTTTATGATTCCTGGATGATCCGCTTTTCATAAATCTGCTCAGCACTAATGACTAGGATGCATTTTTAATAAATTAATTTTGAATAGATGGTGCTCTGGAGGGAAGTTGGGACTTGCCTTCAAGTTATTAATAGTTAAAATGGAAGCATCAATTTAGGATCACATCTGCTGCTGTTGTCACAGTGAGTCCAACCTAAATGACCCCCACGACAGAGGGAGGACCCTGATCACTCCGCAGATCTGCTTAGTCCTTAGAATTCTGCAATGGCTTTCCAGAGACGTTATCATTTTTGACAAATGACCAGTATGCTAAGGGTATCTGTTTTAAGCTCTTTATCCTATAGTCATGGCAAAAACGGTCTGATCCACGCACTGCTCTCTGTGTTTCCCACTGCGGACCTGCAGGCAGCTGAGCAGGGCTGGGGTGACGATACGACAGAGATGGTTTAACTGGGACAAAGGATCGGGTCCCTGTGCCTGCTTTATCTGACTGACCTAAAAAGAAAAGTCACGTCAATGCCCGTAGGTTAATCCCTACGATCCCAAATGCTCAAACATAATGTGTACATGACTGTCCACACTTTTCTAGGTCACCAATGCCTACTACTGGGTGACGCCCCATGACACCTTTCCTGTATACAAGACCTCTTAGGCGCTCCTGAGACCTAATTCCCTGTAGTCCAAAGAATGCAAATGCCCAGGCAGCCAGGCTGTTTCTCCTTTGTCGACTCCGGAACATGCAGGGTGGCACTTAGTAGGTCCTTGGTCCATCTGTGTCCAAGGAATGATTAAACTAATGGACTCTATGGTTCCTGCAACAAGCAAAATAGCTTCATGCTATTTTATTACCTAGTGCCATAGTCAGTCTGTCCTGTTCTTTGCAGTGACCAATCTTCTTCGACAACTTGGACTGGTGTGATAATTACCATTTGCCTCACATAAATAAGAGATAATTGTTTTCCTCACACTCACCAAACTCTCAGGAATATCCAGGGAACGTTTTCTGCATAAACACCATGGCCTCATAATATCACCATCAGCCTTGTACTGAAAATTAATGACTATTTCATAAAATATTGAGACCTAAGACTGGCACTTAAAACAAGATTACCCTTTTCCTTTCCCTTAAAACCGCTCCCTATTAGATAACTGCCAGACCTCAGTAATGTTGTGAAATAAACCCGCAAACACTCTGAGATCAGAGTGACACGGCCTGCCTGGCTCTCGCACCGGCGGGCTGGTGGCTGGTTGGTTATCGCAGCCATTAGCATGAGTTAATGAGTAAGCGTTCCCTTCGCTGTCACATTCCTCGCCTGTTATTAGCCAAAACCTGAACTTTAGCTTAATTGCAGAAGCCAGCCCGCCCCTGGCAGATGAGGGCAGGGACTTCATTGTTGTGATTGCATTCAAAGTGCTAATTGGGGGGACCGTGACAGATAACATGCCCCAGCACCGCAGAGAGCAGTGGGTGGGGTGCTGGGAATTCAGAGATGAAAAACTGCATCTTCAAAAGCCCTGAGGATTTGATTTTCCTCACACTGGCCCGGCTGTGCACACTAAACCAGACTTCCAAGTACAAGAGGATCTTACATATCTAGCTTCTCACACTTGACTACAGTCCCTCACCAACTTTTCTGAATTTGGAATTGATCATTTCACCGACTCCGCATACACTCCCCCATCCCTGCCAGCCCCCTGGAATTCCCTACATCTCTCCTGAAGCTTCTGTTTGCCTCTCAAGAGATTTTGCTTTCTTTTGCTCCGAGCCAACTGGAGAATAAGAAATATTTGAAAAGGAAAAGACACTAGGTTTTTGTATCTGCAACTCTAGCTTCTGATTTTTAAATCATGTTAAAAACTCTTTTGTATTTGGAATACTTAGGATCTTCTCACCTTTCTGTATTTAATTTACATAGCTCTATTACCGACTGGATGGCATTTCTTTATGCTCCCATTTATTTATCCTAGAATGGATGTAATCACACCCTATGTCCACCTGCTGCCTCTATCAATTAGGATTTGTTGGCTGCAAATGACTGAACAGCCCAGAGGGGTTCAGCAAAAAAAAAAAAGAGATTCTTGACTTGTGTAATTGCAAAGCCCAGGGAAAGTGTTGGTTTCAGATACACTGTGATTCAGAAGCTTAAACGTCATGAGCATTTGTTTCTCTCTTACTCTGAGTTTAGCTGTGCTCTCCTCAGAGCTGCTTCATTCTTAGTTGGGATCTCCCTGGAAGAGGGGGGTCTGTGGATTGGGCTGTAGCCCCACTGGGCCTTCCTCTGAACCTAGTATCCAATGGAGAGGAGAGAAAGTGTGATTCCTGGACTTGAGTCTCATTGACCTTGACTGGCCAGACTTGGGTCATGTGCTCACCCTTGAACCAATCAATGTGGACGGCATGCTGGTGGGATACTTTGATTGGATGATCCTAGATTACATGCTTCCTTCCGGATAAAGTCTGAGATGGTCTTTATGAGAACAATAAAGTGAGTTTTGGGGGTCCTCAAATAAAATTGGGGTACTATTGTTTCGAGATGAGGGAGTGGATACTGGGTGGCATAAACAAAAAATATCCATTAAACTGCCACAAAAAAAGGAACAATAGTTGAGATAAATAAAGCAATTTGGATCATTTGAATTAAAAAAGCTGTATGAGTTTACAAGATGCAGCAAAATTTTCTTTTTTTCAACCTTGACATGGAGCAATAGAAGTAGCATGTCGTCTGAACTAAGTGTTATTTGGCATTTGTCTGAGTGAGAGTGTTATGATTCAATTGATATAATGTGATAAAACTAAGTTCAAACTGAGAATATGTTCCTGCCAGACGAGGTCTTTCTTTGCAACGTCGTATTTCCTAGCGTGGGCTGTTGTAAGAAACACTTCATCGTGATAAATCGATCAGCATTGCCTTGTGGGCTGCTGTTCTTGCCTACTATGGACTTTGGGAAGAAGTCATTTAGAGGAGTTCTTTAGCCAGTATCATAATGAGTGATGGGAGCATTTACATGATTGCTAATGGCTGAGTTTACTCGATGCCTCAAAGCATCAGTGGGGATGTTTGGCAGCAGCACATTATGACTGTGATTATCACTATAAATTAAGTTTATGTTGATATAATTAGCAGTTAAAAGCTAAAGTAATATTTATACTGATACAAGTTCTATCAAAGCCCTATTAGTGCAAACAGACTGTGAATGTTGATACGGTGGGGATTGTTTGATCTTGCAAGGCATATTTTTCTAGAAGTGAGATATCCTATTGGGGTACAGTTGGCCAAATTGCTTTGCAGGTTCAGAGTCCATAACTTAGCCAAGCAGTCCTCATGGAGGGTACGTATGATCCTCCTTGGTAGTTCTGGCCTTGAACCACCCAACCTGGAAAGAGAGAGGAGGAGCTGAGATGGAAGGTAATGTCTAGGTAACTGACTGAGAGTACAGGCCAGCAAGGAGGAGGACAGGGTCTTGCCAGTTGGGGATCATTTGTCACAAGGGTCACCAGGGAGGAGGGTCAGTTGTTTCGTTACAAGAACATGGTCCTCCTTGAGAAACTCTGGCTCGGGCCAAGAATTATGGACGTGTCAGCTTTCTTCTCTGTCTGGGAAGGAGTGGGGTGGGGAGTGGTTGAAGGATGTGCAGCACCTCGAAGTCACCAACATCAGGATGTCTTTTCTTGCCCCAGAGTGGGCCAGATCCTGCAGACCCCAGGTCCTTGGGAGTGCTATGTAAGGTTGCCAAGCCCTTCCGGCTTGTCATGCTACATGTTTGACTTGTGCTTCCCTAACCCAGAAGACTACCCCATGCTGATGGGCTTTTCTCTACTTTAAGGGTAAGGGAACGGGGTGGAGTGGGCTAAGTGACTTTCCAGAAGCCTCACTGCTGGTACAGTGGGAATCAGGTCTGAGGCTGGCTGCCTCTGAAGCCATCCTGCCCTGGAAGGATTCATTCCGTCAGCAACACTGAGTCATTCAACACACATTCCTGAGGACATACCATCTGCCAAGCACTTTTCTGGAAGTTTTATATATACCAGTGACCTGAACAGGCATAGACCTCTGTACCATGGGAGCCTGTATTCCTTCCAGGTCTCTCTTGGAAAGCATGTGATCCAGCAAGGAATCCTAGAATGCCCACCGCATGCTTGTTCAGACTCGGTCCATGGGCCCAGTGAGTCAACATGCTCACTAGAGGCGTTCACAGTGGGCTTACATCTCTCTTCACCTGCAAAAATGGGAGGTGCTAGTTACTCAGCACTTGGAATACAAAAAAGGAAGCCGTGGGTAGCTTTTGCAAATTGAGGGAAAAAATAAATGGTTGTGGCAACTGGCCTTCAGTCTCTTCTTGGGGCAAGAAAAGTTGTTTACTGTGACTGATGAAAAGAGAGAGAGAGATGGCTGGCATCCTAACCCCTGGATTCAGCCTTGACCCCTCCCTCAGCTTCAGATTACTGATAGAACCAGCACTCCTGAACACCTATTAGGACCTGTCTTAATAGGCAGGCTATATGCACCATCTCATTTCATCTTCGCAGGGGCTCTGGCAGTGGGCGCTGTATCTAATTTTTAAATGAGGAGCTGAGGAGCGGCTGGTTAATGCGTCCACATAGATTCTATTTGCTGAGATGGGAATCCGACCCTGGCCTGTCTCACCCCACAGCCGGGCTGCCTTCTGACCTTCCTCACCTGGGCAGGGGACACTCAGAGGGAAAATGATGAGCAGCCACCAGCCTCCTCCACCGAGCTCCCTGGGGATGCAGTTCCCCTGAAAAGGACAAGGTGTCTAGCCTTTCAGTGGGAAGGGGAGAGAATGGAGGGGCGAAACCTGTAGGGAGGGGTTTCCCTTTCCTGCTGTAGAAAAACCGTGTGGGTGCCAGTGGTCTCTAACATAATGAAAAAGCAGCCCCCCCCCCAGGACAGAGGTGTTCAAGAATAACTAAGAGGATGACCTGGGGCAAGGGGTCAACTTCTAATATTTTGAGGTTTTTCCAGCCCAGCGACATCTGAGGGAGGGGTTCGGTGTTAGAGACCTTGGGTGCTGAGGCTGCGCAGCTCTCTGCTCCCTGTCCAGGGACTCTGGGTGACCTGGGGCCAGGGAGAGGGGTTGGGGCGGGGCTGGGAAGGGTTGGGGAGGTATACTCAATTCTTGGGCTCTAAGGAGCTGGGGAGGAGTGGGAGTTCCAGGCACCACTGGAGCACAGCCCAGGCAATATTTGTTGACATCATTTTCTCCTAATTAAACCTCTTTTAAAAACAAGAATATTTGTAAGTGAGAAAGGAGGAGGGTGGGTGGTCCATTGTAGGTAATGATGGGGCTCAGGTCTAGTGGAGCCTGATACCCCCTTTATGTTCCTTCATTTGCCAAAAGTAACAAGTGTGTTTCCTACATGAGAATTAGAATTTGCTGGAAGACTGCGGAAGCCTCAACTGCAGAGACCATCAGCTAGCGCTAATTCCCTCCTGGACGGGTCTCGCCTGGTCCACCCTAACACTCAAGCAAACTCCACCTCCACATTTCTCTTTGTCAAAGGCACACCTGTAGTCAGAAGTGCCTGGGCTGAGAGGGGAGAGCTGGGTACCAGGCCCCACGGTGCCACCAACAGGCTGTGTGAAGCGGGCTGTGGACAGGTCACCTTGCTCTCCTAGACCGGGTGAGCTCTCCCCAAATCCATTCTATTCAGTTCTAGCAGCCAAGGTGTTAAATGACACCCCCTCCCCCCCCCGCGCATCACATGTTCACACTCATACACACACACACACACTTCCTCTGAGTGCCCAAGTAAGTGGACAAAGTTATCTTTAAGGTGAGAAATAAAGGCTCAGACCATCCTTTCCCGAAAGTCTGCTCAGGCTGCCCTTTCTTTAAGTACCTCCGCAGCAGCGAGAAGGGAGCAGGCCGGGAGTGGGGTGTTGAGGGGCCTGGGCCAGAAGCCCTGTACCACCCCGGACTATATGTGTGTCTTTAGTGAAGCCACTGAGTCTCTTAGGGCCTCGGGGTCCTTCTCAGTGAATTTGGGGAGAAGTCCCTGGCTCACAAGGCTTTGGTAGGATTGACTGTGTGAATGCATATGATGCTCTTAGAAGAGGGAGGAAAAGCTATGTGTTGGCTGTCGGTGCCTCACCTGCCACCTCTGGGTAAGCCCCTGGCTTCCCTTCTGCTGGGATGTCCTCCCTTCTCATCTCAGCTCTTGGTCCTACAAAAATCTCTGAGAAATTGTACTGACAACCATCTTTGGGAATCCCTTCCAGAAGCCTCCTTTCCAGCTTCACGATGGCAAAGTCACATTTTTTTAGTTTCAAACACAAACAAAGACAGCCAGTCCAACCCTGCCCCTGAAATCACTTGGAAACAGACATGAAAAACCTCTTCTTTGGTGTTGAAGGTGATGTATGGTTTAGGTCTGAGCCCTGCACCCCACTAAAAACCACAAGAGGAAGGAGCATGGCTGGCAGGAGTTGCTGATGGAGAAGTTTGTGTGATGGAGGTCTTACCGTTAGGGTACTGCCCTGTCACAAGAGCTGGGGCATATTAGCCCATCCCAGAACCCTCCGAGAAAGTGCCTGGGACAGGGGCCATCTGCTGCAGCTTTGCCATTTAGATAATCAGTTGGTCAGTTCATTAGGGCAGAGACAAAAAGAGAGCTTGGCCTTGGTACTTGGGAAAGAAGAGGTGCCCAGAAGTCCCTCTGTAGGTTAGATTTGTACTCCTTAACTGTCATTTGCTATTGTTTCTAGAACAAAATGTATATTGATTGTCAAGTCTTCCTTTGATGGTGTTTTCTGTAAGCTTACAAACAAATCAGCTTTGAGCCAAGTCTTATATTACAGAGTGTCCTCCCCCCGCCCCCAAATAAACCCCTTCCACCTCTAACAAATTGTTTACAAGTGAAGGTCCTGCCTTCCAGCAAGGCTTCAGTTTATTTTAATGGACAAATAATAAATTCTTCCAAAAGGGATATTTAGAATGGAAATGCCGATGGCTCCTTTAATTGTGACATGCTGCCAGGCACTGCTTTGACCTGGAGAGATAAGGTGCCTGGGGAACTGGATGCCCTGAGTCAGGATGACAGGGCGGGAGGGGCTGCTGAGCTCAGACGCTGTGCCTGGGCCCAGGGGGTCTCACATTAGTGCTGTAATCAGCAGCTCGAAGCCATGTGTCCTGGGCTCGTCAGAAACAACGTGTTGTAAAACTTGTTTCCAAGGCACTGACATTGTCGTGGTGTTTATGGCGTGTGCTCTGGCTGATTTCCTGCCTCCCCAGGTGGGTTCTCAGTCTTTGTTCGGCTCTGTGGCTCACTGTGAATATAGCTGCTTAGAGTCAGAGTGTTAGACGTGGGAGGAACCTCAAAGGTCATCTGATTTCTAAAGGCCTGACCACAGGCTGCGGGGACTTGGGGTCCAAAGGAACAACGCAGCAGCCTTGGTTACTCTGACTCTTGTTCCCTCACTCACACAACAATCTCACCTGGGGACCCCATTTATCAGCTACTCCTCATTTAGCCGCTTTCTTTCTCTCCAGTCACCCCACTTGGTGACAGTCTCTGCCCCCAGAATTGCCTGAGGGTTGCCCCGCATAGCCACATGCTCCCTGGAAAGTGCCCACATGGCCAGATGCTCCCAGAGGTCTGTGGCTTAAGATGCCAGAGTGGAATCTCTCTCCCCTCCTCCCTCTCCTGTGACCTGGGAAGGTGGATCCCAGGGTGGGCGTGTGCCCTGTGCTTCTTCACAAGAACAGCTCCCTCTCCTAGACTCACGTCTGTGAGTGAACTGGCATAGCCGTTGATGTAACTACCTAACTGCCAAGGCTGTGTGCAGCGGGCCGGGCAGCCGCCTGCTAGCACACTGACTCCTGTCTCAATCCCTCAAGCACCTGCTAACCTCCTTCCTCCTCCTGTTCAAATCAAAACCTATGCAAGTCAGATCATTTTGGACTTGTCCACCAGTAATTAGACATGTCAAACTCTTTGTTTTGGTTAAAACTAGCATTCCTTGAAACACCAGTAAGAAGTCCAAGGCCCAGAGGTTGAAATGTAATGTTAGGCATCAGGAGCATCTTTTTTTTTTTTCTTGCACTGGCTTCAATGTCCTTTTCCCCAAGGCTTTGGTGGCCTGAAGTGCAGGGATGAGAATCTGATACCTGTGCCACCTGCTGAGTCGGGTCTCTCCTCTCCGGATCCCCCAGCTTTGAGAGCAGAACCCCTCTCTCTCCTGCCCAGATGGATCTCAGGAGACCAGCTCACGCAGGAACTATCTCCTAAGCTCTCCAACTCCTCAGCACCTCCCTTCATGTGGAGGAGGGGCCCGGCAGCTCTGAACTCTCTGAGGATCTGCGATTGGATCCTTGCCAGGTTCTGATCAATCCATAAAAGGGAAAACATGTCACAACTGATGATGATGAAGAGAGATTGTCCCAGGAGACACTTGCTGTCTATTAGAAGTAGCGATGCTGGGTGGACATAGTGCAAGGGTTGAACTGAACCAGGGGATGGAGTGGGGAGGAGGCATCCCCACTCATGAGTGGTACGGTCTTAGGCAGGTCACTTCTCTGAGTGTCGGTTTTATCACCTGTAAAATGGAGACAATATCTCTGCTCCAGGGACGTCCTAGAAATCAGGGGTAAGTTAGGTGGCACCCACTCATACATCCCTGTTCACAACGGCATTAATTGCAATAATCAAAAGGTGGAAGCAACCAAATGCCCTTTGATGGATGAGCCGATAAACAAGTGTGGTGTATCCATACACTGGAATACTGTCCACCCTTAAAAAGGAAGGTCATTCTGACACACGCTGCAACACGAATGAACCTTGAGGACATTAAGGTGAGCAAAATAAGCCAGATACAAAGGGACAAACCCTGTATAATTCCACTTATATGAGGTCTCTAGACTAGTTAAAATGATACAGACAGAAAGTATACTGGTGGTTGCCAGGGGCTGAGCGAGCAGGGCAGTGGGGAGTTCCTGTCTAACGGCACAGACTTTCAGTCTTCAGAAGGGTTCTGGAGATGGATGGTAGTGATGGTTTCACAACAACCTGAATGCACCGAATGCCACCAAACTGTACATTTAAAGGTGGTATATTTTGTGTTATGTAGAGTCTACCACAATTTTTGCAAACGTAGGCAGCATGCTAGCATAGTGTCTAGCACATGGGCTGATGCTCAGTAAATGGTTGCTAATTTCATCATCTTCAGGGGAGCGCAGAGGACACTTACATCTGGCTCCACTGTGACCCAGCTGGGACCATTCGTATCCCATTCTGTACTGCGCTTGTTCCATTTGTAACAGACACTGATGCGTCTCCCATTTCCCCCTCCATGAGATCCAAAGAAGATTGTTGGATATGTAGCAGATATTCAGGATATGTTTAATGTAATAGTAACGGTAATGAACCTAAGATAAATCAAGAACATTCTCAATTTGCTCTTTGGAGAGAGAATTTCCCATCCCTCTCCCACCCACCCCAAGCTGGACATCTTGGCTTTACCCAGGCAAGGAAACGGAAGTTAACTTCTGAGCATCGAGAAGACCAAGTCTTCCTTTTGAACTTGAAATCCGCAGCCACTGCTCTGCCCTTTGAGGCCTTTTTTCTCACAGAAAGTTCCCCTGAACGAGAAAACAGATTTTCTTCTGTCCTAAAAAATGCAGCCCCAGCCCGATCCTCCCCCGAAATGGTCACTAAGAAAGCAAATGCGGCTCATGCTAACAGAGCCCCGATTCATCGCTTCCAGAGCCTGTAGCGTTTTACACTCACTCCACAAGCATAATCAAGGGAGCGATTCTGAACCTTGTTAATCAGAAAGGGCCCTTTAAAAATGTCATGCTGTCAATATAAAACTTTGCTAAATTGCATTATAAATGCCAGATTCAGTCAACTAACACATTTAACACCGTTTCTTAAGTACAGTTTAGATTTTATCCGCGCCAGGGAGAATGAGAGCCCAAACCCAGGGATTCATTGTGCTAAGCTAACCGCCCCGAGAGAGGAATTATAAATATTTTATTCCAAACCCAAGCTGCACGTCCAGAGCTATTATCAATAAGGAGTTGCCCCCGCCCCCAAAGTTGTTGGCTTTAGAACTGGATGACACTCATAGCTAAGGAGGTTGGAAGGGGTGAGTGTCTTAGGCCTGTTTTTCAATCAGCAGAGAATTCCTGCAGCTGCTGTTTCATACCAGCGAGGAAAGATTTCTTGTGCGTTCAGGGCTAACTAAGCGTTGTATGCGTACTGTACACGGGAGAAAATAAATCCTCATGGCTGGCATCTGTAGAGTCCACAAGAGCCCTCCACCCTGAAACCACCTCGTTTGGGGTGGTTTCCTTGTCAGAGCTGACCCCTGCTTTCTCTTCCCCTCCTGCTAACGTGACGGTGTCTTTTTCCTGTTACCCTGTTGAGAATTAGGCAAGTTTAACTGGAAGCGCTGATCTCGAAGTCTGACTAAACAGCACAAGAGAAACTAAGTCAAGGATCTGAAAATGGCTATCAAACGTTATAATTACTGATTTGAAAAATCTTATCTCAGGATAGCAAAATGACTTTTTCAATGGCACATGCATAAGCTTATTCCAAGGTAAAAGGTCTGAAATATATACAAGGCAGGATAATACTTCTAAATATTAAGCAGTCCCTCCCCCTTCCCCCTGCCTCTTCTTCCTTTACCTGTTTTCTCTCTCAAGCTAGACTGTCCTGCACTCATTATCTCAAGAAGCAATGACATTGGAAAAGCTTGAAGTATTTTCCAGGCCTCTGAATTTCAAAAGTCTTGACCTCAGAAAACATGCAAAGACTATGAATGCATTGTAACATAGCTAGCATTTGCTGGAAACTTTCTATGTGCCAGGCATTGTTGAAAGCATATTTTTATCTTTTTAAATTTCTAGTAAATCCCAGTCATATAGGCACTATTATCATTCCTACTTTACAGATGAGAAAGTGAATGTACAGAGAAATGCAGTCGTTAGCCCCAAATGGCTCCCCTGGGGCTGAATGTTTGTGCCTCTGACTCCAAATTCATATGTTGGAATCTTAACCTCCAAGTGATAGTATTAGGAGGTGGGACTTTGGAGGCGATTAGATCATGGAAGTAGAGCCTTCATGCATAAGGTTAGTGTCCTGATCCAACACACTCAGTAGAAATTTCTCATTCCTTCTGCCATCTGAGGGTTCAGCAAAAAGATGACCATCTAGCCTGGCCGGTGTGGCTCAGTGGTTGAGCATTGACCTAGGATCCAGGAGATCACAGTTTGATTCTCAGTTAGGGCACGTGCAGGGTTGCAAGCTCAATCCCCAGTGGGGGGCATGCAGGAGGCAGCCAGCTGATCAATAAGGACTCTCTAATCATTGATGTTTCTATCTCTCTCTCTCCCTCTCCCTTCCTCTCTCTGAAATCAATAAAGATATAATAATAAAAAAAAGACCATCTAGGAAACAGGCCTCAAGGAAACAGGCCCTCACCAGACACTGAGATCTGCAGGCATCATGATCATGGAATTCCCAGCCCCCACAACTGTGAGAGGTAAGTATTCATTGTTTATAAGCCACCCGGTCTCTTTTGTTACAGCAGCCCCCACAGACTGAGCATCTGGCAAGCAGCAGAGCTGACTCACTAATTCAGTAATGTGTATCTGGAGCTCACTTTCTTGACCCCACACCAATCTGTTGAGTCTCGTGTAGGAAGTTCCCTGGGGAAGGCACCCAGCACAACCCCCTGTGGAAAGGAAGGGACTCCAGCAGAATTGGATAGAAGGAGTTGGGCTGTGTGGCAATCTCAATGGAGGCCTCAGCTGACCACAGAAGGAGCTCTGAAGGAAGAATGGTTCCTAAACATTGTTCCAAGTTGGGGCAAGATGATTGGGTTTTTATACTTCCTCATTGACCAGTTGTTGGATGAGGGTTGCCCTGAGAAGGGGCATGACTTTGGGTTGAGGCAACTCTCTTTGGCTGAGAAAATTCCCATGAGGGCTCCCAGCTCAGGGCTATCTGCCCACAGCAGTCTTAGTAGCTGGAGATGAGTTCTTCATCCCTGGAGGCGGTCTGGGTGGCACGCCACAGCATCCACTCCATAAAGGGAGATGCCCGGGGGAGTGTGATTGATAGCCTTGGCCTGATCCCACAAGGGAGCTTTGAGTATAAATTATGTTTCAGAGTTCGTGCCAACTCAAAATAAGAGAGCTGGGCTTTTATACTTCTTCACCCATCAGTCTTTGGCTAAAGATCACCCTGGGAGTGAGAGGGTTGGATATATACTCTAAACACTTCAGGATCTGCATGTGCAGGAACTAAGACAAGACAGCTCCAACAGCCCAGGGCGGGGCTCAGAAGAGAGTGGCGGGGCAGGGCATTCAATGCAAATGCATGCAGAGCCAGGGGATGGGCCCAAGGGACTGTGAAAGGGTCCCTGCGATCTGTCCAAGGCACCCATGGTATCCACTACAGCTTCTATACACCTGAAAGGATTCCCCAAGCCGGAGGTAAGTGTGAGTAAGAAGGGAGATGGGGCCACTCAGAAAGGGCCGTGCATCTGCTAGGCGAGCCCTGAGCCTCAGGTGAGCTGAGGGATGGGAAAGGGAATCTGAGCCTCCCTTTTAGGAGGCCCGGCAAGGAAGGTGGGCTCCAGAGCAGAGGGGGCTATGGAGGGTGTCTAGATGGGGCGGTCTGCCACCTCTCAGAGTGGGAGCAGCTGAAGAAACCCATGGACCTGGGAGAGGAGGGGGTGCTGGAGTTTTCCAGTTTTCAGTGCTGCAGGGCCAGCAGAACAAGCCTGCAAATGGGAGAAGACAGGACAGTGGAGGGATGGGAGGGTGCAGCCATCTGTGTGGATGATATCTGGGGCCAGGCCCGTCAGTGGGCATCTCCAGTGGATGCCAATGTGAATACCAAGCCATCGGGACCCAGGCCCTGACTGGCATCTCGCAGGAGAACATTGTCACCCTGGAATTTATATGCAACCTCGGGAGAAACGGAGGATCTTGAACTGACCAGGAACCTGTTCTAAGTACCTGGACAGAGGAGGCTCAGAGTACAAACCAAGTTAAAGGAAATGAAAGAAAATCAAATTTCTTATCTACATGCACTTACGGACTGAGTTTGTTGATGCCACACGTGGTGACTGTGAAGGACATCTTTCAGATACCTCTGAACATGGACGCTTTGGACGACAGGAGCTTGCGACGCCTGCTTTGGCTCAGCAAATCCCTGCGTTGCTGAAGTGCTCCTTCCCTTGCAGGGGGAGCTGTGCTGATGCGCCACGCGAGGCCCGAGCCACCCGACCGAGGGACAAGCAACTAATCAACCGGCTGAGGGAAGGGGGATTACTCAAGTCAAACAGGCCCCACGGGGGAGAAGATACTTTATGACAACACTGTGATTATATGTCTGCAGTTTTGACATCATAACCCAGTTGCCCAACACAACTGCGTGCACACACACACACACACACACACACATGCTCTCACGGTGCTAAGCTGGCATATAGCTTTAGCTTTTCAGTTCTTTCAGTTCACTGTAGCATGAAGAAGAAAGGAAGAAAAGAAATAATAGCCTGAGAAGTGGGGTGAGTGTGTGTGTGCCTGTGTGTGTGCGTGTGTGTGTGCGAGCCCGCGCGTGCGCTCCTTTTCTCACCCAGGGTCTCAGGGCTGCAGTTTCCCGCTTGGAGCTTTTCTTGTCTCTTTCAAAGCCCCCTTCACAAATTTAACACTGACAAGGGGAACAATGGAAAGTGAGCTGCCGCTGGAAATGAACAGAGAGAAGTGACTGGCTCTGGGCTACTCTGGTGGGGTAAATGGACTATAAAATGCAATTGTAAATTAAATAGGTGCTTTATGGGCAACACAATATTGATTTTGTTTCCACAGGCAGGGGCTGAAGAATTGCCTGCAATCCGTTTGTGTGTGTGAGTGCATGAACAAGCGTGTGTGTGTGCGTGCGTGCGTGTGTGTGTGTGTGTGTGTGTGTCAGACAATTTGGGAAGACTATGAGGGTGAGTTTTAATTTAACTTAACTGCCCAGAAAAGACTTAATGATTAATAGCTTAGGTTTTTCAACTCCCCCTCGTCTTGAAGTAATGACTCTTTCCCCTTTACCTGCATGCTTTTACAGCCCTTGTCAACCCCGTTCAAGATCACCCCCTTTCGAGAGTCCCGTGCTCCCCCCAGCTGGTGACTGTGGCATCACCCACAGCCGTCCACTCTGCCACTCCACCCTCACGAGCTCATTCTGTCCCTGGCAGTGGCATGACAAGAAGGGCCGCTGCTGACCAGTAGAAGTGGAAAGCTATTGGCGACTTTACATCATTTCACCACCAGTATCCCTCCTATCTCTTCAGAAAACACAAACAAGATGTCCAGGCCACATATAGGGGCCCGTGAGATTCTTCCTCCAAAGTGTTTGAAAGATACCTTCAGTGACCTGTGAAAGGAGAGTGAGGACATTGACACCCTCAAGGCAGAAGGCCGGCGCCAGCCCTGAGCAAGGCAGGGAGTTGACGGAGGTTCGTCTTCACCGCCCTCGGTGTCACCACCTGTGGACACCTGTGTACTTTTTCCAAACCCTTGAAGCAAATCTTGCATAGCCCCAAACTCAGGGCCTAATATGTTCTAGAATCTTCCATTGAGCAGAAGAGTGATGAGATTAACTCATTTACAGTAAGAATGTAATGCAACTGAAGTTCAAAGAGAAAACCCTTGAAAGATACCTTTGAATTATTGACAGGGATGGAGAGAAGAGGTATTCTCTTTTACACTGCCTGCAGGAAGAATTGGGTGTATTAAAGTCTTAATCGGTGCACCCCTAGACTTATTTATTCCCTTTCTAGTACTTTATCTTAGTGAAATAATTGGAGATATGCACAAAAGTGTACGTACTTAGATTCACTCCAGTGTAATTTATAATGACCACAAACTGAAAATGACCTAATTTTTTTTTTAAAGAGTGCACTAAAATTTTATAGAGGAAAGAAGCCAAGCCAAGGGATATCCCAAACAGTGTCTAATACACAGAGAACTGGTTAAATTACGGTACAGCCATGTGAAGGAAGACCGTACAACTACTAAAAATTGTGTTTTAGGCAGCCCTCAGAAAGGAGGAGGGTTGGTGGTACCAAGATGAACATGTCTCATGGAACTGAGGTTAGAAACACAACTGGGCAGCCTGTCTTTGACATCTGTGGCTTGGGGCAAAAGGACAAATAAAGGTCCACAATCTGACGTCTACATATTTAAAAGTTATACACCATGATAACAAATGGTTAAGTATAATATTTTACATCCTACCTTGACAAGTACACCTTGAAAACCACCTGCAGTGCCAGGCTTCTCAGAGTTTTGTGCCAGAAAATGCAGCACACAGAGAACCATACTCTCATCCCAGATCCCTTGGCCCCCGGCCCTGACCCTGACCCACACTTTTTCTCTTTTCACTTCCAGGTGTACCCTGTTTTGAGGGTCCTCACTAGCCCACCCATTCATTCAAGCCCATCCTCACCGTCTGAAAACAAGCACTCTAGCCTACCAACACAGTGAAATGCCTTTGAGAGGACAGGCCCGGGGAAGGGGTCCACACAGGCCCTCACGTGGGTTTGGGCCATTTGGGCTGGGAATCCAGGGGTTCTGGTTACTTGGAGATTTGTTTAGAAGGAGAGAGTAAGAGTTTCAGATGGACACATCCCTTAGCCTCTTAGAAGGGCTTGGATGGAAGTGGGGTATAGCAGGGATCTCAAGACAGGGGCTCCAAAACAAAGCCCCCCCCCCCCCCTTGCCTGAGTAGAAAAGAAATAATGCCACTGGGCCTCGGGAAGTGACTTGTATTCATTTCCTGTGACTGCCATAACAAATTACCATAAACGACATGGTTTAAAACAATAGAGATTTTCTCTCTCACACACTTCTGGAAGCCAGAAGTCCGAAATCAAGGTGTCAGTAGGACTATACTTCCCCTGGAGGCTCCAAAGGTGAGTCCTTGCTTGCCTTTCTCACTTTGGTGGCCCCAGTGTGTCCCCTGGCTTGTGGCAACATAAATCCAATCTTTACCTCTGTCCTCAGTCTCCATGCCCCTCCTCTCTTTATAAGGACATAAATCACTGGATTTAGGGCTCACCTTAAATCCAGAATACTTTTATCTTGAGATCCTTAAGGAACGGACCCTGTTGTAAGGCTGTATTCTGAGGTTCTGCCTGGATATGAATTTGGAGTGGGAGAGACACTGTTCAAACCAATATAGGACTAAAACCTGAAGATGAAAATTTAAAAAAATCCAAGAAGTTACTTTCCTTCCATCCTTTGTCCCTGTTTCATTCATTCGTGTTTTAGTCAACTGTCTGTTTCTGCTTCTCCTTCCCCATGGGAAGAAATGGCTGCCCCTCAAGGCACCAAAAATTGTGCATAACCCCATAAAAAACTAGGAATCTATGGGTTCCAATTCCAAATTCCTGGGGCAGAGAATTTTCTTGGCTGAACTTGGATCATGGGTCCTTTCCAGAATGATAAATTTTGACTGGAGGTCTAGAGCCAAATTCTATCATAGCTTTGCAGCAAAGGCAATTAGTTCTCTGTGTCAGTTTCTGGACTGAAGGGACAACCCAAACAGTGTCTAATACACAGAGAACTGGTTAAATTATGGTACAGCCATGTGAAGGAAGGCCATACAACTACTAAAAATTGTGTTTTAGAACAAATGCTAATGGCAAGGTAACATGCTGATAATTAAGTAGGAAAAGCAAGTTATAAAACCATATGAGTGTAATATTGTACACATGTTGTTAATGAACACATACGGACACACGGAGGCATGCACACATAGAGTTAAGTAGAATGTACATCAAAATATTTAAATTACTCTCACTAGATGATACATTACGCATAAGTTTGTTTCCCCCCACAACAATTTACTTTAAAATTGTTTAACAATTTATTCAGTATGCTTGAAGAAGGATTTCTAATACAATATAATGACATTAATAGTATAATTTAAGACATAAATGAAGGGAAATTAGGGGTAATAAGCTCAGGGCATGTCTATTGGATATTTGCCTAGTAAACAGAAAAAGATTTCTCAGTTTCTGGACTTTCACTGGCACCATCACCTGTAGACCCTGTATCCAAAGGGGAAGCCTATTCTCCCACATGGACCGGAGAGGCTGGGCAAGTCTGAGGGAAGGAGGGAAAATAATGCAGTTGATGTCGAAACAGGGACAGAGACAACAGACAAAGGCTCTGGACAGCTTCTCCATCAGATTTAAACTCTCCAAGATCTGTTGACTTTTCCGTCCTTAGGTTTGTCCTGGTGCTTCTTTATATTTCTTGTGTTTAAACTAGAGTTGATTTCTGTTGCTTGCAAACAAAGAGTTTTGGCCAATTCAGGATCCTTCTCAGTTCCTCCAAATGATAACTCACAGATGATTATAAACAGATCTGTCTCAGAGGAGTTCAGTAAGTAAAATCTTTACATCTGAGATTTAAACCTCTGGATAGAGCGATGTCCTCAGATGCTTCGGCTACAAGCTGATGAACAAAGAAAAAGTTATAATAAAATCAGGGGTTGAGAAAGAATAGATGAGCAGGAGGCATATCAAAATGAAAGCCAGAGGAAGGAGACAAGGAGGGCCACGGGGAAGAGAGTTCTAGAATCTAGGATGCCACAGAAGTGGTTTCAGAAGGCTCCTCATCCCTGACCTTTGGAAATCTTCACCTCACAGTTCCATGAACAGTCAGCTTGCCTTTTATAAAGGTCAAATGAGTTCCAAGGTTAGCTAAGTTTTTACTGACTTGGTCTTTGCAGACATCAAATTGGCCAGCATACCATTCAACCTCTATGTGTTTCGGTTCATTCCATCGGTCACAGTGACTGCCTGAAGGCCCCAAATGTTAGAGATCTGGGAGAGATGTTATTTCTTAGCACCATCTACAATGAATAACTGCAGTTCTGTGTGACCCCAAGTCAATTTTCTTTATTGACCACAATCCAAACCAATTATCTCACTAACAAGTTCCATTTCCCAGTATTCTTTAAGAAAATATATTCCAGGGCCTATTGAAAAAGTCAGACAACACTTCTGTATGGCCTCTCAGATCCTAATGTATTACTGTCACTGTTCAAAAATAAATTTCACATTAACAGATTATTATCCATTGAATAAAATAAGGCTCCATGAGTCCACAATGATATAACTTTAAAAATATAAGAAACTGGACACAAAGTGGAATGCCATCTAATAAATGCAGAGGGACAGATGAAATTAGAAAATCATCATTTGCCAAACATCACAATTATAATTGGTCCATTCAAGAAACATCAATGGGTTCTAAAACAGGTAGGTGAGAGCTTTGTGACAAACAGGATTTTTACTTAATTCTAAAGTGTCTCTTTATGAAGTTATTAATTACAAGAGGAAAACAGTAACTTGATAGTGGAGAAAAACCCAGCAGACTGAACTTTAACCAAGTGATCAGAGTTAGGCTCACCACTAATGGGACAAATTGATATCATGTGCCTTCTGATACAACGTATGAGGGGGACATGTCCCTTCTGTGGCATTCCTGCCAAAAGGGCATAATATGAATTCAATCACAGGAAACATGAGACAAGACCAAACTCGGGGGCATTCTACACAATGTCAAGGTCATGGAGGACAGAGAAAGACTTTGGAACTGTTTCAGTTTAAAGGGGGTGAAAAGACGACTAAATGCAGCACATGATCCTGGACTGAACCTTGAAAAAAGTTTTCATTGTGTTATAAAGGACACTACTTGGACAATTAAAGAAATTTGGACAAGGTTTATAAGTTAGATAATATTATCCAAATGTTGGGGCTAAAGGGACATAATTCCTGCAACTTAAATAGTTATAAAATAAAATTACGTATCTTATTAGATATAGTATTAAAATTATATATGTATATTTACACATATGTATATATCTCTATCTACCTATTATCTATCTATCTATCTATCTATCTATCTATCTATCTATCTATCTATCTATCTATCTATCATCATCTATCTATCATCTATCGTCTATCCATCCAGAGAGAGTGACAAAGCAAATGTGGAAAGACAAATTACTAACATTTTGGGAATCTGGGTGAAGCTATTATGGGAATTTTTTTTTTATATTACAAATTTTCTCTAAGCCTGGAATTATTTAAAAATAAAAATAAATACCATACAAGTCCCGTAGGACCAAGCAGCATTAGCTCATTTTTCCAATAGCTGATAAAATGCTATTTTATTCCAACAAAGCGTCGGCTTCCACTTCATCCTGGTGGTTACTCGGTCAATCTCCCAAGTCCCACTTTGCCGTCCCCGCTGCTGGGTGCTTCCCGCACGGGCCTTGTCCCGGCTGCGGATGCTCGGAGGCCTCCCATGTCTAGGAGCTTCTGCAGTCCTGGCTCAGGAAGCCAGGTGGTCTGCTCACGTCCTCCCAGCACCACGGTGGCAAGGGGCTGTTGTGGGCTGCTGGCCAGGCAGAGGAGCTCTGCTCCCTCCCAGGAGGACCTGAACAGATCACTGAGGGAAGGTGGTGAGAAGGAAGTGAAGGGAACGTCTCAGCTTGTCAACCTTCAGAAACATTCTTAAAAGCATTTTTTTTCCCTAACGATTACTATCAGATATGTCTTCTCCTGGGTTCCCTAGCACTTTAGAAGAATTATTCCTTCCCTCCTAGAATTCAGAACAGCCCCTGTCCCCTACACACACTTGCACACACGCATGTGCACGTGTGAGCACACAGTTACCCAGATGTCCCGTGAGTCTTCCCTGGGGCCCGTCTGGGTCCTACAGTACTTAGCACCCAGCTTCTTCAGCTTTACTGTGGCTCCCCTGAGGAATCACGACACTCCCAGGAGCCTTCCTCCTCCAGAAGGAAGGGAGGAAGCTGAGCAGCAGTGGTTCAGTGTGACATCTGGGTGCAGTTGTCAGTCGGAGTGCTCAGGGCAGCGCTGGCTCTGCAGTTAGAGGTGCCCGGTGTGGGGCACCTGAGCCTGGTTGCGTCAGAAGCATCGTCGAGTTTTGGAACGTATATATATATATGCCGGTGGCACATGGTACGCGCCCTTCACAGTTGGCTGTCTCCCCTGAAGCATCGTGAGAGTAAAAAAATAGGGCATTCGTTGAGAGTAGAAAAAGATATATATTGATGTCCCCGAAGGGAAATAAATGAGATGCTTCAGCCGCGATGCCAGGCTGCGTGGTCATGAGGCTGCGGTTCCGCTCGGTCTGAGTTGGGCAGAGACGCCGAGGCGTCTGGAACTGGCCTCGGGCTCCGTGATGAGAGCTCGGGGGGCCCACAAGTCCCTGTCTGCACGACATCTGGCTCGAGGTGGAGTCGGCAGAGAGATGACCATGTCTGGGGCCTGGTGAAGTCCTGAGGCAAAGCCTGCTGGCTGGTGGTGACTTGGTCTTCCATAACAGAGACGTGGGACTCACGGACACCAGGCACCCCCCGGGGTGGGGGAGAGGACAGGCACTAGGGGCCAGAGATGTCACAGGTATTTGTGAGGGCAGGCCTTTTGAAGGGACCTTTTGAGGAAATGCTTTCCCGTGAAATGCTGAGCTCACTTCAAGCTGCAAGTGATTAATAACAGGGTCCTCTGCCTGAAGGGGGTGGGGACAGTGATGAGCACCCCACTTGGAGGAAACCAAGGCAGTGGACTGGGTGAAGAGATGCTGTTCTAGGGGGAAAAGGTGGTTTCTCCTGGAGAGCAGCAGGGTGGGATCGGCCACTGGTTCAAGCTACGTGACTTCTGCAAATGTGTCTTGAGGAAGATGTTCCGACCTTTTCTTAATGCGGGTCGGTGTGGATTTGTAGCCCAGCCACCATGACATAAAGGCAGTTTGTTTCAAAACTCCCAGGCATGGGTGCGCACCTCGGCCACTGGACGTCTTAAAATCCTATCTCGGTGCCAGTTTGGATGAAGTCTCACTTTTAAACCTTGTTTTAAAATGACGGGGAGACTATCTCAGGGCAAGACTGGAAAACTGCTGGTACAGTTAACCAGATTCTGTCCTCAAAGTGTGGGCCCAAAGTTCCTAGTAAGTAAATTAGTTATCCTCAAACAGAGGTCAAGCATTTCCCCAAACTGCAAAATCTCCAAGTCTCTAAGTGAGTTCTTTAACTTAAAAATGACATTTCACAATGTTCAAATAGTTTGTCATATGCTTTCTCATGTCTACCTCACAAGATTTTTTAACAAATGTGTACTGTCTTTGAACAAATACTTCTGAGTGTCCCTAGGATAACAAGAGGGAACAGGCAGACATGGCCTCTGCCCTCGCGGACGTCGCCTGGCCTGGAAGAAGACAGTCATTATAGATGCTACTTAGTTCTGGGGTGGAACAGCAAGCTTCCTTCAGTTTTACTAAGGAGAAAAATGAGGCTGACTGAGGTTCGGGATAATTCTTCAGCCCAGAACGAGAAAAATGAGCTATTGCCTTTGTTATTGCGTCATCTTATTTCTTAGGGCATATAGCTTCAATTTGATTATTTCATTAGATAACATTTCTTTATCACAAAACTGTAAGTTCAGAGGAGAATTTGCAGTGTAAAAATAACAAATACTATAGGAATTTATTTATTAAATCTAGACAATTTCAGCCACCTGTTCTATTTTTTGGCCCATTTTTGCTGTACTGGTAATTTCTGATAGAGTTCTTGTTTCCATTACACAGAATTTCAATGGCACTAAAACTTGGAGAAGGCGTGATAAATATAGCTTCTCAAATCTATCCTCTCTGCAACATGCTGCCTGTTACCAAAATATTCACAGGGGTAACTGTTTTACTCCCTTGGGTTACTCAGTGCCTAGCACAGTGCCTGGCACATAGTTGCTAGGAAAATGTTAAATAAGTGAATGTTTGGCTTCAATATTGTTTAGAAAAAGAAAACCCTAAGTTTTCCTTCTTTCTTAGATACAGCATGATCTTAAATTACATAAAATGCCCTGATGATTCATTTGAATCTACACAACCTATAAAAACCAATGTCAAGGTGAAATATTCTTAACCTTATATATATAAAATTTCAATTAGCCAAGCTAATTAAAGAGGGATGATTCTCAAAGAATTCCCAAAATTAATAGTACCAGAATTGTTATAATAGGATGTCTCAAAAGATCTTTCCCGAAAGGAATGGTTTAGTTGAGAGTGAGTCAGATTGTACATACACATATTGAAATCGTCTTGAGGTATGTTTCAATGTGCCTGTGGACTGTGTGTCTTATATATAGATGGGTGTCATTCTTATTCAAAGCATATAGCCAATATTTTCTGTGATAACAAAATTGCAATTTTCAAACTTTTTTCTACTGGAGGAAAACAAAGGCTGGAGTGAAAAGGCAGCAGCCAAATAATAGGAGAGATGAAGAGAGAGAGAGTTCTAGTAGAAGTTGGACCAGATAACTTTGGGCAGAAGGTAATTGAGTTTGTTTTGTGGCTTTCCAAGGGATTCTGTGCTTCAAAGTTGTTTCACATCGATGTGTAATGAATGCTTGAGAGTGTAGTTGAAGCTCTAAATTAGCACCACTTGACTTTGGTCCACCCCAATGCATGTTCCTCTTGTCTAAGAATGCCTTAGCTCATGTATGGTTGATCCACCTGGAAATCCAGAAATGGGTTGGAATCAAGTCCCATGCATACAGTGGTTGGTCAGAACTGGTAGCATCAGACTGTGTAGTTGGTTCCACTCCTGGATCCCTTTTCTACACGGATGGAGGCTTAACATTTGATGAAGTTGAAGCATCACGTTGTGAGTTCCTTCTAAATCCAAGAATTAGTTCTACCACCAGAAGGGAATGCTTGATGAAAGATGGGTCAGAGTCATTCGAAATGACAGGCTGTATTTTGCAGAATAATCTTGTTTTCTTCTTTTATTTATTGCCCAATAAACTGAATGTTCATGGGAAAGAAATTTTAGACACCCTAATATTTGTCTTTGGAATATATTTTCCTACATATGGTGGCACATGGCATCTGCATGAAGGATTGCAGGCAGAAATATTTTACTACAATGCTTCATTACAAATAGGAGAAAACTGAAGGACAGAGAGCTTAAATGACTTGTTCAAGGTATGCAGATTAGTCTGGGTCAAAGCTAAAGTGCAGGACTCAAGGTTCCAGTATTCCACATATGATTTTATAAACACTTACAGACATTCCAAATCAGATTCCTCTCCCTCCAAAGCTCATTCTTGATTTGAGTATCATTTTCTTCTGGAACTAATTACAAATTTACAGTTTAGGTGCCAAGCCAAGCCCAGCTATTATTGCTTCAGGCTCTATCAGGGTAAATATAGGCAGAGATCGCCTGACTATGCTCTGTCAAGCTCCTCAGGGGCTTGCCTATGTGCTCCTGTGAGTGTGTGCATGTGTGTGCACATGTGTGTACATATGTGGGGTATATTTGGAGGGAGGGGGACGGCATCTTCTTCTCCAACTTCGACAAGATCACTTCTTTCTTTACCTACTTACGTTGTGGGTTTCTGGAGTTTGTTTGAAAAACAAAGGAAAATAGCTGTGGTGGCAGGCATTCCTGTCACACAGACACTTCCTGATTCCCAGAAGAAAGCGTCCTGTTTTAATTGTGAGCTATTCTCAGTGGCACGGAGCCTATACCACTGACACTTTTGTAACATTGCACTTTCTCATCCACAGGCTCCATTCATTATGTGGTCGCTGGCTTTTATTTGTTGGCTCACTTGCTGGTATGTTGAATGATCAATGTGGCTAACAGACATTATATACACAGATTCATTTTATTGTTCATGCATTACTGAAAGTCAGAGCTTCACAATGGAGCAATATGTTGATGCAGAGAATTTATCAGTTTAGGCCATAAGCCTGGATCCTTCAGAAATGACACATCAGATAAAGCCACATCAGGATATTACTTTTGATAATAAAAAAGCAGACTGGACCATCCCAATGCCCAATCTGTAGCTGGGCATCTGTGGGCATCACCTTCCCCCTCCTTTCAGGCCCCAAACACACTTTCTGTGGTGAAAGCACATCCTGGCTTGGTCGAATAGAAAATGTGGAAAGTGTTAAGACTTTTAGTCATAAATTTAGATAAAAATGACTTGGTGAAGGTAGCTTATTCTCTCTCTCTTTTTACTCTTCTTCCGAGGATATGTTTATTGATTTTAGAGAGAGAGAAAGGGAGACAAAGAGAGAAACATTGATGTTAGAGAGAAGCATTGATCAGTTGCCTACCACCCCCACCCCAACCAGGGATTGAACCTGCAACCTAGTTATGGGCCCTGATGGGAATCTAGCTTGCAACCTTTTGGTGTTCAGGATGATGCTCTAACCAACTGAGCCATCTGGCCAGAGCAAAGATAGCTTACTCGTAAGTGAATAATATGCTTGAAGGCATCTGAAAACCATCTCTTATAAGCGTATGGTCTGCTGGCTTTCCTTGAGGTAAACTACCATGGTGAGGTAATACAGAAAGCTCTTATTAGATGCTTTGCAATAACAAAATAGACTAATTAGGTCATTTCTAAGAGTTCATTTTGAGGTTGGAGAGACCATGAGATTAGTGGAACCTGAAGTGAAAGAGGAAATGTTTCTGAGGAGAGAGGGCAGACTGAGTAGCGTGGTGATATTCAAGAGAGAGACGCCGAAGACAAACTGAACCTACATTATAAATTAAAAAGAGGCATAAACAGCTAACACTTGGAATCCAAAGCCATTTTGTCCCTGACCTGTTCACTTGCAAATAACACAATAAAAACATATAGTGGATACAGTAGGCTTCTTAAAGGCAACGTTTGTGTCTTACTAATTTCTGCACAGTTGGTGACTAATATAGACCCTAGCACATTTAATCACCCCTTAAATGTTTATTTTTTCCAGTAAATGAATAAATGTTTAACATACATACGTGTGTGTGTGTATGTATGTATGTTTCTCTACCAGAGAAAAAGATTTCCTCTTTTTTTAGGTTGACGCATTCCATGGTATTTCCTGTGAAATTCGATGCTATTTTTATCAACCATGCATGGAACGAACTATCCTGAACAAAGAAATCGGCCTTCTCTGAATTCTGTTGCTGTTAGACAGAAACTGAGATAAATATTTAACCACCCTTCCTATGCACTCGTGGGTCTGTGTGGGATCGTTGAGCCGGCTAATTGAACACTGAATGTATACATTAAACTACTCGTCTCTCAGTACAGAGGAGGTTAAAGTTTATAAAAATAATAAAAAAAGAACATTCTTCTTCTTTGTATTAACATAAAGCAAACAAAACTCTGCAAGAGTGTTTTGAGACACCACCTTTGTAAAAAGCTTTGACATACACATGAGTTTTATGACGAGCCGCTGACATTTGAACAACTATGCCCTCATAAAACTGCGTCAGAAATCCTTTAAAGAACACCAACCGACATACATTTTGCTGATTTTCTGGAGGGAGAAAAAGATACAGTATTTCCTAATCTATGAGGTTTCCATTTGCAGAAAGGGCTAAATCAGGAAAGAGAAAGGCAGCCATAGAAAGGCATTCTACTGGCCAAATGAACCAAATGAGAAAAAGAGAACACTATTTGCAATTTAACCAGCCAAGTTAAACACGACACGATTAGAGCCAGTCTTTGGGGACCAAGTTAGTAGTAATTGCACCTTGTTTAACTTAGCCAATTAAAGGCTACACTCTTTTCTAAATGGGCTATTTTCAAAGCAATCACACCTTTGCACTCAGAATTCTTTCAGCTTGCCATTTTAAATTTAGGTATTTGACTACTTAATTGATGTATGTGTACATGGACCCCTAACTAAATATTTGCACATAATACAAAATTAATATGCATTTGTATTAGGCAGAATAATTGGCTTCTTATTACAATAGGCTGTTTAACCAGCTCAAGGTCATGTATGTTTTTACATGTCCAATAACTTCCAACATCTGAAGAAAGTATTTAAGCTTTAAAATATATTGCCTAAGGGAAGATTCCTAGAAAATAACTATTGTAACTTGGGAAAAAAAATAACCTAAGCAACTAAGGTTTTAATATCTAGAAAAGGTAGAAAGATAATTAACATTAGCTTTCTACCAACTATAAGTGCATCTTGATTTACTTTGTCACTATGATTTGGTTAATGTTTGCTGAATGTTCACTTGTGCAGAGAACTGTCTTGACTAGGTGATTCCAACCAAAGCCCCAGAAATGATCTCTGTGTTTAGAAGCATCTACTCTAAGGAGAAAGCAAGAAGAGACCCAAATTGTGTGGGGCATAAGTACAAAGGAGTGAAATCTGGAATTAGTTACTAAAATTTCTACAGTGGGATTAAAGTATATATATTAGTGTTAAGATCAAATTCAGAAAAGGAATAAAGAAAACAGTTCGGTGAAGGAGACTGGCACACCTCTATGAATTGAGTCTGACAGAGTTAGTCAAAAAGATTTTCTGGTGAAGTCCAGTAGTAAACGCTGGAGAGAGGGTAGGAGGCCTTACAACTAAAGGAAATGACTGAAAGTTAACTTTGTAAAAAAAAAAAAAAGGAAAAAAAAGAAAAAGAAACAAAACAGTAGGTGCTCTAAACCAAGGGAAATATATCTTTCCAATGCCTTTGGGAATTAAGGACAGATGTGTTTTACATAAAGTATGGATTCACATACATAAGCTAGAGCAGGCATTAATTTTCAAGATCCAAGGACATTTTCTGCCTCACAAAATAAGCAGTTGTTGAAGAATCTCAGTACCATGTTGTATGCATTATGGTTAATTTTTACAATCACTTTTTTCCACACATGTTCTATTCTTTATGGAGATGAAAACCTTAACACTGTCACCTATTTTGATCAAAGGAAAACTTGATTACAAAGGGAGGTCATTTAAAACTTGATTACAAAGGGAGGTCATTTGCGTTCAGGGTAAAGTAATGGCAAAAGTGAAACTAAAACTCCTAACCTGCCCAGCGAGTGTGGCTCAGTGGTTGAACATCGACTTATGATCAAGGAGATCGGGGTTCAATTCCTGGTCAGGGCACATGCTCTGGTTGCAGGTTCGATCCCCAGCAGGTGGCTTGCAGGAGGCAGTCGATCAATGACCATCTCTCATAGTTGATGTTTTTATCTCTCACTCTCCCTTCCTCTCTCTGAAATCAATAATAATAAAAAAAAAAAAAAAACCCTTTAAAAAACAACACCTCCTAACCTGAGGTGATGTGGTAGGGCTTGGGGTGAGCTGGGAGAAACACTGGATCCTTGGCATCTAGAAAAAAGAGCTCAAGCCTCTCTTTCTTTTCTTGGCTTTCCTTAGGTTGGGGTTGGGGTAGAAAGCACTTCACCCACAAAAGGAGGCATTACTGTCATTGGTCACATTTTGTGACATTTCAATGGCCAGCATGGTGGTGGGTGTAATGAATGGAGGCATTGAGTGTTAAAAGATGGACTTGTCCCTGGACTACTCTGAAATGGTCCCTTTCTTACCATCAATTTAAATGTTCTTTCTTCTCCCATGGAGCAGACCACTGGCTGACCTAGGGAAGCCTGGTCCAAAGACCTAAGGCAGCTTAGGCTTAGGGAGAGAAACAATGACACCAGGCTACTGTCTGCCCTGATTCCAGGCAGCATGCACTTAGCCAGGATCTGCCCCAGCCCACAGAGGTAGGTACCCTGTGGTTTGGGGGCTAAAATCTTAGCTAAAAACAAAGTGCTTGTTGCTTAGCTTTGCATGTCATTTTTCCATGCCTTGTAGAGAGGCAAGACTACTTGAGGACAGAACTTGCATATTCTAAAAATTTCTGGCTCGGCCTGGCTAGTGTGGCTCAGTGGTTGAGCACCGGCCGGTGAACCTGAAGGTCACAGTTCGATTCCAGGTCAGAGCACATGCCCTGGTTGTGGGTTTGATCCCCAGTGGGGGCCGTGCAGAAGGCAGCTGATTGATGATTTTCTCTCATCATTGTTTCTCTCACTCCCTCTTCCTTCCTCTCTCTGAAATCAATAAAAACATATTTTTAAAAATGTATTAAAAATTTCTGGCTCAAACACCATGAAAATGCTTGAATAAACTATCAGAATTATCATCTTTTAATGTCACTCCAATCTATAATCATCAATGGACATGGGTTCTATAATCATCTCCCGTAGTCTGCTGTGAAACCTCGAGCAAGGTGTTTCCAAGGCTTTCCTTTCAATGATAAAGCTTGATGAGTCAAAAAAGGAACATGGCCTGATACCACATGACATATTACTTAATCAGCATCTTTTTTAACCACTTATACCGAGCCCTGATGGCATGTAAAGTACTGTGAAGTGTGCTGGGGTTACCAAAATCAACAAGTCATGGCTTCTGCCCTCAATCTAGGGAAAAGCAGATGTATAAAAAAAATGGTTGCTAAATACAGACATAACCAGATCTCACCAGCAAGCTCACGTCCTGTCACATGAGACATTCAGCACAAGAGAGGCCATTGAGATGGAGGCCTTGAGTTGGTTGAAAAGATACCCTTATCTTAAAAAGAATTAACTTTGTGACTGATAAAGAAAAAAAGGAAGAAAGGAAAAGATAGCGGCACATAAAGGGAAATAGTGTCAAATAAACAGAAGTATTTGCCCTTTAACTCTTTCCATTCCATTAAAAATCTGAGTGCAGTAATCATCATGTCTTTTTAATCTGATACATTGACATCTTGGGACCTTGCTGACTCTGGAGGGACTGCCCCTCCCAGGTCTAGCCAATTTCCAGAGATAGTAAAAGACTCATCTAGGAGCACACTTTTCATATACAAACCAATCCGTCCAGAGTCCATACCCCAACCACCTCCTTTATGGGGCTCTCACACTCTGGGCCTCTATCCCTTGCCCGAATCACCCCATGACAAGCACAGTGTACTAAACATTTGTGCTCCCCTCCCCAAATTCATATATTGAAATTCTAATCCCAGTGTGCTATTTGGAGGGGCTTTGGCAAGGCAGAGCCCTCAAGAGTGGGATTAGTGCTCTTAAAGAATACTGAGAGCTAGCTTGCCCTGTTTCTGCCATGTGAGGATACAATGAAAAGTTTCAGTCCTGGAAAAGGGCTCTCCCCAGAACCAGACCACGCTGGCATCCTGACCTCTGACTCCTGGCCTCCAGAACTGTGAGATAAAAATGTCTGTTGTTTAAGCCACCCAGTTATGGCATTCTGTTAGAGCAGTTCAAACTGACAGCCAGCTACCAGCCTGCTTACCTTGCCTAACCCATTTCTTCCCACAGAAACCACAATAAGGGCTTTTGTCCATGTTTTCCTCTTGCTCTCTCTGCCTCCTGACAGACCCTGGTGCCTCCCTATGCCACCTCCCTGCCACAGGGCATGCCCAGCCCACCCCTCTTGGGAACTGTGAATAATAAGCTATTCTTTCAATGGCAGGTGTCTCCTGATCTGTTGGCCTCACCATACCTGAAAAATAATATAATCTGCATTTTAAAACAATGATTTATGTCTCAATGGAAGATTATAACAGACCAGAGGGAAATAAAACAGAAGAGACTAAAATCTCAGAGGAGTGGAAAGAGTGTAATGATGCAGCTGGAGCGAGTGTGGGACAGAGGTGGCGGGAGAGGTGCGGGACAGCCCAACCCCAGGCCTCAGCCCCTGTGAGTGAGGGAAAGACGTCTGAAAACTAGGCTTTAGGCTGCATAGGAAAATTCCCGTTTTGTACTTCCTTACTTGCCTCACAGTTTGTTGTGTGCGATTTCCTGTTAAGTACATTTTTATTTCCTAATCATGTGGTCAGAATGCTGGCAAGAGTTGCAGGTTTGTTTTCATTGTGTTTCAGATATTCCTGGGGTTGCTGAGCTGAAGAGAGGGTGGCGGTCTGCTGGAAGGGGGGCGGCTTGGGAGAGGAGAGAGGAAGGCATTGGCAATAGAAGCTTCTCACCACCTATCGCTCCGTTACACTAATGCTATCTTTATCTTCTGAAAAAATAAACCTAAGCCTGCCACTCTCCTGTTGTAGACACTGATTTCTACTACTACAAGGTACAAATGCATCCAATTGGCTTGAAACCTACCCTTCTAGCACTTTCACCCTGTGGGCCCTATTGAACCTTCAGTCTCATGGAATTCCTCACCATTTCTTGAACAGAGCGTGCCTTTATAGCCAGTGGAGCACTGAGTCAAGACCAACAGAGAAATGGGAAAGTAATACTTTATTAAGAGACGGACAAAGCCCTGCTTACCAAAATGGCAAGGCTCTCTGATAAAAGCATGACTAGAAAAGATGGTTTCCTTTCAGGGCTGAGTCTGTGTTCCCTTCCATCACATAAGTCTGATGTATGGCTTCTCACCCAGGGGCACTTGCAGAGAGGGGACACGGCTGGACCTGCAGAGCAGATGCCGAATCCCCTTGAGAAACCAGCAGCCCAGGCACAGCCAGGGCGCCTCCTCACCTGCTTGCTGGCAGGGACAGGAAGAGAGAGCAAAAGGCGGCCAGGCTACCTAACCTGGGAGACTGGATGTGCGAGAAGAGACAGGGCTCCCTACATGCCTTTGGTGGTGCAGTAGCCCTGCCCAGGGCTGAGGCGCAGCTCCGAGAGTGTGGCAAGCTCCAGTTCATCACGATGCGGAGGACATGGGTAAATGTAGTTCTCTTTCTTCAGCCCATTTCTCTCCTCCAGACCGGAACCACATTATCCATCAGTGCTTAACACAGCAGTGGCTAGCAATAATAAATTTCCATTTAGCGAGTAATAAACGAATGAACGAACGAACGAACGAATGAATGAATGAATGAATGACTCCCAGGTAGAGGGAAGGGAATGTATACAGACTGATACATTTTTATAATAAAGACCCAAAAATGAGCCATAATGATAAAGACTTTCACATATAGAATGCCATTAAATCCTCAGAACAACCCTGGAAAGTGCAAGTATTCCCATTTTTCTTATGAGAAAACGGATGGTCATAGATCAAATTAACCACCTAAGTGCACACAACTCGTATGTGACAACACAAGGGCTGAGACCCCCGTCATTCAGTTCCAAGCAGACGATACCAGATTTGTCTGGTTAGACTCATAGGGAAACTTGTCGCAAGAAGCCAGGAAGAGAAGAGACAGGGAAAGAACAGGAGTGTGGCTGTCAGATATTACAATGCTTAAGAATGAATCAAGGTTAATGGTCAAAAATCTAAGCAATGCCTACAGATTAGTGAGAAAAAGACACAGAACTCAAAAGGATGAGAGACAAAAGATATAAATGTACAACTTATAAACGGCCTTTCTAGGAATCAGGGAAACACAAGTTAAACTGATGAGATGTTTTTAAACCTAACATTGGTAAAGATTTAAGAAGTTTGATAATATCAAGTTTTGGTGAGGCTACAAGGAAATGAATCGGGCACCATCGTATACTCTTGATGAGAGTGTAAACATGGTGTAGCCTTTTAGGAAGACGGTAGTAGTCAGTTTCTATTAAAATTTAAAATACATATTCTCTGTGACCCCGCAGTGATCTAGACGACAGAGTCTGTGTATCTCAGGGGATATGAAGACTCATTGAACATCAAGGAAATATGATAACGTCCATTTATATTTAACTAATGTCATCCTTTTAAATTTCTCCTGGAGAGTCTGTTTTTGTGGAAGGCACTGTAGAGTGCTGCCTAGATGCTCTGTCAGGGCAGATGCACTGGTTCCCCAGCTGGCAGGACCAAAGCCTAGTGGCTGAAGCTACCAGGAAATTGTGGTTCTTCTCCCAAGCAAATGAACACAATGCCTGTGATAAACGTTCACAAATATGCATAGGGATGTGTTCCTTGCAAATCTGTAATAACAAAACAGAAAAAAAGTTGAACAATTTAAACATCTGGCACCAGCAGGGGGTCATATGAGAACACAGTACTACTATCTTTTTAATTTGTCTGTAAAATCTAAACATAAAGCCAATTAATTTAAAAACCCCACCTAGGGCACTATGTCCAGATTCCTGGGCTCTGTGTCCAGAGCTTCTAATTCAGTAGGTCTAGGTATAGCCCAGTAAGTCTCAGTCTTATTAAGTGAGCATCCTGACATGATTCTGATGCCGTGGGTTACCACAGGCTAGAATAAAAATAGGAGAAATCTACCCAGTTTAACCACTGCTGTACACCCGAAACCAAAACCAACTGAAAGTAAACTGTCATTGAAGAAGAAAAAAGATATTTATATTTTAAAAATCCAACCATACCTGTTTGGTTAACAAAGCTGATTCCTGAAGTCTTTTCATGGTTTTGATGGAGGAGGAAGGAGGGGAAGAGGAAACATGGGGCATATGCTCCCTGGGGTGGCCTGTCCAGGAGAGCGTCACTTCCAGGTGTGAGCTGGGCCCCGGGACTGGCCCGCAGAGCCGGCCAACGGGCGGCCAGGTCTATGGCCACAGGAGCCGCTTCACCCCCTTCCCATCTCCAAGGTTTGGCATAGGATGGGCTCTCCACCTTTTAACTGTATTTTGAGAATAGTGTTATAAATAATTTATCCCCCAAATTAAAATGTTTTTCTTTCAGTTAAAAAGTGTATGTGTGAGTTGTAAAGATGGAATATTTAAACCTCCCCCCTTTCCTCACTCCACACACAACTTAATTTATTATTCTTTGTCCATGTTCAAATAAGACTACACATACATGATCACAGCAGTTAGTATGACAGACTGCAGGTGTGTGTCCATGTGGCCCCCACTGCTGGCTTGAGAGGACTCTGAGCCTTCTCTTGGTCCACCATGGTGCTCAGCACCATATTAAGCACAAATTACTCATTCATTCATTCATTAATTCACTTATTCTACAAGCGTTTGTTGAAAAGCTATTATGTGCTGGGCGTTCTGCTAGATGCTGATAAGACAGCTATGAAAAGGATAACAGCTTTTGCCCTTAGAAGTTTACACTCTGGTACAACAGATCATTTGTTAGTTAGACTGAATTGTCTGTCCAAGTCTCTACAATCTGATGAAGGAAGAAGCCAAAGTAAAGTGCGATAAATTGTTTTAATTGGAAAATAAGACACTTCTATGACAATCTTCAACATGGGAGGACTCAATTACAAGAGCAGACTTCTAGCTATGCCTCAAAACATACTATATTGAAGGCTAAGATTTCGACCATGACTAATACTAGCATGAACCCTCCTGTGCCCAAGTTGGGTTGGTGTTGTCTGAACTTCACCACCAGTTTCCAGAATAGCCCAGCAGGATCTGGGGACTCTATAGCCACAGGGTGCCTGGTGCCACCATCATCAACATCATCCTATATATGGCTTTGGGGACCTTGGCCTCATTTTAGGAAAATATACTGAATACCCTAGGATCTTAGCCTTGAAGCACTTACAATAGAAGGAAGGAGAAAACAATTCATCATCTGTACTTTCATTTATTCCTTAAAACTGAAGGAAGTTGGAAAACTAAGGAAGGATGAAGCCAGTTGTAATATTGAGGTAAAGAGAACATTACAGATGCAGGACACAGCTGGAGTCTACATGAACCTTTCAGAGGCTGAGCTCAGGAAGGAGAGAAGAGGGGGAAGAACAGGAATAGAAAGGCACAAAAGTGGCAAAGGTCCTGGAGTGGAAAGGGTTGACTGGACAGGGAGTGTCCCCGGGGAAGGAAACAATCATTAGCACTTCTTGAGCACTGTAGTCATTGTGTGGCAAGTAATTTACACACATCTCTCATTTAATCAACACAACAGGCTTTGAAATGAGAACACTGAAGCACTCAGCTTCCAAGTCCTCTGAGGAGCTGAACCTGGATTCATACCCAGATGGACTCTATACCTGAGGTCACAGCCTGTCCCACTGCAGGCACTGTCCGGCTGAAAGGCAGAGGGGAGAGCACTCTGCCCTCTTTTCCTGAGGCCTGGGGGCCATCTGTGGACAGGAGGACTTTGCAGTCTACATGGTCCATTCCATCCAGGCACTTGTGGTCATGACCCATGGCGTCCATGGAGGGACACTGCCTGGACTGGCATTTTCCAAAAGTTTTTCACTGAGTAGTAGGGTCTCTGCTAGCCTATTTGTCCCAATTTGAAAAAGTCACCTCCTCTGGTGGACCACTTGGAAAAAGATGTCCCTTCTTTGGGGTCTGCTACCTGAGCCCCAGGCAGGGCACAGGTTTTGGGGTAGCCCTGGCTGTTCTCTCATTTTTACTCACAATTGCACAGCCATCTGTGAGACTGGAGAGCTCTGAACGAGTGAGGGGAGAGAATTAAGGTGGAGAGGCTGGGCCAGGCATCTGCCTGGGTGGGAGGGCAGCTCATATTTGCTCCACAAATATGTAAACCATGTCGGGCAGCAGCTCCCCTCATTTAATACCAGGCATCGAATTATTCACAAGCGCTTTGATTGGAATGCTGGTCCTCCCCATTCCTATTAATCAAATGGCTAAAGCATAAATTGACTTTCAAAAAGTAGTTAGAAATGAATTTTATCTTTTAAAAAGGAAGAAGGAAAGATGAAGTGCCAACCAGAAATCTTCACAATGGAATGCCAGGAAAGATGGCCAGTCGTGATAAATAGCAAAGCCTTTGTATTGATAATATGCCTGTCCGTGAGGGCTCAATGCCTCTTTCCCTATTTTTAAATGTACCCATCATGCTCTCAACCTGCCTGTGGGAAGGTGGGCAGGTATTGTGATTCCCATTATTGTAGGAAGCTACAGAAAAACAAAATTCCTGTACAAGCTCGCACAACACATTAGCATCTGAAAGAAATAAGAAGTCAGCCTCCTGATGCCCATTCTCCACAAGATCATGTATCTGAAAACAACCCAAAATGGCAGAGGAGAGGCCAAGTTTAAGACCCACATGCTCACGAGTCTCTCGGATGAGCATGCTTAGCAGCCAAAATGAATGGTGCTCCATTTATTATTATTAATCAACATCACAGCACCCATATCCTGGAGGCCCATCTACAGCAGACTTCACCGCTTACCCTGTCACGCGGGACTGACCAGCTTCCAGCAGAAGCTCGGAGCCTCCAGAGTCCACACACCACAAACGCCTGAATGTCCCATTAGATATTTGCCCATTAATAATAATAATAATTTCACTGGGAGTTTACTGTGTGTGGGAAACTGTGCTAAGCATTTTGTGTAGTTAATCTTTGAAAATTCTTATCACAGCCTTGTGAGGAAAGTACCACTGTCCCTATTGAACACAGATTTTAGCAGAGTTAACCGAGTCTATGTAGCTGGTTAAAGGGCAAAGCTGACACCGGAACCCAGAGCCACCACTGGATTCCAAAGAAAGGGGTCTTAACTTGCTATATTATGCTCCCCCTGACCAAAGTATGTCCCTAAAATGTAAACACCAACTCTTTCACATCCTTGCAGATTCTAACAAGTGCTGCTGCCCATGAATAAAATCAGTTGTATTAGTCAGGGTTCTCCAGAGAAACAGAACAAATACGTATATCAAAAGATACGTAAGAGGGCATTTGTTATAGGACTTGGCTTGCACAGTTACGAAGGCCGAGAAATCCCACAATCTGCCATCTGCAGGCCAAGACCCAGGAAAGCAGCTGTGTAGTTTAGTCTGAGTCCAAACCCCTGGGAACCAGGGGAGCCAGTGGTGTGATGTCTGAGTCCAAAACATTCCATGACCAAGGACATCAGTGTCCAGTGGCAGGAGACGATGGGATGACCCAGCTCAACAAAGAGAGCGAATTTGCCCTTCCTCCACCATTTGTTCTGTTTGGGCTTTCTACGGGTTGGGTGATGCCCACACGCACTGGTGAGGGCGATCGTCACTCAGGCTACCAACATAAATCCTAAGCTCTTCCTGAGACACCCCCCCCCCCGAAATAATGTTTTATTAACTACCTAGGGATCCCTTGGCCAGTCAAGTTGATGTAAAATTAACCATCACATCAATTTAGTTTCCACCCAACAGTTTCAAAAATAGACTAAACTAGACTATACTAGGTAATATCAGGCTGCATCCCAGGCAATAAAGGTAGTTCATGGTTTGTGAAACAGTTGTTGTTGTGCGTGTGTGTATATATATATATATGTGTACATGTGTACATACTGCTGGATGGTGATCTAAAGTCTGTTTTTTGTGGGTCACAGCAGAAAAGCCTGAGAAACACAATTTAGGGACAGTCCTTGCTGTCACTCAGCTTCCTCACCTTTCTCCCACTCATGGACCCTTCAAAAAGACACCCTGCATCTTGGAAAACAGCTAGGTGGTATTGGTGATGTGCTCACTAAAGACTGACAGCAAAACTAGAATCTTTCTTTCAACTCTATGTGCCTTGTGGGCTTTAGATTATTTCCTATTTTAAATTCCATGTGGGCCTCCTGTTACAGGAGCTGGCTATAGGGTTTGTGTGATTCAAAGTTGATGGGCAAACCTGGAGCCCACAACTGATCCTGTGGGGACTAGAGGGAGGAGGAGAGGCTAAATGATTAATAATTCAATAATTTAGTCTTGGAACAGGCTTGGAATTTTCAAGAGTGGAAGGAGAACTTTTAAACTTTAAACTTTTAAACTTTAAAGGTCATTATGGGCATTGTCTTTGCTGAGTGAATGTATATCTGAGCTAAGTTAGCTGAGAGCATGGAACCCACCATGAATGACTCAGAGGTGTCCAGTGTATGCTTTGTCTCCTCTTGGAGTCAGGTTCAGTGTCACATGGGGACCGGCTGGCCCCTGGGCTGCACTAGAGAAAGAAGAAGCAGAAGCTCCACTGGGAGGAGGAGACTGAGTCCAGAGACACACTCATCTGTAAGGGGACACTCCTATCCCTCAGTCCCATCTCAGAGTCCTGGTGGCGGCAGCAAGGAAAGAAATGAGTGGACTGGGCTGGGTGCACAGCTAGGCCGAGTGCAATACTTTCTCTCCGGCTCTGTCTTAGCTTGGCTGCTGTTTAACAAAATACCATAGACTGCATGGCTTAAACAATAGACATTTATTTTCTCACAGTTCCGGAGGCTGCAAGTCCAAGGTCAGAGGGCCAGCACAGTCAGGTTTTAGTGAGAGCCCTCTTCCCGGCTTGCAGATGGCGACTCCTCCCCGGGTGCTCACAGAGTGGAGAGAGTGAGCGAGCTCTCTGGTGTCTCTTCTTATAAGGACACTAATCCTCTCAGATCGGGGCCCTTCACTTATGACTTCATTTAACCTTAATGACTTCTATAAAGGCCATATCTCCAAACACAGTCACATCAGTGTTAGGGCTCCAACGTATGAATTTGAGGGGACATAATTCAATCCATAGCACCCCAATTTCAGCACACACCCTAACACTACACTGACCTTCATTCACACCTGCCAAGAATCACAGGAGCCCTGCCAGCTGAAAACAGGTGGTGTCACTTGGGTGGAGAAAGTATTTACAAAAGTCGGAACTGGCCCTTTTGCAGGGACGGAAGCTCAGCCTAGCGTGCTAGGGAGAATTACCCGACTCTGGTGTGGATTTCCCACAGATTTCCCATCCGGCAGCCATCCTTTTGTTTTCCCCATGACCAAGGTGGAAAATTAAAATCAAAACCTCACATACATGCCTTGCACAGACCTCCAGAGGGTGCGATTCTAGGGTTCTTTCAGTCTCTGACTCATACATTTCATGAACACTTGAATTTTTAACCAATGTGATGAATGACTTTGTAATTAAAAAGTAACACTTTATAAAAACAGCATAAAAACACTTTACAAAAACACACATAGTAATAGCACAAGCGACTCACTGAGTAAATATATACAAGGGTGATGGAAGTTTTTGGCTCGCCTCCTATAAAGCTCTGTGAAATGGTGGGATTAGGAGAAAGGGACCCTCTGAGGGGCTCTTTTCCAGTCTACTGCATGATTTCAGAGTGGGGAGTGAAAAGGCTGTTTCTCTACACAGAAAGAAAGTTGGAGAAACAAGTTAGCTATGTTTTACGGGTAGCGATGAAGCCTGCCTGGACTTTTTGACTGGAGGCAAACTTGGACAGGAGCCACCCTAGAAACTTCTAGAACCTTCATGATTCCCAGAAAGTCCTGTCACCTGATCAGGTTGGGGGCTGGAGTCTCAGGATGCAATCCCACACCCGATGCCCTTTCCCACCCAGCACAGGGCGGCTGGAAGCTGTGGCCACTCTCAGCTGTGCCCCGAGTCCACATAAAGCATCCTGTCAGTGGGAAGAGCCTTTCACAGCAGCCCTGGGAAGATGAAAGGGCTTTATTAGAGCCCTGAGTGTGGGCGACGGGAGGACGCTGGGCCTGGGCTTTATTAAACCATAGCTCTTCCCGCTGCCACCTTGTTATTGCCAGGGCGACTGTGAGTCTGAATGAGGAGCTCACGGGGCTGGGGGAGAGCTTTAAAAAGGAACGATGAACCCGAATACCAGACGGGGTGCCTCTGCTTATCAATGCACAGGAAAACTTAGGACTATTAGTCATACAAGGAGCAAACATTATAGAGAAACTCAGGACGCGAGCCCTGGGATTGCTGGGGAGCTGGGCTGTGCTCAGCTGCAGCCAGCGCTTGGGCCCCTTGTCTGGAAACAGGGCTCCCTTGTGGATTTTGAGAAATAACAGAGCCCTGGCTTTGAGGGCCCTCGTTCCCACAGGCGTTTCCAGTGCTTCTCTGCCAAGAGCCATGGATCTTTCCATCAGGATGCCACTGGCAACTTAGGCAGCCCCCTGGCTTCTGAGACGTTCTCCTGCAGAAAAAGGGCCCCTTTGCAGCTGTGAACTCCCTACCGGGCAACAGAGGCCAGGGCCTATCCAGAGTTCACACCCCAGGAGGGGACGAGCTGGGAGATTCCTGAGAAGGATCCAGAAGGTGTTGCTGGCTGTCCTGTGTTTTCCTTCTCCCCAGGTCTCCATGGCTTCTGCCTCTGGTCAACTCCTGAGGAGTCTGTGCAACTGTGAACAACCCAGGTCTGTGCAGTCTCAGCCACAGTGCAGCCCTAGGCCAGGGCCACCGACAGGCCACCTCGCCCTTTCCAGCCCCATCTACGGAGAGGTTTCTCCAGGCACCATCGCCGATGGCAACACGGGGCTGGCTCAGGGGTCAGCCTGAGTCTAGCAGCGATGGTCCAGTGGGCCCTGCATTCCTGTGCTGCCACGAAGAAAGCCAAGCGAGGCCGAGCATGTAAAAACCGACGAGTGGCAAACCCTGAGCTTTCTCACGTGCATTCATTTCCTGTGGCTGCTGTGACAGATTATCACAAACTGGGTGGCTTAAAGCAACAAAGAATTATCTCTCTCAGCATGGGAGGCCAGAAGTCTGAATCATGTCAGCAGGGTCACCCTCTGTCTGCAGGCTCTGGGGGAGAGCCCTTCCTTGTCTTTTCCAGCTTCGGGTGGCTCCAGGCTTGTTCCCTGACTTGTGGCGGCATCACTCCAAACTTTGTCTCCACCTTCACACTGCTTTCTCTGTGTGTCTTCTCCTCTTCTGTCTGTCTCAAGTCATCTTTAGACTTTCTCTCGAAAGGACATTTGTCTTTAGATTTAGGACTCACCGGAGAATCCAGGATGATCTCATCTCAAGATTCTCAACTTCACTGCATCCGCAAAGACCCCTTTTCCCACTAAGGCGATAGTCACGGGTTCCAGTGGACATACTGTTTCGGGGAGCCATCATTCAATCCGCTACACTAGAGCTGCCCATGTTGCTAAATTCTAGGAAACGGAGAAGGTCCGGCATAGTGATGACAATGTGAACCGGGAAGTCGGTCAGATCTAGGTTTAGATCCTGGCTTCCCTAGTGATTAATTCTGTGATGTTTGCTATTGTTTTGTGGTCTTACGGACACAAGTCCCACTGGCTTTCAGAGCATGGTGTTTTGGGGATTCCTTCCCTCAAATGGAACTCTTAAAAGTTGGGGCTCTAGCCCGGCCGGGCCTGGCTGGGCGGTTGAGCGTTGACCTGGGATCC
This sequence comes from Miniopterus natalensis, assembly GCF_054644295.1. Classification (NCBI taxonomy): domain Eukaryota; kingdom Metazoa; phylum Chordata; class Mammalia; order Chiroptera; family Miniopteridae; genus Miniopterus; species Miniopterus natalensis. The sequence goes on along the minus strand of NC_142089.1, from coordinate 68,146,844 downwards.
AAGGGATCGGGGTTCAATTCTTGGTCAGGGCACATGCCCAGGTTTCTGGCTCGATCCCCAGTCGGGGGCGTGCAGGAGGTGGCCGATCGATGGCTCTCTCATCATTGGTGTTTCTCTCTCTCTCCCTCTCCTTTCCTCTCTCTGAAATCAATAAAGATATTTAAAAAAAAAAGTTGGGGCTCTAGATGTTGGGTCCAAATCCATGTAACTGAGGAGAAGTGGGAGTTGTGAGTCCCCCCTGCTTGCATGTGGTTGTGCCAGGGGTAGGTTTCATGGCAAGCCTCTCCTCCCCATTTCAGTGTGGCTTCTCAGGTCAGTCCTGTGGTGTTCCCAGCCCAGGTCTGCACCTTTACTGAGCATGTTCACTGGAGTGGCTGGCTTCTGCTGGCTCATAGCTACACTATACTATACAGGTATAAACTCTTCTGACCTGCTATTGCTGTGGGCTCTCTCACTGTCACAAACTGCTCCCTCTGCTTTGTTTTTAAATTGCTTACTTGAACCCAAGTTCTCAAACAGGGAAACAATTCGAGCAGTTGCTGTAGATAACTACTTGGGGGTGTGGGAGTGATGGGTTGTGGTGGCTCAGGTGTCACCCTGGTGACTCTGAAAAAGGACACTGAGTTGCTTGGAGATTTGCCCCAGTAGGCCTGCCCTCTGAGCAGGGACCCCAATATAGACTTTTCCCTGGGCCTCTCCTGGCCTGAGTGCCTAGTAGAGACTTGCGATGGTTAGTCCCTTAGGGAAGAGTCTCCCCTAGATCAAGACTGGACCGTGACTGTACCCCCAAAACAGGACAGGCCCTGGGACCATGGCATTGTCTCAGGGCCTCGATAGTGGTGATTGCGGTGAACATGCAGAGGCCTGGGCGGAGGGAGCACTCAAACTCGAAAACGCAGCATGAGGAATGTGAGAGGAGAAAGTGAAAGGAAGTGAAGTGGTCTGAGACAGGAGCTGGGAGGAGCGGAGCACTTCATCCTGAGCCTAGGACAGATGGATGGGATTTGTTTCAATACGGAGGTGCGTCCGGTTTGTTGGAATGTGATGGTGTAAGGCAGCGCTTGCTACATCTACCCACGCCATGCTCTTAAACCCAATAGGACGCATTGCCACAATGCCCTCTCTTCTTGTCTCGGTTTTCATTTCTTATGCTCCCAGTCCATGCCAGGTACGATGTCAAGTAATTAATAAATATCAGCATGCAAAGCCTTCATAACACCATGTGAAATAGACATTATTATTCCATTTTGCAGTCAAGAAAAACCAAGTTCAGGAAGGGTCATTTTTAGGGGTCATCTGGCAGTTGTGGGCTAAGGCCAAGATTGTGAACCATTCTTCCTGGCTGCTGAACCCCTCATCTTTCTACTTATGTGTATATTGCTCCCCATTCTCTGCTCTCTTTTCTCGCTAGTCAGCAATAGTCCATATTCATCATCACTGCATTCCTAAAACTAATAAGATTTGAAAGTGCACAGTGGAAGTTTGTTCATCTAGTAAAGATTTACTGAATTCCGACTATGTGCCAGACACCATCAGCATGGAGACATGGCGAGCCACACAGAAAACTGGAGAGAGGGAAAGTCCACCTCGCAGCTTATGTCTCCCTCGTTACACCACACTGCCTCCTGAACAAGAGCAGGCCAGGAAGATTTAGGCCTGAAATTCCTCTCCTATGCCATCAAAATCGTAGGTGTCTTACCCTAGCCAGTTTGGCTCAGTGGTTAGAGCATCAGTCCTCAGACTGAAGGGTCTAGGGTTTGATTCCCATCAAGGACACGTACCTCGGTTGCAGGCTTCATCCCTGGCCCTGGTTGGGGCACGTGCAGGAGGCAACCAATTGGTGAATCTCTCTCACATCAATGTTTCTCTCTCTCTCTCTCTGTCTCCCCCCTTTCCACTCTCTGGAAAGTGATGGAAAAAAATATCCTCAGGTGAGGGTTAAAAAAAAGAAATCATGGGGGTCTCAGGAAAATACCTGATGTTGCTGTGAATAAAATGGAGATTTCTCAAGTGGCCAGTGTCAGAAAACCTGGGTTGTGGCTCTAGCTTTGTCACATAGGTAAGCTGTTGACGTCCTGCGCCTCAGTTTCCCCATATGGCCAACCAGGGGTTTGAGCCAGGTGATCAGTAGGTCCTTCTCAGCTCTGACATTTCACCAGTTTAACGGAGTTCCCCTTTTCATGCCCCTCTCTAGACAAATGGGTCCTGAGGCCCATTTTGAAGATTTGAGGTATTGACTTGTTTCGCTCACTCTATGCCCCAAGTTCTCCTGGTGATATACGACTTAATCAGTCGGTTTTGTTTCTGCACCTCTGATTCATCCGTCATCTGCAGACGCTTTGCCTTTATCATTGTTAGTAATGTTCAGTTCTGCAAGGGACATGCGCACATCCAAAATCCAGAGCTAGACTGCATCGTGAGCTATGTGTTTCCCTGGCAAAGCAACAAACAAAACTGAAGGTCGACTCCTTTTTTCAAGAAGTGGGATCGCTTGCATTTTTATAAAGAAAATTAAAAAAATTTTGTTTGGTAAATCTGTACTTGCATCTAATCAGATTTAACATGAAATATAACAAGTTTTAAAAACCCACTCAAGATGGTATCGTTTAAGGAGCCAGGCACAAATTTTCTTTTTTCTTAGAAATTTTCAGAAAGATATTTTTCTGTTCCTGGTAATCTGTTGACTGTAAAAGGCTGTATTCGTTCTGTGTCGGTATATAAGTTATACTAATTCTAATGCTTCAAAGTCCTTCTAGAACAGCCATTACTGTGCCCATTTTATGGATGAGAACATGAAGTTCAGGGGAGGCATGTCATTGGTGCGAGGCCATCTGGATGGAAGGCGGCAGATGTAGAAGTCAGGCCCAGTTCAGTCTAAATCCAAACGGTTCCACTTCCTCCACTACCTGCGCTGCCTGGAAGCAGAAAATAATGAATGGATATCTCTATGGTTTAAAATGTGCCCAGGGACAAGCAAGGAGAATGTAGTTGCTGTAAAGCTGCTTTCTCCACAGAATACAGAGGAGGAGTGGGCTGATTGCAGCTCACACCAAGAAGCCTTTGTGTGACTTAGGAAAAGATCCCCCCACCTGTTAGGGCAGCCCATGTGCAAATGGCCTGGTGAGTGCAGCAGGCTGCCCAGCCCTCCCCTTGCGCAGGGGACCAGGCATCGGGGACAAACTGTACACAGCTGCCCTATGGCAGGAGGAGGAAGGTACGAGGAAGGCGTGGACTCAGGCGACCAGGAGGGTCTTGAAATGTTGGCATGGTTGGTGGTGACCAGAACATGACTGCATTCTTTATTTTATAATCTTCAAATATTTGTACTTCTCTCTCTCTCTTTCCTTTTGCGAATGTTCAGTGGGCAGAGGGAAACTCTTCTTGGGGCTGAAGAGGTTTAGTCTGATTTCCAGATGCTAAGCTCAGTCTGAAAGATGGACCACACTTCCCAGAGCTGGTCTGGCTGAAAGCGAGGGCAGAATAAATCACTATTCTTGTAGTTACTAAATTATCCAAAGAGAGCTCAAGTGGTCTTATCTTAAAGGTATTCCCCTCTAATAACTTGGCTCCAGTCTGATAACTTGTGCCCTTGACTACCTGCTGCCTTTCAGGTTTTCCATCTCCTCCGCTTCCTTTGCCTCTTCCAGGTCTCTGCTTAAACTGCAATCGATCTGTGACGTTTGGGCTTTAGTTAATAATAGTAAATAACAGTAATAACAATAAAAAGATAAAGATGAAGGGGAAGGAGCAGGAGGAAGTGGAAGTGGAAGAAGAAAAATCGTGCGAACTAAGATAACATAGCTCTCTTACAAATGCAGAGGGTGAAGGAAGCGGGTGGAGCTAAGCAGGAGAGAGGTAGTTTCAGAAATAGAAGGAGGCAACTTTGAACTTCAGGAGGCGCACCAGAGAACTCTAATGTAGAGTGTTTTATTTGGAAATCATCTTACTGATTCAGTAAAGGGCCCTAACATTTGTAAAGATTTTCTATTTCTCATGCACTGTTGCATTTATTAGTAAGAACAGCTCTCAGATGCGTGGTAGCAGGTGCCCATTTTAGAAATGAGCTAATCGAGGTGAGAGAGTTTAAGTAACCTAAAGTCGGCTGGTGACAGCTCTCCATCACTTGTAGATTTTTAGCATCTCCGGGGCAGGGCCCAGCCCCAAATTTAACATTAATAGGTGTTTTGTGTTTGTTTTAAGAATAGGTGAATTAAGTTATACATTGGAAAAATAAATGAATCATGTTGCAAATCTGGGGGAAATGCACACAGTGGAGAGCTAGTGGGGAGAGGGAGGGGAGGTGAGAGGTGTGGAATCTACAGGGGAAATTAGCTCATCTGTCTAGCAGCACAGAGGGCTTCCTGTAAATAAGAGAGAAAATTATTGGCAACTTTTGGCATCAAATTGGAATGTGTGGAAAAGCTTATCAAAACCACCCAGTGAGCGTTGTGGCTGAGATGGAGGCATAGTTCTGTCCATTGTTAGAAAAATCCCAACAAGCAGTTTGGAGGGTGCTAGCTGATTTATTCCTTCTAGTGAAAGGCCTTTGCCTCCTTATGTGGTTCAAGATTGCTGGAAAAATAAACTGGCCAGTGCAATGGGGATGTGAAAGCCCTCTTTTGCCATTCTTCAGCTCTCCTTGCCATTAAGTTATGGATTGGAAATGGTTTTATAAATTAACATAATTAAAATAAGATACTTTAAAAACATGCTCCAGCATATGGAGTATTGGTGAGCTCCTCCTCCTTCCCCCCTCTCCCCTGACTTCTCTCCCTTTTTTCCCTACTTCATATGTTCCTCTTATTCCAATTTATTTGTGATCAGAGGGAGCCGTTTCAGCTGAAGCCAGAGCCCCTTCTTATGAATATACCTCTCAGGTGCTGTAAGTCGCTCCCAAAATGTGTATTAATCAGCCCACAACACCATCTGTCATGACTTAGGCTTAATTAGAAAATGGGCATTAAAAAGGGGGGCATGAAATGGGAAGAGAGGGTGAGAGGAGCAGCAGAGGGAACGGCTACCTGGAGGAGCTCAGGAGAGTGGGCCTCCCTCCTCAAGAGAGTGGGCCTCCCCCTCATGAGTGTGGACCTTGTCTCTCAGGAAGGACTCCAGCCAACACCGAGTGCAAGCACAATTCCAGGTCAAAGTGGAGAAGAGGTTTGCACCTGGGGTGGATGGGACAGTGCAGTGGCTTTGAGGAGCGCCTGGCCAGTCCAGATATTGGTGGCAGAGATGTGGTCAGCCATTCTCAGGGGGGCTCTGAGAAGAACAAATTAAATAAGCATCAAGGTATGAATTTTAACTAACTCCTAGATAACACTCCAGAACACTCCTCAATAGTTAGGGGAAAATGAACAGAGAGCCAGATCCTGTGAGCCCCCTCACTCTACCCTATGGCCCTTCCCATCACCTTCAGAAAATCAAGCAAACTGGGATTGCCAGAAAATTGAGGTTAATTACTCAGACATTTAATTTTTAAAATTTGCTTTGGATCCATAGACCCTATGAGCCAAGAGAAAGGTCAGTCTGGTTAGAAAATCCTGATTAGTCCATCCTTGGCATTTCTCCTATAAATTGAGTGCTGGAAAGATGCTGTGACAATTCTCAGCCACTGTCACCTTTCTTTCAGTAGAAAGTTTATCTACTAAAGTACTCAACTCACTCCCCAGGGAAAATGGGGCCACAAGAGAATGGAAATCATATGTGTTGTATTTATCACACACACAGTATTTATGTATGAGAGCCAAGTCATACCCTCAGCATATATATTTTATTTTATATTTTATTTTATTATTTTTAAAAATTTTTCTTTATTGTTGAAAGTATTACAAATGTCCCTCTTTTCCCCTCATTGATCCCCTCCCCCTGTACCCCTCCCCACAGGCCTTCACCCCACTATTGTCTGTGTCCATGGGTTATGCATATATGCATATAAAGTCTTACGTTAATCTCTCCCCACCCACCCGCCCACCCCTGCCTTCCCTCTGAGATTCATCAGTCTGTTCCATGCTTCTGTGCCTCTGGATCTATTTTGCTCATCGGTTTATTTTGTTCATTAGATTCCATATATGAGTAAGACCATGTGACACTTGTCTTTCTCTGACTGGCTTATTTCGCTTGGCATAATACTCTCCAGGGCCCACCATGCTGTCTCATAGGGTAAGGGATCCTTCGTTTTTATAGCTGCATAGTATTCAATTGTGTAAATGTCCAAAAAGATGCTTGATATGATTTCATCTTCTTGAACTTGTAGAGGCTTATTTTGTGAACTAACATGTCTGTCTTTGAGAAAGTCTCTTTATGATCAGTATTCTGAACTCTATATCTGATAGATTGCTTACCTCCATTTCATTTAGCTCTCCTTCTGGAGAATTCTTTTGTTCTTTCACTTGGGGCTTGTTTTTTCCTCTCCCATTTTGGCTGCTTGTTTGAATTTGTTTCTATGTATTAGGTAGATCTTCTAGGACTCCCAGTCTTTTGGATGGTCTCTGGTGCAGGCCAATGTCAGACATTGTTTGTGACTGGCCTTGAGTACCCTGTTTGAAGTTTTCCACACACCAAAGCTTCTGGTTTCCTCTGCTGGGGCTGAGTGTGTTTGGAGAGGACCAAGATGTGCACCAAGGTCCGCTTTTCCAAGCCCTGGGTCCAGAAGCAAATCAGGCAAAGACTCAAAGCACCCAGAGGCTGTTATTCAGCCTCTTACTGAGCTTCAGGCTGTGGAAACTCTATGGCATAGGCCTAACGGTTTTCCAGCAGGGTGGGGCAATTGCTTCCCTGCAAGGCAAAAGCTGCTTGGGAGGTAAATGTCTGCCTGAGAAAGATGTCCTCTGCTGTAGGGGGAAATGACTCAGCACCAGGGTTCAGATGGGTGCCCTGTGAGATTTATTCCTCCAGCCAGCCCCCCTGAATGCTCCTCACACTGCTCAAGTCCACTCTGCTTCCACTGGAGCCCAAGGTGAGTGGCTGCACACGAAACTTTGTGCTTTGACCCTTTAAGAGGGTGCCTGCGATTCCAGCTGCCTCTCCCTGGCAGGCAGAGCCCGGCTGCTTTTCACAGCCAGATATTATGTGGGTAACTTTCTCTGTTCTGGTGCTCTGGGCTGGGGAGCCCATCCTGGGGTTAAGCCCCAGAGTCCTCAGTCCCCCCACAGCTCAGCTATCCCTCCAGACCTTCAGCTGCTGCCTGTGGGAGCCCAGCCAGCCCTCTCATGACTCCACACTTCCTACCAGTTTCTATGTCATCTCCACTTTTTGTCCTTGGCTAAGAAGGTGCTTCCCAGCTAGTCTTCAGTTGCAGTTGATTATTCAGGGCGGTTTTCCTGTATTTTAGTTGTAATTCCAGTTTGGTCCTGGGACAGTGTCAGTGTAGCTTCCACTCAGTTTGTCACTATCTTGGATTTCCCTCATGTGTGCGTCTTAATGACTGGACCCGGCTCATATTTGTAGAGAAATGGTCACATAGTAGGCACTCAGTGACCAGTAAATAAAAAGCTAAACAATAATGATACTGTTATAATAACCTGGTTATTAATAACAGGAAAGGAGCAAAGAGAAAACTAGATAATACAGGCATGCCATTTGCACAGCTTTGCCAGGAAGCTGCACTTTAACACTCTCCAGGTCTGTTTCCTGAAGATCAGTGGGGGAGGGGACTGGACAATAGACACATGCCCAGCAAGGTCTGGGTGCTGTGGGAAGGTGCTTGCCTGTCAGTCACATCTGGGAACAAGCCATTGACCAGAATAGGTATGGCCACTGCAAACATGGGGAAATTTGATATTTAAGCCCCTGAACAAAGCGTGTTCCCTCTCTTGGCTCTCTCGCACTCCTGCCTCGTTGTTGCAGGGGGTTCACTCCCCTGTATTTGCCCAGATGGCCCACAATGTGGACCCCACACAATGGAATGATGGGCTGGAATTAGCCTGATGCTCTGCCAGACTTAACTCCACCATGGAATGGAAACTTGGGACACTGGCTTTGCTTCTAGCTCCAGCTGCACCTTTTCCGGGACTAGTTTAAGGGAAATGGGATTTGCAACCCAAGGGATATAACTTCACAAAAATAAAAGAAAAAATTCTTTTTCTCAAGATGTCGTAAAAACTCCACTCCCATTAGAAACAGAGAAATTCCACCTGAGCAATTCTCTGATCACAGTTTCAAGGCAAGTACAGGGATCCCGACACAATGCAATATATACAGGGGTGGGCAAGAGTAGGTTTACAGTTGTGAGTATGCAAAACATAGTTTATTCTTGTATTATTTATTAATTATTGTATTATTTTTCATAAAACATATATATACTTTTACATGTATATAACATATAAATATGTATATTTACTCTCTCCCACTGCTTTGAGTGGCTTTGAACATTTTTTATACCATTTTCTAGAGTTGATTCTTAATATAAGTTTAGCATTACAACAACTTGCCTCATGACTGGCTATGCAATAAACTTTCCCTAATTGGACCCAGCATTTTGGAATTTATATTAATTATAATTCAGTGATTTTATTGGGTAAGAATTTTGAATGAAGGTTTGGAAATTAAAAATCTGCACTTTTGTGAGATTTACGCACATAACAGTGTTTGTATAAATTGTAATCTTAGATTCACTTAGTTAATTTTGCTTATTAGTACCTCATTCACTTCTGAGCTTATAGCCAAAAAGAGAAAAATAAGAAAAAACAAAGAAATATTGTAACATAATTGTCAGTATTTCTTTTTAACAAATCTTAGGGCTTAGGGTTAGAATGTTTTTCAGAAAGCCTTTCAAATGAAACTCAGTCTCCTGTCCTTCAGAATAATAAGCTTTTACTGTGCTTAATTCTGGTTCCTCAGCGGCTGTCTTTAGCCATATGAGAAATAAGCTGAAGCCTTGGGAAGGAGATGTGCTTGTTCAAAGTGACAAAGCTGAAGTTATGTGTTTCTAGACAGTTCGGTGGGTGTTATCACCACAGACAACTTCTCTTTCAGACCCAATATGGCCAAGAGAAACTGTCACCTTTTCTACTGACTACAGCTGCCACCTGATTATTGCCTTTGTTCCCACCCTGAACTGTTTATTACTTTTCTTATAGCAACCAAAGAAGGTGAGATTGTCACCTTCCTTTTCCTACAACTCAAGAGTCCAGGCACCTTTTTATGAGGCTTTGTCTAAGGAGGTTATGGGGAGGGGAGGTAAAGGGGAGCTCCTCTTCCTCCTCAGGACAACTTGGCTGGATCCTGGTCTGGTTGTGGATTGGTTGTCTTTGTTCTGTTAGCATACATAGGAGTAACACAAAAAAAACAGTTTTTGAGTCTACAAAGCCTCACTTTGGATCCCAGTGCTAATATTTATAGCAATGTATCCTTAGGCAAATTTCTGAACATCTTTCAGTCGATTTCCTAAAACAAAGCAGAAAATAAAACTTAGTGGAGACTGGTGGGAGGACTAGGATAGCACAGATTAACACATGTAGTACCAGAATAGTAAGTGCTCAAAAATAGTTGTTATTTTTATAACACTGCCCACACTGTCCTGTGATCACATTGCCCTCTCTGTCATCGCCTTGGGATGGTGAGCTTTTTAAAGGATATTCTCTATTCCCGGACCTTGGAATAAAATCTGGCACAGAGTGAATATTACATAAATGTTTTTTTGGGTCAATGAATCAATGAATCATTGGGAACAACCAGGTCTATCCTTAAATAGCCTGGCTTAGTTTTGCATCAGCAAGCTTATTTCTTAGGACTTGATATTAGAGACTATTCTAAACAATGAGGAGATCAGAAAAAGGAAAGAAACAAATTAAAGAAACTGGATTCAGCATTTGGGTCCTTAAAATGTAGCTTGCCCACCAACAATGATAAAATTCACTATACCTAGGACTAAAGGTAACTGGCTATATCATGGGCCAGAATATGCACATTCCAAGCACTAAAATGATAGGTACAAAATGAAAAACTAAAACACTGCAAGCTTTCTCTCCCTTGAGCCCCAAGCATTTCTCTGTTATAGGCAGGAGAGTCACTGTTTTCCTTCTAGATACCATTCATAGGAAGCATTCAAATCCTACAGAAGGCTGCAAAATGAACAATTGTTGACATCTTTTTGGGAAAAAGAGCAAAACCCAAAGCTTTGATAGATTTTAAACTGCAGCCCTCTGGGACCTTCTAAATGCCTCATAAATACAGCTGGTAGAATATTGCCTACCTGTATTTTCCACTTACACTCCCCTTTGAGGTTCTGCTCTGGCCCCTTGAGAATCAATATACACAATAACAGAATTGCTGATGTATTAATCTTTTGTGCTGATCTAAGCATTTTTTCCTACGAAAGTGGGAATAAAGCTGGGAAAGAAAGTGAAATCTAGACCACTCTGAAAGTAATGGGGGGGAAATTTCATTTCCAGACTTTAGGAAATATACGAAGTGTTCCTCTTTTTCTAACCTCTCTAAGGTATCTTGATGGGGTGCTCTGGCTGGCCCAGAGCCACAGACTTCAGCTTGTCACAAGCATCCTGTATTCTGGTTCTATGACCTTCTTAAAACAAAGCCAACCCTCCAGGTGAAGCCTGGACCAGAAGTTCCATTAGAACAACAGGCCACTCTCTCCAGAGCCATCACTACCACCAGAGGCTTTCATCACCCTGCCGCCTCCTATTGTGGCAAAGGGGCATGTTTTAGGTATTGAGAACTTTCACCTGCGAATGCATTTCATCAGGTCAACCTGGTGATGAACATCCGCAGGTGAGGGAGGAAGGAAGGAAATTTCCCTCGGAGATGGGTTGAAGGCGCATGCTCTTGCCTACGTTTTCTGTGTGAAATTAGTAACGCAATGTTGTGCTAAAATGGGTGAGAGTAGGAAGCAAAGCGAGGGGTGGTGGGCATGTTACGTTGTAGCTTTGATTCTCCCCCCTCTAGCTTCTCTGAGACATAGGTATCGACAGCATTTGGAGGGGGAAAAATTAATTCCTTAATTTTGTTTGGGTTTTTTCCTCCTGCTCCTCAGAACACTAGCAAGATTATGACCCAAAACATCCACAACAGGCAATTTCCTCCACCTAGAGTGAGAAGTGAAATTAAAAGGCAAGGGCCAGGAAACAAAGCTGTGGGGTGGGAGTATTAGGTTTCCTTTCTCTTCCTAGAGGGTGCTTCACCTCTAGGTCCCAGGATCCTCTTCTTTAAAATGGCAATAAGAATAATACCAACGCCTCTGGTAGAGGGGAGAGCAAATGTCTGTTTCCTTCTAAGTTCTAAGTTCCTTCCTAACCTTCTAAGTTCTCAGTTGGGACCCTGTTAAAAACAACAACAACAAAAGATTACCCGGAGAAAAGCATACACATGTATTTCATATAAGTTTTACAAGGCACAGGAGCCTTCATAAGGAAATGAAGGTCCAAAGAAATGGTTGGACCTGGGTGTTTTGTGCTAGGCTTGAAGGAGACTGAACAGTCATGGGTAGGTGTGCTCGGGCAGAGGGTATTAGGCCAGGGCAGTGGACGGGGGAGAGTGCTAAATGCAAGGGTCCTCTCTGTGACCCTGCCTCTTTGGAGACACGGGTGCCCCTCCCCGGGTATGGATGGGGAGGGCACCTCTCACATGAGGGTCTCGTGACCTGCTTGAGGGGAAGGTCAGAAAGTTTTCCTTGAACCTGCCATTTCTCAAATTCCTTCAACTTAAAGTATTCAGTATGCCAAGGTGCCATATTTTGGGGTAGCGTATCCTGGACCTCATCACTAGTTTGTTGTGAGGATTAAACAAGATAATGACAGGTGGTTGACTTTGTTTTGTTTTGTGACCACCCTGTGGGAATCCTTCATTGTGTGAGTTCTAATGAGGAAGCAGGGTTCAGTATTCCAGCCCTCGGGCTCTTCTACCTGGAGTAGAGATGCAAAATTACTTCTGGTGGTCCAGAATCGGATAGGGGTGAAGCTGAGGGTCCTTATGACTTAGATGAAACTTAGCCGTAAATCCTAGCCTAGAAATCACTTCTCTCTCTCTATTAGACATATATCTCCTTCAGAGACTTAGCCTTTGCCCAGATAATCAGCAACCCCACGAAGCAACAGACAATAGTAGGACCTGACTAAAGATCACATGGTCTAGACCTCTGGCAGGCTGAAGACAACATCTCCTGAGCCCTGAGGTGGACTGAGGCCCTGGCTACTTTCCCATGAGATGGGACAGAGGGACGCCAGAAAAGATCTGAGAGGTCGTCAATACCTGAAGAAATGATTCATTATCCTTACTTCACCTCCAACCATTCGGCTCCCAGCACCTCCCTGAGCCCCTAACCCACAATGTCTTGTGACTTTGCCCTATAAAATCTGTAACCTACACAACATCGGTGTTTTTAGAAGTGTAAGCTCCCTGCCTCCAAAATGGCCCATTCAATATTAAACTTTTCTTCTATACTGCAAACTCTTGCTCATGCATTTCTTTGGGCCAGTGCACACAGGCAGCCAGGCAGATTCCAGGAAAAACGTTGGGGTTCCAGTAACAGTGGTGAGGCTGGGACAGATCCTGTGACCCAATCCAGACTGTGTCCCCACTGTCCAGCCTTCCTTGGTTTCTGCCCGTTTTCAGAGCTTAGTTTTCCAGTCTTCAGTTCCATGAACTTCTGAGGCTGTTCCAATGCATTCCTTTTCTGCTCAGTGTTAATAAGTTAGTGTCTTTGTTTGAATCCAGGAACCCTGACCATTGCAATATGTAAAGTGCATAACACACCATAGTAAGATGCTCATCAAAGCAGACACTCAATACATTATGCGTGTTCCAGGGTTCGTATTTGATGTTTCAACTATTCAAATGTCCATGGTGTGTTATATTTTGCTGAAATACAAATTTAAATTGTCTTTGGAAGAATAAACATGAGATTATTTCTTGTTTTTTCACTAGGAGCATGTATTATTTGTCACAATCAAAATAATAAATATATTTCCATTAAAAAAGAAACATAGCTTTGATTTGCATTTTATATACTCAGAGGCAACAAAACTTTGGTAATTTGTTGATCTCAAATTAATGACTGGTATGCCCAGGTTATGAGAGAGAAATATATTCTGTAATTCTATGCTAGAATGGTAGGTACTCTATGGATGGTCAGGACCTCCTGGTGGAATTGACCAACTCTAAAGAGACTTTAATGGTTAAAGAAAGAAAGTCTAAGAAAACGGATTCTAAAATTCTGAGTTAAGGCCTGGGTTGTAATCCATATTCAACTAATAATCTACTAAAGGGACCAAAATTCTGCCACCCTGAAGCTGCTTTTTAGAATATTGATTTTAAGCTGTTTATCCTAGGAAACAAAAGACTCAGGACTGTCATCATCATAATTAGCTTGTTACTATTAATAAAAGGAAGAGGTCAAAGAGGCCAGACATTGTAAGCATGGTCATCTGGGCAGCTTCACCAGGAAGCTACAGCTTCATACTACCCAGGGAACCATCAGAGATCTTGCAGATTCCTGGGGGAAGGAACTGAACAAAGGGGGAGATGGGCGCATGCACAATGAAGTCAGGATGACATAGGGAAGGTGCTTGCTTGTCAGTCTAGCCTGAAGGGCAACAGGTTGGCTAGGGGGTGGACCCCATTAGAAGCATTCAAAATCTTGAAAAGTTAAAATCTCCAAACAAAGAATTCTCTATCTTGTGCTCTTGTTCTCTCTTGCAACATGACCCACACTCGCCTGCGCACTGGCCTGTCCTCTCTCCATAGCCATGTGGCCTTAAGCAGCTGCAGGGCCCATGGCTGTGCAGACCCCACGCACAATGGACTGCAGCTGGGAACACAGGCTAAGCTAGTCAGATGCTGAACCGGACTGTACTTTAATATGGAGCAGAAATTCTGAGCGGTGTACTTAATTCTGGCCCTGCTGAAGACAAGATTGGACTTCTTCCATGATGAGCTGGACAGCAGTGGGACCTTGGAGAGGAATCCCTTAATTTTACATCATCAGTAAAACTTTCTACAAAATCCCATCCTCCTATGGGGGCCTCAGATAATTTTCTCTCTCATGATATCCCAAGAACTCCACTTCCACAGATAGAGCCTTGGACCCTCCCCCCTTCCCTGCCCCAGAGATTCAGACAGAGAAACCTGCTTCAGGAAGGAGATCTTTTAGGATGCTGCTTTAGCCTAATTTGGATTAAGTATGGTAAACAAGAGGGCTTTAGGCAGGTGTCTGTTAGCTAGATGCTCACTGTGTCCCATTGTTTTGGAGCTACCTGGCAAAGATTTTCCTGCCATGTGTGTTCTTAAGCTCTTCCTCAGGTACCTGTAAATCGCCCATTCTCACTTCTGGAATCTAATACACCTTCCACAACCCCCCTTTCTCCTTTGTCATTGTGTTTGGAATTTTCATAAAATGATCATGTCTTCGTGAATTCCCCATACACATGTATTAAACTTTGCTCTTCTCCTGTTAATCTGTTTTGGTTATTGGCCTAGTCAGAAAAACTTAGGAGGTGGGAAGAAAAATATTAATATACTTTTTAGCTCCCACACTACCAATACAGCCACTTGGTCCATTCCCAAGCTTGAGTGTGCATGTACCAACACCAGAGCATCTTATCAGTCAGCAAAGTCCTTGCTACTCAAAGATGGTCCCATCAGCATCACCGGACAGCCTGTTAGAAATGCAGGATCCCAGGCCCTACCCCAGACCTACTGAACGATAATCTACAGTTTACAAGATCTCGGGTGATTCCTAAGCATATTAAAGCTTGAGAAGCAGTGAGAAACAATTTCATCCTTAGCAGCTGGAACAAATGTCAAAGCCAGTTTCCCCCAATCAGATTGGGATAAATTTGTAAACCCATTTTCAAGTATCAGTGATTTACTCTGGGCTGGTTAACCTACATGAGTACTATATTCTTTAAAAAAGTAACTCAAAGCCCTGGCCGGTTTGGCTCAGTGGTTAGAGCATGGTCCACAGGCTGAAGGATCCGAGTTCGATTCTAGCCAAGGGCATGTACCTCAGTTGCAGGCTCGATCCCCGGCATGTGCAGGAGGCAACCAATCGATGTGTCTCTCCCACATCGGTGTTTCTCTCTCTCTCTCTGAAAAGCAATGAAAAAATATCCTCAGGTAAGGATTGAAAAAAAAGAAGAAATAACTCAAGAACATTTCTGTCTTACACCCAGTGAAATTATTGGTTTTTCCCCCTTCAATTTCATGGCTTGAGAGGAACAGAAACTTCTTTTCTGCTTTATCTGCCTCTGGCTTGAAATAAGAATTTAAAGGGCAACAGAGAAAATAATCTTAAATTGTCTACATCACTGAAAAGTAGTGACTTCATCTTTGGTGTAGGACTAGGTCAGCTTGAATCTTGCTCAAGCCATTTGTTCAGGACGAGAAGTTCCCGCACCAGAAGTATTAAGTATAATAAGCAGGATGGATTAGATCCCGAGGAAGCCATTATCATGGAGTGTCAGTGAGTAAAATTAACATGTATTTTTAATAAGTCTGTAATTACTTATTCTACAATAGACCATATGGTCTATTCACTTTTTGGGGACTCGAACACTTAAGCCCTAAAATGCCATTTAGTTTTAAACACACACACACACACACACACACACACACACACCCCTTCTCATCAAAGAAAACAAAGGAACTGCATTTAGAGCTCCAAAACACTTCCTTAAAGAGCACAAATTCTGTTACCAAAGCCCAGAACTTGACACTTGTGTCTAGTAATCACAGTGACACGGCTTTGCCTTACCTCAGGTCTTCTTTCTCTTTAATTTGTTGGCTCAATAGTCTGAGCTAGGGCAGCATGGCTGTCCTGAGTTCTCAGCTTAAGTGTTAATTTCCTTGTTTTTGTGAATTTTTGTGTCAGACCTGGCATTGTTATTTAAATGGTTCATCTCATCAAATGTTTCTGTATTAGAATTCCATTAAATTGAGAAACAAAGAACCCTCTGCTGCTTTCAAAGAGAAAATGCCTTCATTTTCCCACCTTTAGACTCTAAGTATTTTAGTGAGGTCTTTTCATGATATTCTGATGAACATACTGTTAGAGACATGCATGCATTTTACGACTTCATTTGGGTCTTTTAAAACTGCCGATTAAGCAATGCCCCTGAAAAAATTTTTCTACTCTAAAAGGCTGCAGGAAGCCTCATCTTGCTATAGTTGCCTTAGAGGGGTTCCACATAAAACTGCTATCTTGCAACACATCCCGAGGAATGGAATAATAAATGCCAGCATTAGGGGGACAGATCAGTCTATTTAAGATGACTGTATTTTTAAAATTCATTAACTGACTTTTTAAAAAGTCAATCTGATCACTATGGAAAATTTCACCTTTTAAATAAGCAAAAAATAGAGCATTGATAAATGGGATGCAGATCACAGCTTTCTCATCTCGATCCTTGACTTGGAAATTATCTGCAATTTAGAAAGGCCAATTCTAGAGAAGACCTGGCAGGGAAGGCCTCCATCCACTTTTCTTAACTGTTTTAACCCAATGTTTTCAGCAATCATGACAGAAAATTCAGACAGAGGTCTCAGGCTTTCCTGTTATAATCTCTTCCTTTTCATGGAATTGCACAATCACAGCATAGAAAGAGGCACTAAAGATACCTATGCCAACCCCTGTCTGCTGAGCCCCTGGGGATCCCAACTCCTAGGTTTCATTTTTTCATCCCAGCACCTAGGCAAGTTCAGGACTTGTGTCTATTCCCCGTGGGGGTTCTAGAAAGTTAAAACTGCAACTTGCTTTAGAGCCCTCACCCTTGGGACCACCTTTCTCTAACGGAGCTTCTAAGTAGATATCTGACCCTTCCTTCATACCCAGTGAGAGGAGCTTCAACAAACCACTCAGAGAGCTGGACACATGTCCTCTGCAACTGGGAACTCATGGAGTGTTTATGCCAGATGCATCCTTGGAAAAGCTTTAGTGACCTGTAGTTACCAGAAGGGGGGCGATGTCACTGCATTCAAAGATGCTTGCATCCTAGGAACCCAAGGTGTACCCAGTTTGGTGATACTGGCCTGGGAAGCATCCTGCAAGCATTTAAGAGGCACAAAGAGAGAGCAATAAAAGTGTCCACAAGAAAAAGTCAACTTGAAACATCTGTAAGGTCCAGAAGTCATGATGTCATCGTATAGCAGTGTCAGCCAATTAAGGACTTTACTATCGCCCTTTCCTTTCCCTTCTACCCCACAGGGCTAGAATGTGTAGCCAGTAGGTGGGGAGAAGGTTGACCAAAGACGGTAAAAAGCCAACCATACCATCTTCCCAAAGAAAAGCAGTCCAGTTGGAGGAGATGTTGTATCTCAGTGGGGCTCAGGACACATTACTCCCAAGTGTGGCACCTGGGTATATTTTAAACTAGGGAGTTTGAGGAAATGGCAGACGCAGGAAGGTCACTCTGACCTTTTCCTCACCTTTCTTCCCTGAAACAGGTCATAAAATCTTCAGGCGAGAGATGCCCTCCCCATTCTCAAAGGAGAGGATCAACCTTGTCTCCAAGAACATAGGGACACTGAGAAAAACCTGGACACACAGGCCTTGCTGTTTCCCCAGTTCCGCTGCACTGACCTCATACTTGCTCCTGTCACACTTACCCACACGGCCCAGTCTTCATCACACCTGGCACAGGACACCCAGGTTTAACCGTTTCTTTGGGTCTTCATTTCCTCATGAAGGCTCTGTGTCATGGAAAACTTATATTAAATAAATCTGCACACTTTTCCCCTGTTACTCTGTCTTTGTCAGTTTAACTTTCAGACTGAAAACTCTTTCCTCCCCCACAGCCTTCCCGTGACTCGTGAAGTTGCTGGGTGTACTGGGCTGCGCACCAAATTATTTGAGATGTGATTGAGACTTAAAAGGATTGTGTGATTTTCCTACTGCCTAAGAGTGAAAGGGTATGGAGTTTAGGGTGTGGGGTATCCGCGCTTTTATTCCCAGATAAGGGAAAGATTCCCCGCTGGGCAGTTTAAAAGAGAAAGTGGGTGTCAAAAATATTACACCCCATAAGAACTACGTGCTGGACAGGCTGGTTGCATTCTCTATTTTCCACTGAACAGAAACACCGGGGCTGAGGGCAGATAGTGATTGGTTCCTTTAACAAACAGTTGTGACACACTTGGCACTTTGATAGCACTGGAGAGTAAATGGTCAGCAAACCCCATGCTTTGCCCTCAAGAAGCTCATGGTCTACTGGGAAATAAAGGCAAGTAAATAGAAAATGAAAGTGACTTTTCAGTGTGGTAATTGCTATGGAAGGACACCCAGAAGCCCCTGGCCTCGTCTCAGAGGACGCAGGACAGCCTTCCAGGGGAAGTTAAGCTTCGCTTGAGGCCTGAGGGACTGGTAGGTGTTAGGCTGGCACAGAGAGGAAGGAAAGAAAGAAGGCAGAGGAGGGAGAATCATGTTCCAGGCAGAAATGACAGCAGAGGGGGAAGCCCACCGATAAAGGAGCAGGGGCAGGGAAATTGGAAGTGTGGAATTCAGGTCAGAAATAGCAAGAAATTAGGATTGAGAGAAGGCAGGGCCACGTCCTGAAGAGGCTCGTGTTCGGTTTGGATTTTAATGTTAGATCAGTGCTGATGTTTAGCAAGGGAAGGATCAGACTTGCACTTTTGAGTAATTTCTCCAAAACAGAATAAGAAGAAAATATTAGATCCTTTAAACATGTTGTCTAAAATGCCCGCTTAAAACATTTCCAGTTCTGTGTATGTTTTACACGTACACTTATTCTGGTAACAATAGTATGCGCACGCACTTTATAAACATGCTTATCTGAGAGTGCGGGGCGACTGCTTTAGGAAGGTCACCCGGGCTGCGGCGTGTCCCTGCGTGGAACGTGGACTGGTGGGCAGCGAGGGTGGGGGCAAGGAGGCCAGTCAGGAAGCTGTGGTGCGGATTGATGTCGAAATGACAGTGGGGTGAACCAGAATAATGACATTGAGGGTAGAAAGTGGCTGCCTGTGAAGCAGGCTGTTCCTAGCATTCTGTGCTGTGTGTAGACTATTCTCTCAGAAACCCCCAGCAGCACGAGCTGGTTGATGGGTGTAAAGAGCCCTGGATGTCAGAAGATCCAGGCCTCCGGTCCTGATTTCCTCACTCAATAAGTGACTTGGGCAAATTATTTACTTCCTGAGCCTTTGCTTCCTTAACCATAAAAGCGGAGCTATTGAAACATGGCCTAACTGCCCCCTGGAGCGATTGTATTGACCAGTTGGAATATGGGATACGGGGTGATTTTGAAAACTGTGAATCAGTAGACAAGTGACAGGTGCTATTCCATATCGGTGTCATTCCCTGATAGATTCCGCAGGTGCTCTGTTTCGGTTGTCAGTTGACAAGCTCCACCTCTAGTTCTAACAAGGAAGCTAACTACTCCGATACTTAGCAAAGGGCAGAATCATGTGTTGAAACTAGGAATAAATGAGTCAGAAGATCTGGTTATGCCCTTTCCTTCCTGGGGCGGGTTGAAACTCGGTTTCTTTGCCTGTAAAAGGGAAACAATGGCATCTAGCTTATCTACCTCTTCATTTAACTCCTCAGAAGGGAGATATGAACACCCGCAAGCTGGGGGTCAAGAGCTAGACTTTAGCTCTCTTTCCCACAACTTCCCTATGTGACCTTAAACAAGTCACTTTCCTTATCTGCAAAGTGTGAGTGAGGCTGGGATAATGCTTTGTAAGAATCTTTTAGTTATAAAATATTATTGTTCTGTTAAAGGTAAACAAGGAGCTGAAATATGAAGCACTTTCTGTGACAATTGTGAATTAATTTTTCTCGGTTTGCCTGGTTGGGAGGGGAAGAAGGGGACACATAGGTTGAGGGGAAATAAAAAGTTTACCACTAGAATTATCCGCACATTAACCAAGCCATGGAAAATGGAAGAAGCTGTGAAGATTTTCTCAATATGCAGAGGCACCAGGCAATCAGTGACAATAAAATTGTGAATTCAGCAATTCCATGCTGTGTTTTAATTTTCTGGCACTGGCGTGCCCATTATTTAAGCATGCGTTTGGGTTGGTGCCAGCCTGCCCCTCTTCACCATGGCGAAGAAGGGGTGCGGGAAGGCCTCCTCCAGCACATGCCGCTCCTCTCAAAGGGTCAGGAAAAGGGGGTGCACAGCAGACTTTATAAAGCGCAAAAGGAAGCTGGGGGAGAATTGAGGGGAAATGAAGAAGAGAGTGGGAGAGGAGAGAGACCTGGAGGAAACGCTGGAGAGAATTAGGGGAAGAAGGAGAGAAGGCCACGGCTGTAAACGCTATTTCATGGACAGCATGAAAGGGGGAAATTCGGCGTCAGATAAGGTATGAGAAGAGGGCAGAAAATGGGGCTGCGCACTGACTATATGTTCCAGCTCTTTCTCCTCTCTGGTCAAGGGTGCAGACAGTTGATAACCTCCAGCTGCAGAACCTTTGGCACCTGTCACAATGTATGAGTTGAGGCCATACTCTTCCTCGGCAGTTTGCAGCCAAAGGCTGAGCATGGCGGGAGTCAAGGTTTTGCCTAATGTGGACTCTGCCCCGGAGCTCCCCATCAGGCTAGCCAAGGCTTTCTCGGAGCTGACCTTTATGTGGAGACTCTTCCTACCCAATCTTCCTTCCTTCCCCCTCATGTTGGTTGGTTTTATATGTCAACCTGGCTAGGCCATAGTAGCCATTATATGATCAAACACTAGTCTAGGTGGTGCTGTGAAGGTACTTGGTAGATGAGGTTAACAATCTACAGTGAGGTGACTTTGAGTAAAGGAGATTATCTTCCTTACGTGGATGGGCCTCATCTAATCACTTGAGGGTCTAAAGAGCAAAAACAGGTTTCCCGGAGAGAAGGAATTCTGCCTCAAGACAGAAACATTCTGCCTGAGTTTCCAGCCTACCAGCCTGTCCCACAGATTTTAAACTTGTCATCTCCTAAAACTGCACATTGTATGGGCCAATTTATTGACATAAATTTCTCTCTCTCTCTCTCTCTCTATATATATATACACACACACACACACACTTCCTGTTGGTTCCTGTAGAACCCTGACTCGTCTTTCACAAATATCAGACCTGCAGTCTGAAGGCTCTCCCACCCACACGCCACCCCCCTTATATTTTATATTATCACCCTAATAAATCTCTTGCATTCTAACTCCATCTGGCCCTCTACTTCCTGAAGGAGCCAGCCACACAGTCCCATGGCAGCATTTACACTTCTTAGACGGTGTCCTCATTTTTATTTTAGAAAATCTGAGTGTGATTGATAATAGCCACAGGATCTTATAATACTTGAGTGGGAAGAAGAGAAGTTGAAAGAATATAGCATAAAAAGAGAAATGAAAGGAAGGTCGAAGGCCAAGAGAAATATGGGGTCACAGTTAGGAGACGCATAAAGGAAATTGCCTTTCCATAAAAGCGTGGCAAAGTCAGATTCGGATGTTTTGTTAAATAGAATATTTCTCAAGGGCTTTGTGTAGACAGTGGATTGGGAAGACACCAGGCACGAAGACATCAGCCGAGGAACAGATGAGCGCATACTGGTTTTGTCTAATGTTTGCTTTTGCTTATTGGAGAAACCATTAAAAATGTGTATTTTCCCTTTGCCAGTTACCATCTCTTAAATTATCTTATTTAAGAGCATGCACATGCGCATGTGCCCCCCACACAGAAATACTTCATTACATCTGCTCCAACTTTCCCCCCAACTTTTATACATTCCTCTGTCTGGTTTCTTAACAAAATGGAACTAAATTGCAGAAAAGTCTGCTGTTTCACTGCTAATGTTTTCCTCAATTGCTTCACTTGTAGTTTATATAGAAAGTGACTTGGGTAGAAACCAGGGACCATCTGAGTGACGTATGTGCTACAGTGATGATGTGAAAACATCATGGCCATGGCAGTCCACAGCGCAGGGCTACACATGAAATGATAAGTGCTAATTAAAGCAGCTATACCTACACCCTTGCACGACATTACATGACAGCATCTGAAGTTGGGTTTTCATTTCTGAACCTATGCTGACATCCCTTATATCTGAAGAACTCCCATTCATTCATTCTTTCATCCACTTACTCAATAATCATTAACTCAGAGCCAGGAGATGTGGGGCACTGTGCTAGATGCTGGGGAAGCAACAGAGAGTGAAACACCATCTTTGACCTCACAAGTCTTCAGTTTCTTGTGCTTGGTGAGTACTTACTAGGCTGATTACACTTCTGGCTCTCACAACACCTTCCTGTGACAAACCTGTAGCTAAAGCTAACTTTAAAACAATTTGTGTCCTTTCCCAAGGGTTGTTGGGTGGTGGCCAAGCAGAGAAGGGACATTGAGGATTTCTCTTGATCTACATCACCAGTGAAGAAATCACAGGCCTTGCTGGCACCAAGGTTTTTATTATCGAAAGCCAGTTGTCATCAGCCTGATTCAGCTTTTATGTGGTCCTGTTAACTTTGTGCAATAGCCAGGCCACCAGGTACATATAGACGGCAGTTGAGCTCTCCTCGGATGGATGGAGCTGGTCCACCAACCAATGCCACTCCTGCAATAACTTGGTCACCAATGTGCTTTCCCCAGAGTGGCGATTTCAAACCAATGTACCATAATAATTTTTAAAACATGCAATACCTGACTATTTAGTCAGGGGCATGGGCCTCTTTTCCTTTAGATTGTCAAATAAAAAAACCAAAATGACAACAGCCAATAGAACATTAGCCGTCTGGTGGGAATGAATCAAAATTATACCTATTTTTTTGGCAGATCAGCAAAAAATATACTTTTTGGTGTGCCGAAGAATTTTAGTAATTAGTTTATATGTGCCATGAGATGGAAAAGGTTGAAAATCTCTTCCCTAGAGCATCATAATTTCTTATGCAAATGATCTTCCCATTTATTTGTGTCTCCTTCAATTTCTTCTCTCAGTGTCTTATAGTTTTTAGTGTATAGATCTTTCACCTCCTTGGTTAAATTTATTACTAAGTATTTTATTGTTTTTGATGTTATTGTAAATGAAATTATTTTATAAAGATGCAACTGTACTTTTTGTATGTTGATTTTGTATCCTGCAACTTTACTGAATTCAAACATTAGTTCTGATAGACTTTTGGTGAAGTCTTTAGGATATTCTGCAGAAAAGGTTATGTCATCTGCAGACAACAATAATCAGGCTTCTTCCTTTCTGATTTGAATTTTATTTATTTATTTATTTATTTATTTATTTATTTATTTATTTATTTATTTATTATTTATAGCCTCAATGCTCTGGCTAGGGCTTCTAGTGTTGTGTTGAACAGTAGCGGTGAGAGTGGGCACCTTTGTCTTATTCTTGATGTTAGGGGGAAAGCTTTCAACCTTTGACCATTGATGCTAGCTGTGGGCTTGTTGTATATGGCCTTTATTATGTTGAGGAATATTACTTTTATACCCAGTATGTTGAGAGTTTTTATCATGAAAGGATTTTGAATTTTGTCAAATACTTTCTCTGCTTCTCTTGAGATCATCATATGATTTTCGTCTTTCATTCTATTAAGGTGGTGTATCACATTTATTGATTTGGGTATGTTGAACCATGCTTGCACCCCAGGGATAAATCCCATTTGACCATGGTGTATAATCCCTTTAATGTGCTGTTGAATTCAGTTTGCTAGTATTTTGTTGAGAAATTTTTATCTATATTCATCAGGGATATTGGCCTACAGTTTCCTCTTGTAGTTTATTTATCTGGCTTTGATATCAGGGTAATGCTGGTTTTGTAAAATAAACTTGAGAATATCTCCTTCTCTTGAATTTTTTGGAAGAGTTAAAGACATATTAGCATTAATTCTTTAAATGTTTTGTTGAATTCACTAATGAAGCTGCCTGGTCCTGGGGTTTCCTTTGTTGAAAAGTTTTTCATTACTGATTCAATCTCTTTGTTATTGGTCTGCTCAGATTTTCTTTTTCCTCATGATTCTACGTTGGTAGGTTGTATGTTTTTAAAAATGTATCCATTTCTTCCAGGTTGTTCAATTTGTTAGCGTATAATTGTCCATAGTAGCCTCTTAGAATCTTTTATTTCTGTGATGTCAGTTGTAACATCTCCTCTTTGGTTTATAATTTTATTTATTATTTGAGTCCTCTCTTTTTTCTTGGTAAATATAGCTAAATATTTGTCAATTTTGTTTATCTTTTTAAAAAATAAACTTAGTCTTGTTGATCTTTTCTATTTCTTTTCCATTCTTTACTTCACTCATTACTGTTATCTGTGGAGAGAGGGCTTCATTCCCACTGGTTGCTCTTGGGGGTGGATTTCTTGTGATATCCCGAGAAAAAGAATTTTCTGAGACTCACATGGGAGGATGAGCTATCATAGAAAGCTTTATTTCTGTGGAATCAAACCCCTGAGTTTCCAAGCTCCCATTTTCTTTTGTCTCCCTAAGGAATAAGTGTAGCTGGGGCTTCAGCAGAGCTAAAATCAGAGCCAGTGTCCAGAGTTTTCTTTCCATGTTGGCCGAGTCCAGTCCAGCATCAGGCTAGCTTAGCTTATGTTTCCTGCTGCAGTCCATTAGTCTTCTGTGTGTGGGGTCCACATGGCTGTGGGCCATATGGGCAAGTGCAGGAGAGCCACGAGCCAAGAGCAACAAGAGAGCAACAAGAGCACAAAATCCTTTATTTAGGGGATTATGCATTCCCCAATTTTTTGCAGGCTTGCTGTGGCTCTGCCTATTTTGGCCAATGATCTCTGTTCCCAGTTTTGACTGATAGGCATCTTCCCCACGTCACCCAAACTTTACTGTGCATGCATCCATCTCCCGTTTGTCCAGTCCCTTTCCCCAGTGCTCTCTAGGGAATGGGCCGATGGTTCCCCGGGGAGAGTGAAATTGCAGCTTCCTGGTGAAGCTGTCCAAATGGCCATGCTTATAATGTCTGGTCTCCCTTTTTCCCTTTTCCATTATTAATAGCTAGCTAATTATAATGGTATCATTACTGCTCTGATCTTAGTTATCTCCTTTATTCTACTAACTTTGGATTTGGTTTGTTCTTCTTTTTCCAGTTCCTTGAGGTATAAAGTTAGATTGTTTATTTGTGATCTTTCTTTTTTTCTTAATGTAAACATTAATCGTTATAAATGTCCCTCTTAAAACTGCTTTGGTTGTATCTCATAAATTTTGGTATATTGTGTTTCCACTTTTGTTTGTTTCAAGATTTTCTTTAAATTTATATTTTGACTCATTGGTTTTCAAGAGTATTGCTATTAATATCTTATGTGCAACTTTCCAATATTTTTCTTAACACAATGGCATCATACTATGGAGAATTTTGTAACTTGATATTTGCACTTTACTACATGCTATGTGGATTATTCCAAGATAATACATATACTTCTACTATACCAGCATTCTTAATTATAGCATTGTATTGCATGAATATACCATTGCTTATTCAACCAATCCTCTATTGATGGACATTAAAAGAGTTACCTAATGTGTCCCCACTGTAAATAAGCCTACACTGATGTCTTTAGTCTTATGTCTTTGTATATTTGTCCAGTTATTTCCCACAAATAAACTTTCAGGAAGGGAATTACTCGGTAAATAGGTGTGCACATTTTTAAAAGGCCTTTGATGCCTGTTGATAAGTTGCTTTTCAGAATATACACCAATTAACACAAGAGCTAATAAACACACCTGAATACTCTATTTCCCAGAATTATTCTTGCAAGAAAAATGTTGTTGATCCTGGGATATTAATAAGAAGAAACAAACAACTCAATCCTATCCTTTTGGCTTTGAAGAGAATTTTCTTTATAGACTTTTTTGAAGTTAAGTATATCTCCTTTCATTAATGCACCATTCTACTATAAAATGGATACTGCCTTATGCAAGAGTAAAGAGATTAAAGAAGATGATTTTTTTTAAGTCTTTATTGATTTCAGAGAGAGGAAAGGAGACGGAGAGAGGGAGATAGAAATATCAATGATGAAAAAGAATCATCGATTGGCTGCCTTTTGCACGTGCCCCACTGGAGGTCAAGCCCACAACCCAGGCATGTGTCCTGACTGGGAATTGCACCAAAATCTTCTGGATCATAGGTTGATGCTCAACCGCTGAACCATGCCGGCCAGGCAAGAAGATGATTTCTTAAAGGATATATATATATATATATATTGACAGGGTTCAGAAGACACACTGCATCAAAATATGGCTACTTAGCATATTGAGCATTTTAAGTGGAAGGTCATAGAAACAGCAAATGCTGGAAGGAGTGTCTGACCTCTCCCTTCTCTCCTGGAGCAAGTCATAAGGCCCTCATGGAATAGCTGCCGTCTCTATACCTGGAGGAAAAGAACATTCTTATCCCCAAAGAAGGGTGCACCCTGAGAATTATGCAAATGAAAAGGCCTTACTAAGTTTCCCCCAATTTACAAGCTCATACTTTTGTCCCGTTATGTTTTTTCCACAAGTATCCACTCTTCATCAAACCCAGTATAAAAACATTCAGGTTTAACCATCTCTTTGGGTCCTCATCTCCTTACGAAGGCTCCTATGTCGCATAAAACTTATATTAAATAAATATGTATGCTTTTTTCCTCATTAATCTGTCTTTTGTTAGTCTAATTCACAAGGTCTCAGTTAGAGAACCTAGGAGAACAGGAGAAAAAGATTTTTTCTTCCCTTCTGTGTGGATAAAGAGAGTTGATGATGCTTAGTGTTTGAGAACTGGGTGAAATGAAGAATAGAGATAGAATAAATACTCCAGTTCTGGAGCCTATACATTCAATACTTTTGTCATAGAGAAATACTCTCTACAGTCATCCATATTATAGCATTCCACCAATTCCCATCATATAAACTCCAGAGTGTCTTAATGCAAATGCAGGCTGGTACTCACCTGAGCTGACACGACTACAGGGTTCTGAATTCTCACAGTTAGATATCATCAACACCAAACTTCCCAGACTCCACTGGCAGACATACACGCATACCCACGTGGCTAACTAGAAGCTGAAGGTCACCTTGACTTTGTAGCGCAAGTCACAGAAGTGCTTTTGTTAATGACTCAGCACTTTCGATCAATTACAGTCAGAGGTTCAATAAATGTTTGTTGCATTGAATTTGCTCGATGTTAATTGTCTGCCTCATCCTCAGGTGTTCACTTTGTAAGCATAAATGGGATTGACAAACTGACATTTGTATTCATGTGCACCTAATAAGATGGAAACCAAAGGAAGCAGAATGAGAAGCGTGGTTAAGAGCCAAGTTTGTTAATGTCCATCAGGGGCCGGGGAGGTGGAAGGAAGAAGATCGATGCATCAGAGAATGGTCAGTGCAGCATATTAACTGCAGCCCTGTAATCTAAGAGCAGCCCTGCCTGCCCTCCACTGCCGGCAAACACACACATTTCCTAGGAGTTGAGAACAGTCAAAGCACACACAAAAACTTCAAGGCGAGATTAACTTGGAGGTGAAGTCACTTCTGCCCTCTGATGCCTTACTTCTAAGCTAGCATTGCACACCTTTTTAAACGCTGATGCCAAAGTGCCAATTAAAAGCCTGGTCTGCAGCGGGACAATAGAGTAGATTGTGGGTCTTATTCTTTTCCAGCTGGACAAAAGCAGTGGGTTTGCTCCTCTAACCCCAGGGATGGCGAGCCTTTTTTTTTGAATGGTCTCTTCCGCCACACATTTTCCAACAAAAGTTACCAACTAGATAGCTAACAAAAGGGGATCAAATGGCAGTGAATCTGAATTTGCAGCGTTTAGCAGCTACTGGCGAAGGAGGGCCCCACAGAACAGCAGACTGATCCGTTCCATTTGTATCCCTTGTTAACCAAAATTGTCAGTGACTTTTGGAACAATTAATGCTTCCCTGACACCAAAACCTGCAGAGCACAATAACTCTGGCGCTTCCCCTCTGCATTATTAATCACATTCATGGTGCCTTACTTAGCAGGTTACAATGTTAGTTTACTCTCAGACTCTCTGCAGTGAACAAATTAAACAGGCTTGCTCTGCTCCATGAAAATACTGCTGCTCAACCTATTTGTTTTCCTTAAATGCTTCTTCACTTCAAATTGGCATTCCGGCCATGTTGCATATATTTTTAAAAGCCATCTTGTAGGTTAATAATGTTAAACTCTTACCCATGACAATAATTTAGTCTTGTCAAATGTGTCCATACACAGGGAAGACACACACACACAGTGGTCTTGTGTGTGAGCACATTCACTGATCCCTCTGGTCCCTCTCAGCACTGCGGATTCTCTTCCCATTGTGCTTCAGCCTTTTACTGGCAGTCTCTTTCTCCTGCAGTGAGAGATTACAAATACAATCCCAGAATTGCAAATAGAACGGTGGACTCCTTTTGTTCAGCTTCCTGTCCAAGTTGTTACAACCTTTGTCATGGTAATGAGCCATCAGAATTTCATAGCCTGAATATTCTTCCTTTGTGTACTGTGTGCCTAAATTTGGATGAGTTGATGGTCTCCTTTGCGGCTCCTGGATAAAGAGCTGGGAAAGTTAACCTGCTTTAGGATGACCGAGAGTTCTAAAGGGGAGTGAACGGTTTTCTGGTGTTTTGGAAGGGTTCAGACCGCAACACATACCAACTCACAAGCGCCCTGTCTGGAAACTTGAAAAGTAAAATACACACCTGTCAAGTTTTTTTCATCGGGTCTTGAGAAAGTGGACAGGTGTTCTACCCTAGATGAATTTTCCCCAATTGTGACAGAGCAGTTTTCACCATTCGTTCAAGGGATGTGTGCTGAATACCTACTCTGCGCCAGGCGCTGGATATGTTAACGGGACAGACAGACATGGCAGGCTAGGAGAACCAAGGCACACACAAACCTGTATTTACACCAGTGCAAAGAGGCAGAGAGTTGAGTTCATCCCTACACTTAACTATTATGTGACTCTCCAATCAAATTTTACCAATGAGAGCCCATTTGTAACAGCCAGTGTGTGATCTAACAAGCCGCTAACTTGACCAATGAGGACCCATTTCCAACCTTGGCCATGCTCTTTTGAAACTGTCCAGTATTGATCAAGATAAAATGGTGGAAGTGAGTTTGTGTTAAAGTAATCTCCCCTCATCCACAGCTGCACTTTCCAAGTTTTCAGTTATCCACAGTCTACCATGGTCTGAAAATATAAATGGAAAACTCCAGAAAAAAACAATTCATAAGTTTTAAATTGCATACCATTCTGAGTAGTATAATGAAATCCTGCCCAGGACGTGAATCATCCCTTTGTCCTGTGTATCCACGCTGTACCACTCCCTGACCGAGTCACTTAGTAGCCATTTCAGTTATCAGAGAGAGACCACATTCACATAACTTTTATTATAGTATATCGTTATAATTTTTCTATTTTACTATTAGTTATTATTGTTAATCTCTTCCTGTGCCTAATTCATAAATTAAACTTTATCATAAGTATGTGTGCGTAGGAAAAAACAGAATATATAGGGTCCATACTACCTACAGTTTCAGGCATCCACTGGGAGTCTTGGAAGATATCCCCTGTAGATAAAGGGGGACTACTATAGCTGGACTCCCCAAAGAGGACTCTGACTTCCCATCCCTAAGAGGTAAATTCCTATTAGAGCAACTCCTACACTTAGGTTGTGAATTAAGCTAACACATACATGATATTACATTATCTATGCTAAAGTACTTTAAAGCAAATTATAGACATCATAACAGTTTATAAGGTGACCTGTTCTATATTTGTTTCCTGACATGTATGAATAATTTATTTCATCAAAATTGTGTCCTGTTAATTGGATGGAGGGTTTTTTGACAAAGCACAAATTGTTGAGGTGGGTGGTCTGTGAGGTTATAGAACGTAAAAGGGCTTTTTATTCCCCCGGCAGATGGGGTCCCCCAAGGATAAAAGAGACTTAAGAGCCACTTAAATGGGCCTCAGGGCCATTTAGATTGAAGCTGAGTGCTAGCTGTGATTAAATTTATGTAAAGTATCTAACACAGTGCCTGGCCCAGAGTAGCTGCTGGAAATCTGTTAGATATTTTATCCCCCAGACTTGGGTGTGTGTATTTAGAAAATCACTACACTAAGATACCTGGTACCATCTTCAAGCAGGTGTGACTTTTTGTTAAGTGACTCTTCCTGAGTTTGTATTGATAAATCATTGATGAGGCCAAGAATAGAATTCAGAGTCTTTGTGTTCAATTTCCAATCAATACCTCTCATGCTGTGAGGCCTGCCTCCTTCTCCACAAGCACCTGTGCCAAGAGGGAATGAGATTCTTAAAACACTCAAGTACTCTGGGAGATTTCAAACAGCCAGTTCTTGCCTCCTCTCCAAATACAGTTTGCTTTCATATTTGCAGCGTGAAAGTAGCAAAACATAGAACCTTCCCTCCCTCCCTCCCTCCCTCCCTCCCTCCCTCCCTCCCTCCCTCCCTCCCTCCCTCCCTCCCTCCCTCCCTCCCTCCCTTCCTTCCTTCCTTCCTTCCTTCCTTCCTTCCTTCCTTCCTTCCTTCCTTCCTTCCTTCCTTCCTTCCTTCTAAGCCTGTCACCTCCGCTATCAGGCTGGGGTGTTAAAAAAGGAGACAGTATAGGGGAGAAAAAAATAACTTTTTCTTTACCCCTCTGAGTTCTTAGCTGGGACTCCTGTAATAGAGGACAGGCTAACAAGAGAGAAACAAACAGAAGGTTATCAGCATGGATGCCTCATGTGAACATGGGAGATACCAGGAGAATATGAGTAATTCTCCTAGTGGCTTAGAATTCAGGCTTAAATGCCATCTAAGAGGGGAAAGGGGAGGGAGGAAGGAGGCCTCTTATGGGGGAGGAAATTACTTTTAGGAAAGATGAATGGGCCCTTCGAAGAGAACGTGAGAGGTCTGATGGTCTGTGACAGTTTGTCTGGGGTGGTGTTGACTTCTGGTCTCCTCTCCCATGATAAGAGTCAATTTTCCCTGGGTGACGGAACTCCTGGGGAGGGAGGAATGGGGACTCTGCAATTGATTCCGTTTGGAGGCTCTGTCTTTAGGCAGATAAGGGGAGTTCAGAGAAGGCCTCTCCCTGCATTTGCTGTTTTTTAAGTGCCTGCAGCTCAAAATCATCAATATACCAAAGTGGCACATTTGGAATGTGGCTTGTCCTGAGCACCCACAGTCATATTTTGGGGTGGCAAGTTCTGCTACCCTTTGAAAGAAAAGGAAAAAAACTGCCAATTGTTTTATACCGTGTGTGTGTTAGGGGCACAACGGTAGAATGAGTTGGGGGCTATAGCAGGAGGGACTCAGACTTGTCTGGTGCTAAAATAATAGAAAACTCTGAAAAATGATGGCAGGGCATTGTTTTCCTCTCTTTAGGAAGATGCTGTAGGGGAGGAAAAAGTTTTCCTTGACTTTCTTAAGGATGGGTCTGGGAATTAAACTGACAAAGAGAAATTAATAGGAGAAAAGCGTAAGAATTTGTTTATATGTTTTATGTGATACAGAAGCCTTTGTAAGGAAATGAAAACCTGAATTGTTATGCGAGGTTGGACGAGGAGTGGGCGGCCACGGGAAAATGTGATGCGACAGGGGCTGTGAGGTCTGTGCTGTGAGCGGGAGGAGAGCTAGCAAGTCCTGAGGGTCTGGATTCTTCTCTGTGACCCTCCAGCTTTGGAACAAGAGTGATCCTCTCCTCCAGGTATGGGGAAGGCCTGTCTCACATGGAGGATTTCATGACCTGTTTCAGGGGAGAAGGGTGTGAGGTCAGAGTGCCTTTCCTGCCTCTGCTGTCCTCTGAAACTCCTTCAGCTTAAACTACTCAACATGCCAAGTTGCCATACTTTGAACTAGCACGTCCTGAACCCCATCGACACCCTTACTTTTAAGAGACCTGAAGACTTTGCTTTCTCTGACCGCACTCTTCTGAATTATCAAGACAAGAGCCTTGGTGGAGATGGGCTTTCCATCGACAAATCCTGTTTATCCACAAGGTCAAGGCCAACACTGCTTTCTAACAGCTGCCGGGCCCGCAGCTAACATCTCCTCATGTTTTGCCTTGGCCCGCAGCCTAAAATGTCAAGAGTAACATTGCTCTTTCTCCCAGCTCCTGTTCCCTCCTTCGCTCCTCAGCATCCCTCCCTAAGGAAGGGGAACTTCTGGTTCCCTCAGAAGTCTTTCCAAAGCTCCAGTGCAAATCACCCTAATTGTTTGCTAGGCGAACAATGATCACTCTAACCTCCTAATTAACATTGTTAAAATCTGCTAACAAAGACCATTCAACAATATCTTAATTAGGAAGGATTTCCAATTGTGATATAGAGCGTGTTAGACAAACAGGGCACAATTCTCCCTTTGTTCCTGGGCTCGGGAGCCAGAGAGATCACTTGATATGACACAACATGCTCTGCGTTTGCCATTTATCTTTCTATATCCTTTACACATTCGCCCTTCGTAATTAGTGCCTTGGCTAATTGTACCTGTGCTATCGTTTGCGCTGTGATTTGGAGAGAATAGAGTGGGTGATGCCCGTGACTGAGATGGGCCGCATCGGGTTCTCCCTCCGAGTGGCTGCGGCTGACGGCTGCTGGGGAAGGCCCGGCTGGCACGCAGAGCGGATGCTCGGGGCTGCCAGCCGTGGGCAAGGGGTGCAGATGCAGAGCCTTCTTGAGTTGTTGCAAATAAATGCGTGGATGACTAACCATCTTAGTCTCCATTCCTTTTCCAAGCTTTTACAGCCTTTTTTTTTTTTTTTTAAAACACTCCTATTATCTATCACTTAATTATTAAAAAGTGTCTACTCTGTTTTCATAAATTATCTATGTGTTAGAGATATTGGCACAGGAGAGAGTCATGGGGATAAGGGAGGTTCCACAGCCAATTACCCAGTGAGGAAGAATTTAGACTATAAAGGGCCCCTCGAATTGTTCTATACCAGACCTTTAAAAATGTGGGGGTGTAGGGGGTGTTTGGTTAGGGTGGGTAGCGGTGTGGGGAGGAAGGGTTAGGACATCTAATGATCCCTAGTTCATTATTCTCATCTATTTTCAAGGCTATTCTTGTTGTTGGTTTCTTTTCCATGTGTCTTAACTTCTTTATCCTGAAGACCAGAGAAATGCCATTACCATTACCATTACCACTACCATGGAATTACCATTTATATAAACACTCTCATCTAAACTAAATGAGGGAAACATAAGAAAAATGCTTAATAGCATGCCTGGCACATAGTTAATATCCAATAAATTGTAGCTGCAATAAACTATGTCCTATTATAAAGCCCTATATAATATATGATGACACTTAGGTGCATTACACAGTCGATGGCACTGTATATAATACATAATATATTGCATAGACTATGTAATCTAGTCAAATGTTTGGGGCTCTTTCTAGACTCTTGTCTGAGTCACTGCATGGTCTCCTCCATGAAAAGACATCAGGGAACAGGTCAGAGGTGAGCTTTCCTTCTCCCAACTTGCGGGGCACAACCACCAAGAACTGTTCCCTGAGATAGAAAACAAAATAAAACAAAGCAAAAAAGAAAAAAATCCTTTATAATTAATTAGCTGTGCTCTAAGCCCATACTGAAAAACTGCTGACCTTGAATTGGCATCCATCCCTTCTCTCCCTCCCCCCCCTCCCTCCCCCCAAAACTAGCGCGCGTCATGCTCCCACCGTTACCTTGGGAAGGAAGGGCTATGCTTCCAAGGCTGCTGTGGAGAGAGTCCCGATGGAGATAGCAGCCGAGGCGAGTGAGCCTTCTCTCACTAAGCTCCCTCATAAAAATGATTGTTTAAAGAAAAATACTGCTCCTGGCATAATCCCCTTCCCCACCTCTGTAACCTCTACACACACACACATATACACACACAAATGTCAGGAAGAAAAGAACTGTTTTCCTCTGCCCTCATGTTCTGATATTAGGGTCCTGCCAATTAAACCACCAAGACAGATCAACAAGGGAAAAGATAGAGTTTTTATTCATATACATACATGGGAGTTTACAGAAAAAAGTGGCTCAAAGAGGTGGTTAGAATTTGGAGGTTATATACTATTTTAACAGGAAAAGGAAGGGGAAAGGGGCACCTATGAGAAAACATGATTTTTTGGAACAGTGAATGGGCCCTTAGGGGAATGGATGGGATATATGATAGCTTTGTGACCACGTCTGTCTGAGTGTGGTGCCCACTTCCAAGAGAAGATAAGAATCGCTCCCAGCGAGGGGATTTATGACAGTTGAGCTCTTTTGGGAGGAACTGAAATGTCTTCGACTTAAAATAATTCTTATGCCAAAGTGGCACATTTTGGGATGGCATCTCCCCTTCAGCAACATGCACCAGGGTGGCCTAATATATTACTGTTGGGCCATATACAGATAACGTTAACATTTGAGAGTTGGAAGAGGCCTTAGAAACCATCCTCTGTCTTATTTTATAAACGAAGAGAGAGAAGGGAGGCTCCCAGAGGAAAAGTAACTGCCTAAGATCTCACGCTAGTAGGGAGCCAAGTCTGAAACCCTTAGAACCCAAAGATCCCCGGGGTGCCCTCCCCCGAAGGCAACTGCTGAACATGCTTCTTGTTTCAAAGAGAGACCCGGAAAAAAAGAGATACAGAAAGAAGAAACATAAAGATCTTACTCCTGAAGCTCATCAAGCTTCGTTGCTGCTGCTCATTTCTGAAAGGGCAGAAAACCTGAGATGATAGCAATTCTGTAAAGGGTGGTGGTGGGGGGAGAGGTGAGAGGAAAGGAAAGGAATTATTTAAATTGGCATACTCTCTTGTGATTGCTTGCAAAAACAATCACTTTTTGATGATACAGCAGCCTTATCAAGAGAAGAAATTTATAGACGCCATTTCAAAGGCAAGGAGGGGTGGAACCCTACAAAACCTAACAGCACAGAAATGCAGACGGAAATATTGCTTAGAAAAAAATAAAACAATAAACTTGTCCTGGGCTTTATACGTTGAAAAGGTTTGACTATAAATCCTGACTTTGACATTCATCCCAGATCCATTTTAGAGGCAGGCCACAGACTCAACAGGGCGAGAGAAAACACTAAATCATAATTACCCCATAAAGCTGAGCCTGCTTCTCCGAATGCTTGAGAACTGGTAGAGCTTCTCAAAATATCATAAATCTATTGTGTTCTCTCCTGTTTTACTTAACAGCCAATTAATGTTACTGTTTAAAAGAATTAAAGCCAGGGCTGAGAAGCGGGTGAGAGTAGGGGGAAAATAAAGGTCTTTAAACTTTGACTAGCACACAGATACTGTGTGCAGACCTAGCCCTCCTTACGAACAGCTCATTAAAAGACTCAGCTGCAGAAAATCTTGCCACCACGCACAGTCATTGATATCATCTTGTTCTTATTAGCATACTAGAAAGGCAAACATTTTCAACACAATCTTGAGTCAGTTTTAATATCCTACAGGGTGACATGGGGCGTGATGGCAGGAGACCTTGCTCCTCTCTGGGAAGCCCTCCTGCAAGCGAAGGGTTTGGGCCACCCACGCGCCAACGTGATTAGAGAGGGCAGTGAGATGGATCCAAACAAGGCAGACTCACAGCCCCCAGAGGGGTCCCGATGCCAGGGGTGACTCTGGACGCCCACACAGCCTTATGACTGACTGCGCCACGTATTCCTGAATGAAGGCAATAACATTCTCATTTGTTCTCACAGGACTCACCTGCAACTGATCATGCTCATGAAGAGGGTTTCATCAGTTGTCATCCTAAATTCTCAGCAACGTCTGGGGCAGCTGGCTGTGGGCACGCCTGGGCTGTGCATGAAAATCAGCGTGAGACGACGCAGTTCGGAGCACTCAGGTCCCGACCCTACCTCCTTACGGCTGCAGGAAGGCATGCTCTCTGGCCTTCAGTCCTTGGCTCTGGAAAATGAAGATGTCAGTGACTGCCACTGGCGCATGTGGCAAAAACATTGTAAAATTGCTTCTGTCATATATATGCATCTCTCTACAGTCCTGTGAGAGGTATGGCCAGAGTAATATTCAAAATATATAACAGTTCAGAAAGGCATGGGTGTCAGGATGGATGCCCGGCCAGTTGGGATGGCAGTGTGGTCATAGAATAAGTGACAGCCCCAAATAGCCAGTAAGGCGGTGCCTGTGTGGGCTGGCTGAACATCCCTGGTCCCTAGTGACTGTTCAAATAGTTCTGAACTGAGGCTTTAGAGACCAGGGAAAAGAGAGATGATGCCGGCAGCCAGGGGATGACCAAGGGGCAGATGGCCATTTGAAACTGAGACTCAAGGGGAGCTGGATATGGGTGGAGTGGGAAGAGCATGTGCTTCGGAACCAAAATGGACTTGGCTCACATCTCATCTCGGCCCCAGGTGTCTGACCTGATGCAAGTTACTTAACTTCACCAAGCCTCAATTTTCCCATCTGTAAAATGGAGATAGAGTCTCACATATGAGATAAAACGAAACGCATGAGGCAGAATAGAACATATATCAAATCCATTCTTGGTAATGCTTCAAAATGCCTGTAAAGTTTCTCTCTCTAATAATCTCTCAGGGGGTCTAACAGCCAGATTTTTCTCCAACAGTAAAACAGATGAAATTCTTGGCCTCAGTTTATGGGCCATTTTGGATGAGAGAAAAAAATCATGTTGTAAATGTAGTCACCAGAATCATGTTGGGTGTTGTGAGTTGGGTTCCCTGAGGCACCACGGAAACAGAGACAGTTTGAGGGAGCTCCCAACTCCTGTGCACTCTGGGGCCTGAGTTTACTGAGTGGAATTGGGAGCAAAATCACTTGTAGCAATTATATTAAGTTTATACTCTCTCTTCCTCCTGTACCCCTCCCTCTCCGTGAAGTACATACAGTTGAATTTGTGTAGACTGAATAAGTCCAATGCATGCACCACACAACTCCACTGTAACTGCACACACACCTCGCGTGATTGTTGTGAGGAGTGAGAGGGTTAGTGCTTTTCTAGGACACAGGATAAGCCTTGGTATATATGCAATCAGTGCAAAGCCCAATTTGAAGAAGCCCAAGTTATGACTATTTTTAAAAAGAATCAAACAAATCACACTGTCTGGAAACTCTACCCTCATCCAACATCTTTTTCCTTGAATGCCCTTGAAGGTGATTGCTACAGACTGATTGTTCGTATCCCCCAGAATTTATATGTTGAAATTCTAACCCTAATGTGTTGATATTAGGAGATGGGGCCTTTGGGAGGTGATTAGGCCATGAGGGAGGAAGCCTTAGGAGTGGGATTAGTGCCCATATAAAAGAGACTTCAGAGAGCTCCCCTACCTCATCCATCCTGTGAGGACACTATGAAAAGACAGTCATCCATGAATCAGGAAGCAGGCTCCCACAGACAGGGAATCTCCCAGTCTCCAGAACTGTGAAAAATAAATTTCTGTTGTTTAAAAGCCACTCAGTCTATGGTAGTTTATTATAGCCATCTGAACAGATTAAGACAGTGACGGGAAGTTAGAAAAGAGGGAAGGAAGGAGTGCAGGAGAGGACAGAAGGAAGAAGGGAGACTGCTGAAAAATATCCATGTCAGTGGATGGTATTGATGGCTGGCATAGCTGGGGAGATGTTACAGGTTGATTCTACGTGTCTATCAGCTAATATTAATAAATGTTCATTGGATCATCTCCTTTACTACAGACCAGGCACTGTACTAGGCCTTTTCATGTGTGACAGAAAGAAACGAATCAGTAATCATTCATAGCCTCGTCACTTTTCCATCTGTCCAAAAGGATTCTGTGCTGCTCCTCTGGTCCACGGGTCTTGGCAGAATCGGGATGTAGGGCAGAGCTTAGAGAAACCAAGACTGGCTGGAGTGTTGTGTGTTAGGAAAGACGTTTCTACTGGAAAAGAATTCAGCAAGGAGGCAAGAAAAGGAGTGGGGTAGAAGGCCTAGGGTGAGCAGTGACATGAGCCTGAGATACTTGAGCATTTGGGGAAAAGGGAAGCGGTGTGGGCTGGGCACCGGGGACCCTGACTGGGAGAGTGAGAGGAAATTTTCAAAAGGAGTTTGCTAAATTCTAAGAATGAAATCCCATTTGAAGGGAGTAAAGCTTTAATTAGCCTTTAAATAAATTTTAGTAGCCAGCATTCTTCCTAATTTTAGTAGCTTGTTTTTACAAAAACATTTTGTATTATTGTAATTCTTTTGTTCACCATCATGATTTCTGCTCCATCTTTAACCTGAGATCTTGTCGTCTTTTCTCCCTTTTTGTTTCACATTAATAACCAGTGAAATAATTGCTCAGGTCACTCTCTAAAAATGTCAATTTTTAAAAATCCATAGAAAATTGCTGTAATTAACCAGACCCTTCAAATTTAGTGATATACAGAATGTCTCTTAAGCCCTATCGACACGCCAAGTGGGAGAACATGTAGATGCTTCCCAATGACGTCCCCAAGTAAATCTGCAGAAGCTGTCATTTTCCCAGCCTGAGTTATTTTGGGCACGGCTGCCCTCAACAGGGAACTTGTGACAGAAAATCAGTCAAAGCAGGCTGATTCAACAACTCACACTCAAAGGGGTACGTGCTGCCCCTGGGTGTCTCATACTTCTAGAGGCATGAAGGCAGAGGCGTGTGTAACAGTCCTAAAGAAGCATCTGAGACCCTGGAAGGGACACGTGGGACCAGGGCGCAGTCAGAGAATGGGGCTGGGCTGCAAATTAAACAGCCAGTCTGCAGAGACCTGAGTCACCACCAGGCATTGCAAATTATTAATACCCACTCCTGCGACATCCCTGGAGCTTGCAAGACAGTGCCTCACCACCGAAGCTGAGTTTCCAGCTAATGACTTTGCCAGGACTGAGAAAGGTGCGAACAACAAGAGAATTAGTCAGGGTCTGTCCCGGGGAGACAGTCTCAGCTGCTCATTTCCTTCTTTCTGAAAGTGAATGTGACACCTGACACCAAGTCATCCAGTCTTAGGGCATCTGGCAGGCTAGTGAGTTGAAGTTTCATTGTTGAGTCAGCTTGTTTGGTTGTTTTCATAATTAACAACTTGCAAATGCACCTTTCTGAAATCTTGGATTTAACTTTCTAATTATGCCAATGTCTTTGGGTTAATTGAGTGAAAATCTTACACCAATCATAAATAACCCTTTTAGTCTATGGGATTTTAATACATCTTCTGGGTCCGTTAAAATTAAAATGAACAATGACTGCACTTCTGATTTTTTTTCTTGTTACAAATATCTACTACCACTGGGACCTGGGGCTGCAAGGCTAGACACAGATATGACATATCAGCATTATGCCTGGACTCAGAGAAAACGGCAACTTGGAAGATGGACAAGCAGACAGTCCATCGTGTCCTGTTCTCCTGTTAGGGACACTGCCCGAGCACTAAGTGTTAGTAGGAATTCCTGTCAGTACCATCTTAGTCAGTTTGCACATGAGTATGCGTCTTATCCCAACCTCATCTCAGGAATACCCACTTCTTACACCACTTCCCAGCTGCTTATGTCTCACCGTTGCCGGCTTCAAATTCCTTCTCTAATGAGAAGGACAAAAAGTTGACATAGGAGGTGGCATTTGTGCTAATTGTCATGGACTCTATCGTGTTTTGGATGTTTATTACAACATATTAAGAGATTAGGACATTAGATGCACTCAAAAATTTTTTATTAATTAATTTTTTTATCATAAAATCCTTTTAATAAAAGTATTTTCTTTGTCACAGCAAAACATATGTATTTATAAAACTGTCAGAAGGAATAGGCTATCTTCAACATTATACAGTTTGTTTATGGAGCCTCCAAAAGGGAAATTTATCACTCAAGAGAATAAAATCCACCAAAAGGCTTACAAGAAAAATATTCCACCTACAGAGAAAGTTTCTGACAGACTTTCTAGAGCTGGTTGCTGGCTGACCCCAGGTGTTTGAATAAAGGCCATTTTACTGTTCTTTTCATACATGTGCTCTTGGAAAGAGCTTACCCCTCTCCCTGGGGTAGAATGTGGCTTCTTAGGTCTGCAAGGATTTGGGCTGTAAGCTGGCCACTTTCCAGGATTCTTTAGCGTGGGTCCTGGGCACTGCATCTCACACCAGCTGATGGGAACCATCTGGACACCTGGCTCACTGTGGGCCACCACCACCCCTAGTTCATTTTTGACAGTGGTCAGGAGGTAGTTGGACTGTGTGTCACCTAGGGAGATCACTTTGGCCAAGATAATGTCACCTGGGTGAAAACCCTTATAGTCTTTTTCAGTAGCTCGGACACCTTCCTTGGGGATAGTTCCTTGAAAAGAGTTCTTAAGTGGTGTGGACGCCACATATAGGATCTGTACTTTGGCAAAGCATGAGTTGATGCTAGAGACCTTACAGGTGACAATAGTCCCCACATCTGGCAGTCACTGAGACTTTGTTTCTCTCAGCAAAGACACAACAGGAAGCAAGGCTTCTTGCTGCTATTGCCCCTCACGCAGCCGGCAATCGAGGAAGCTGCCTGGGCTGCCCTCCAAGTTACACAGCCGTTCGCTGGGGACGCAGTTCCTCATGGGTGGCGCCACGACTGCCGCTGTCCCAAACCTCATAATTTTTAAATTATAGTTGACATACAATATTATCTTAGTTTTAGGTGTACAACATAGTGATTTGACATTTATATACCTATGAAGTGCTCACCACAATAAGCCTAGTAGCCATCTGTCACCATACAAAGTTATTAGGATGTTATTGACTATAGTCCCTGTGCTGCATGCAACATCCCTGTGGCTTATTTTATAACTGACAGTTTGTACCTCTCATTCCACTTCACCTTTTCTGCCCAACCTCCCACCCCTCCCCTCTGGCAACCATCCACTTGTTCTCTGTATCTATGAGTTCGTTGCTGTTTTATTTTATTTGTTTATTTTGTTTTTTAGATTCCAAATAAATATCATACAGCATTTATGTTTTTCTGTTTGGCTTATTTCACTTAGCATATACATATTATGTTAAGTGAAATAGTAATTATGCTAAGTGAAATAAACTGGACACCCAAAGTATTTTTATTTTTAAAATTTTTAATTTAAAAATTTTATCAATTAAAGTTGACATTCACTATTACATTAGTTTAGGTGTACAGCAGAGTGGTTAGACATTTATATAACTTACAAAGTGATCCGCCTGATAAGTCTACTACCCACATTACATCATACATACTTATTACAATATTATTGATTGTATTTCTTATGCTGAACTCTACATCCCTGTGACTACTTTGTAACTGGCAATTTGTACATCTTAATCTTTTCACCGTTTTCACCCATCCCCTTCTCCCCTCAACTTCCCTACCCCATCTGGGAGCCATCAGTTTGTTCTCTGTATTTATGAGCTTGTTTCGATTTTATTTTTTCATTTATTTTGTTTTTAAGATTCCATATATACATGAAATCATGTTATTTGTCATTTTCTATCTGGCTGATTTCACTTAGCATAATACCCTCTAGGTCCATCCACATTGTTGCAAAGGGTAAGGTTTCATGTTTTTTATGGCCTAGTAATATTCCCTTGTATATATGGAACACATCTTCTTTATCCATTCATCTTTTGATTGGAGCACTTAATCCATATACATTAAAAGTAATTATTGATTGATAGGTATGTAGTTATTTCCATTTTATTCATTGTTTTCTGATTGTTTTAATAGTTCTTTTTGTTCCTTTCTTATTTTCTTGCTTTCTTCTCTTGTATGTTGGTGACTTTCTGTAGGGTTGTGTCTGGATTCCTTTCTCTTCATTTCTTGTATATCTTTTGTAGATTTTTGGGATGTGGTTACCATGTGCTTCATATATACAAAGCTGTTTATAGTAGTCTATTTTAAGATGATGGTCACTTAAGTTTGAATACATTCTAAAATCCCTACCATTTTTACTCACCCTCTCCATGTTTAGGTTTTTGTCATTATTTTTTACTTCGTGTGTGTGTGTGTGTGTGTGTGTGTATCCCTTAACTTACTGTTTTAATTATACATAATTTCCCTACTTTTGCCTTTTAATCTTTGTCTTAACTTTAGTGTTGGTTGATCCACTGTTTTAATTATGTGTTTGCTTTTGTCAATGAGAATTTTTTTCTTTGTTACATTTTGTTACTCATGTATTTTTGTCATCTTCTTAAGGAAGTTCCTTTGACATTTCTTGTATTACTGGTTTGGTGGTGATGCTCTTTATTGCTCCTTTCATCCTAAATTATAGTCTTACTGAGTAGAGTAATCTTGATTATAGGTCCTGGCTTTTCATCATTTTGAATATTTTGTGCCACTCCCTTCTGGCCTGCAAAGTTTCTGTTGAGGAATTGGCTGACAGTCTTTTGGGAGCTCCCTTGTAGATAACAAACTGTTTCTCTTTTGCTGCTTTTAAGATTTTCTCTGTCTTTAACCTTTGGCATTTTAATTATGATGTGTCTTTGTGTGGGCCTCTTTGGGCCCCTCTTGTTTGAGACTCTCTGCACTTCCTGGCTTTGTGTGTCCTTTCACCAGGTTAGGAAAGTTTTCAGTCATTATTTCTTCAAATAGGTTTTCAATCCCTTGCTCTCTCTCTCTTCGCCTTCTGGTACCCCTGTGATATGAAAGTTGTAATGCTTGATGTTGTCCCTGAGATCCCTTAAACTATCTTCATATTTTGGATTCTTTTTTTTTTTTCCTGTTCCTTTTGGGTGCTTCATGCTAACTTGTCTTCCAAATCGCTGGTTCAATCCTCTGCTTCATTCAATCTGCTGTTGATTCCCTCTAATGTAATATAATCTTCATTTCAGTTATTGTATTCTTCATTTCTAACTAATTCTTTGTTATGGTTTCCATCTCTCTTTTTTTTTAATGTTTCCTATCTCTTTGTTGAAGTTCTCAGTGAAATCATCTATTCATTTCCTAAGATCACTGAGTATTCTCATAACCAGTGTTTTGAATGCTACATCTAGTAGATTATTTATCTCCATTTTGTTTTGTTCTTTTTCTGGAGTTTTGTTCTGTTCTTTCATTTGGGACATGCTCTTTGTCTCTTCATTTTGGCTTCCATGTATTAGGTAGACCTACTATGTCTCCGGGTCTTGGCAGAGTGGCTTTATGTAGTAGGTGTCCTGTGGGGCCCAGTAGCACAGTATTTCCGTTTACAGGAGCTGGTGCTTCAGGGTTGTCCCTTGTGTGGGCTGTGAGTGTTCCTTTGTTATAGTTGAGCCTTGATTGCTGTTGGCACATCAATGGGTGGTATTGACCTTCAGGCTAACTGGCTGTGAGGACTGGCCATGACTATAGCAACAAGTTGTTATACAGAGGCTGACCCCACAGAGCAGGATTCACTTTAGCAGGGCTCTGGTGTCTGCCAAGTTTATCCTTTGTGTTTGACATTTATGGTGCTAATTGGATAGTGCTCTGGTGTGGTGTGAAACTGGCCACCAGGTGTGTTGATTCTGTGGTCTCTTGAGAGGTGTCCCAGTGCAGGCCAAGGTCAGCTGCTACCTGTGTCTAGCCCAGGGCCACCTGGTAGGAGCTGTAGGTTTCTGCAGTTGGGAGCTGCCTGTGCTGTGCTTGGAGGTGCCTGGGAGTGGTTATGCTGTCAACCAAGTTTGGCTGCCACTATTGCCAGGCTTGGGGCAAGAAGTACAGGGCAGGTTGAGGCCAGTCACTGCTCGTTTTGGGTTTGTGTACCTTTGAGAGATTTTAGGAAAGGCCACTGTGTGGGCCCAGGCCAGCTGTTTGTATGGATTAGCCTCTGAAAAAGGTTCAGGTTGGGTGTATGACTTGGGTGGAGCAGGGTCTAAAAGTATCACATGGGTGGGGCAAGAGCAGTGTTAGCCAGGTTAATGGAGGCTCTGGTTTGGCACCCACCTGTGCTTGCAGGCTGTAGGGGAGGAAAGCTCAGCAAAAGAACAATGGGATCTACCAGATGGAAGGAAGGAGGGCTCAACAAATAAACAATGACACCTGACAGCACTTTAGTCCCAGAGAGAGCTGTTTCTCCAGCTCTCTCCCTGAAGCCAGATAATTCTGTTCTTCCCTTTCAAGCTGCTGTCCCTTTTCTGGAGCTTAGGGAAAGTGTTTGTGAGCAAGTGAGACTATGCTTGGGCCCTTTAAGAGGATGCCTGGGTTTACAGGATCTCTCTGTCTTATCCAAACTGAGTCTGTGCTGATTTTCACAGACAGTTGTTGTGGGGACCCCTCTTCTGGCACTTGTGCTCTCGGTTGGGGAGCCCAGTGTGGGGCTGGGTCCCCTTGCTTGTCAGTGGGAACCTCCACAGCCAAGATATCCCTCCTAATTCTTAACGACCACAGTGGGTATGTGACCAGCCCATTTTATTTTTCTGGCCCTCCTACCAGTCTTGATGTGGCTTCTTCTTTACATCTTTAGTTATAGAAGTTCTGTTCACCTAGTCTTCAAGTGTTTCTTAAGGAGGTTTCTTTATAATTTAGATGTAATTTTGATGTGGTTATGGGAGGCCAGCACAGCATTTACCTACCCTGCCATCTTGACTGGAAGTCCTAAATTTTTTTTTTTTTGAAGTGTTTTGTCTTATTTCTAATTTCATGGACTTCAGTCACAGGGTCATCCAGTAGCTGGGAATCTAATTGGATAGTGGGGAGGGCAGCGACAGAGTACAGAAGAGCACTCAGACCTGGTTAGGGAGCCAGCCTTGCAGTGTGAGCAGACATTCCAAGGGACCATCTTAGCATACATATGGAAAGTGGTGCCTCCAGCCTCATCCTTACCCATTTGCCTCCTTGGTAAATTATCTTTAGCTTTCACAATATGGAGACACTGGAGATTTTCTGAAATAATAACAGAGACCAGGAGTCATCTAGCC
Organism: Miniopterus natalensis; assembly: GCF_054644295.1. Lineage (NCBI taxonomy): Eukaryota > Metazoa > Chordata > Mammalia > Chiroptera > Miniopteridae > Miniopterus > Miniopterus natalensis. The sequence continues at coordinate 68,102,176 of NC_142089.1, read as the reverse complement.
ACCATTTCCTCCCTGGATTGGTAACTTAACATTTACTACCTCTGAGCTTTACAACTCGGCAAGGCCTAGAGAACCTCAAAGGTGTGTATCACCATCTCAATTCTACTGACTCTACCACCTCGGTCTCTCATGGTTTTTCTAAAGGTCTGCCCTTATTCTGTGCTCTTTGTGGGGGAGAAGGACAGTTCATCTCAGTTGGAGGTTCTTTACATCCCTAGAAATGGTGAGCCTTTTTTGCTTTCTCTTCTTCAGTGGCTAATTCTATTCTCTTAACATTTACTCATGAACTTCTTCTCGAACTTTCTTGTCATCTTTTTTTCTCTTCTTCTGTGCTTAAAAAATTGGGCCAATATTTTTCAAAGCCCCTTTTAAAACAAAATGATCTCATTTTGTTCTTCATTTCTGATTAGTATAACATGTCTAGTAAGACTAAATTCAACTTTAAAGTTGAATCTAAGATTGTATTAACTGTGGTAATTTGATACAAAACTATATTAATTTAATCTACATTGCTGCCTCCCATAGCTAATATTTTTCTTGCTATAAAATTATAGCTAAAAGAATTAAAGACCTAATAAGCCAGTTCTCAAACCTCTAACTATTTAAAACTGAGAAACACACAGAGTTCTGTACAATATCCAGACTTCATTGTTCTAGTGTGTACACTTTCTTTCTCTGTATGGTGTAATAGCAAAATAAAATAAAACAAAAAAAAATTGGACTTGAGCCATTAATCCATTACTTTTGTCTTTACAACCTCAGGCGAGTCATTTAAGATTTCTGTGCTCCCATTTTCTCATTTATAAAATGATAAAGTTAGATTATATCAAGTGAGTTTTCAAAAAAATTTTTTTCTTTTTTCTTTTTAGCCATGGTAACCTTTCTTAATAAAAATTTTAGGCAGAAGCACAAAGCACATTACACATTAAAGCAGAGTTCTCTGGTTGAAGCCAGATGTCAAGACCCTAAGACGCACCCACTCAGACCTCCTCACCCAACTGTTACCCACCTCCACCTTCGTTTTAACAATTTATAATTATATCATATATAAGCATCGCTTTGGTACATGTGAGCATTTACATCCATAGCACATGTCTTGGATAGAATATACATGTATGTATGTGCATTTATGTAAGTTTATATAAGTATATAGAAGAACTCCAAATTTCCCCAAGTGCCTTCAAATCCGTGACTAGAATGAGAGCAAATGTCCCTAGCTCTTCTAGTCACAAACCTAATACAGAATGGCAGCCCCATGTGGAACTACCCCCAGGAGTTCCTCCCCACCCCATCATGACCCCTTCCCCCACCCCTCCCAAGCGACCACCTCTGCACCCCCCTCCCCAGGGAGGCCAGTAGATGGCCTTATTTGTACTCCCTCCGGCAGATATTTCTGTGCTTCTGCTGCTGCTTCATTTGGCTCCATTGTCCCCTGATGGACACCAAAATCCTTGCTGCTGGCCATCACGTTCTCTGTTCCACCAGGCAAGGTTGTCCCTTGCTGGTTGATGGTTTCACACCATCACTGCTCTGCTAGCAGGTGGGTGGTACGGCTGCTCCATTGCAAACAGCGCCTCTTGTAGGTAGTGCTACTGCTCAGCCTCAGGGCCTGGGTGGCAGCATCCTGAGCACAGTGAGCACTTGCAGGACCAGTGCCTTGTGGCGTGGCAGAAAGAATGCTTTCTTCCATTTAGAAACAGTCATTCAGGCCTTAAGAATTTAAGAATTTCAAGGAACAGCTTTCATTTTTATTTATACCTCCTCCCCCATTGCCACCACCTCATAGGACACAAACAAGTGACCAGTGAGTATTGGACCAGGAGACGCATCTGTGTGACAGAGGTCACATTATCGAGAGAACTGCCCCTTCCCTAGAATGATTAAGATATTTTACTGAGTCAAATTCATTGTGCCTGGTTTATTTCTCCCTTAATGCTCTCCCAGGAGGCTTCTCAGCCCCTGTGCAAATAAACTTCAGTTGTCTGGATGTGTCCCAGCAGGCCTGAACCCCAGCTGACCCATCCTGGGCTCATTCTGAGACCCTTTATACACACATGTGGATGAATCAATGCGTCGTTACAGTATAAATCAGAGCAGCTCCTTGTCACAGGCCTCGACAACTGCAGGATTTGGGTCTTCTCCCACAGGTTTTCATTTCAAATGTGATAGGGAGATATGAAACAGTTAATTCTTCAGCTGAAATTGAACTGGGGACCTTGAGAACAATCATGCTATGCTTTAGAGGAGGGGCTTCAGATCTGGGTAGAAAAGCCTTACTTCACTATGCAGTAACACTGCTGTGGTTTTTGGCAACTGGTTTCAGAAATAATCCAAATAAAGCCTGTGACCAAAAAAAAAAAAGAGTTCGCAATTTAATGGGAGAGCCATAGCTACAAACAGACAAAGAGAAGGATTTCAATAGCACTGAGAACCTCCCCACTAGCTCTCAATCGCACACCCCATAACTTTAGATCCCTTTTCTGGGGCGATGCGACAGCTCTCTGACTGGTTATGGCTTCTTGAGAGCAGGCGTGATGCCCTTTTCTTTTTCACCCCTACAGCACCTAACACTGGGACACTACGTACATAGTAGATTCCCATCAAGGGTCTGACAAATGATTTTTGAGCCATGAACAAAAACATAAATAAGAGAGAGAACAAACACTGCAGACTTAACTTTGCAGTTTTGACACTGGGTGCTTTGTTTCTTCATGACCTAGATTTACCCAGATTTGTGTGCTGTCGGTGACCTGTGGAGGCAGGAAGCAACAGTGGGGTGTGTCCTTGCTCTGGGTGGTGCAGGACAGGTAGCCGGGCAGCAGCAAACAGGCAAGTGTAGGAAGGGATTAGGAGTTCCCTTGATGCCCCATCTTCCCTCTCAGGGCACAGGCCAGGGTGTTTGGTGGACCCTCAGCTACTGTGGACCTCAGAGGACTCCCTTTCCAGGTATACCCCTATTCCAGCAGGAGGGCTCCTCCAGATTAGATCCTGTTGAGGGTGGCAAGGGAGGAGGTGGTTTCCTTTTGTTTCTATAGGAATTTTCAAAACCACAGCTTGAGTGAAGCAGTGAAGCCTGACTCCAGATAGCAGCAGCCCTGCCCAGCGCTTGCTATCACACCTACCAACCATATGACAACCTGGCCACACAGTCCACACAGGTACAGCTGGTACTGATGGCTTGGTTTGACATAGAGGGGTGGTGGAGGCTAGCGGTAAGGCTTTGGAATGAAAAATACGGTTGACCCTCGAACAACACAGGGGTTAAGGGCACCAACTCGTGCACAGTTGAAAATCCATGTATAACTTTTGACTTCCCAAAAACTTAACTACTAATAGTCTACTGTTGACCAGAAGCCTTACCAGTAACATAAACAGTTGATTAACACTTAATTTGTATGTTATGTGCATTGTATACTGTATTTTTACAATAAAGTAAGTTAGAGAAAAGAAAATGTTGTTAAGAAAATCATAAGGAAGAGAAAAAATTTTACAGTACTGTACCGTATTTCTCGATACCGTGAGCTTACATCATCTGTTTTAGGCTATGTGATTTGTCTGGGAGTTATTTCAAATTGTCAGCTGAAATAATTCTGCATATAAGTGGGCCAGTGCAGTTCAAACCCGTGTTGTTCAAGGGTCAACTATACATTGGTCTAGTATCTTTCTCTTGTTATCTAGGACAAATTACTTTATCCTTCTGGGCCTTGGTTTTTGCATATATAAAATGGAGAAAATAGTGCTTTTTGCTGTTAATTATGAGGATTGCAGTAGAGAATGTAAAAGGCCAGGTACCAACAAGCACTTCAAAAATTGTGGCTGGTATTATTACCCTTTTCCCACGGGGGTTGTTTGCAGGGCCACACTCCCTCTGGTCCGCTGCGCCACGTGGGCCTCTCAACTCCTGGACGCTCCCGTGTTGAGCAGAGTGAATGGGCCTGATTCTTTATATCACCCTCAGGCGGTTAGGTTTGACTTTCCAGTATATCTACTAAGTGCCTTACCACTCCCCCATCTGTTTCTCATCTTCGTATATTGTGGTTCCAGTTACAGATGTCTCCTGCCCTTAAAGAATATGGGGTTTGTGTCTTTGCCTTGTGTTCTCTTTGTTGTTTTGGAGTGATCCTTGAAAAAAAGAGGGTGGAAATGGGCTTTGCTCTGTCACCTAAAAACCTGGTTCTCTTCTCAGATAGATCAGTAAGCACAACACTTAATAGGATATCTTAGAAACCAAAAGTAAAAACAGGTCCTTCCCCTCCCTCCCTGCCCCTTCCCTGTCCCCTTAAATACAATAAAGTGCACAGTCGCTTGCTTATTGGGTCCCCCCCAGCTCACTCCTCCTGCAGAGTCCCACCGGCCTGCTCACAGCTGAAGCAGTCAAGGCGAGGCTCGGACTGACCCCCAGGAACGGAGGGTGCAGTCGGAGGGAGCAGAACATTGCAACAAACCAGCTGCTCTTCGGGGGTTGATTTTCATTTCGGAAAATAGCAGAAGCAATTACCGTCGCTCATTAGAAGGCCTAACGCACTGGCTGCAGAACTATATTTGGAAAACTTCACCCACTTAGCTCCAGAGTGGTGAGAGGGTGTGAAAGGGTGGAAGGGAGAGGAAAAGACAGACCAAGGCCTGCCTATGTTCAGATCTGAATCTGCAAAGAGATGATTTGAACTGAATTCTGAGAGGAGCCAGATGCGGGTGTGGCTGGGACCTCAGGCCGAGCAAGGACCTGTATCTTGATGCAGTGAACATCGGAAAGCTCTAGGGCTGCGCACAATTGAGCTTCCTTGTGGAGAAGCCTTTCTGCAAAGTGGGAGGCAGATACAGTCTTTTGAGGATGTCCTTCTGACAAAGGCTAGCTACCACTACAGATTTCCATGGAGCTTCAGTGTGCTTCTGTGGCCTCCCCTAATGTTTGCCATTAATTACATCAGGGCCCATGTGCTTTTGGAACAGGTTTCCACCCTTATCATTCTGCTGTTAGTTCGGACTGGGAAGTGTTGACACCATAGGCTACTAGCTCATGTCTTTTTTTTTTTTTTTTTTTTAAATATATCTTTACTGATTTCAGAGAGAGGAAAGGAGAGGAATAGAGAGAGAAAAAAACACATCAATGATGAGAGAGTGATTGATTGGCTGCCTCCTGCATGCCCTCCACTGGGGATCGAGCCCACAACCTGGGCATGTGCCCTGACTGGGAATTGAACCCTGATCGCCTGGGTCCTAGTTCAACACTCAACTGCTGAGCCACGCCTGGCCAGGTGCTCAAGTCTTGTATTTGCTCATAACCAAAGGAAGGGGTCTGGGATGGAAAGAACATACTTTGGGCAAGAAAGGCAAAGTTTAGGAAGTTGGTGGGGTGGAACTAACCCAGAAAGAGTTTGAAAAAATCACCTCTGCTCTCTTTTGTTCGATAGGAGCACGTGGAGTCCTTCATCCCAGTAACATTTCTTATATAATTTGTGTGATGGAGTTATTTAATTTGTAATTAACCCCAACGTTGGTATAGTTCTTTATATTTTTATAAAGTATATTTACTAGGGCTGCCAAGGAATACTTACTTCTAAAAAAAAAAAAAAAAAGAAAAGAAAAAAGAAAGGGAAGGAAGGAAGGAAGGAAGGAAGGAAGGAAGGAAGGAAGGAAGGAAGGAAGGAAGGAAGGAAGGAAGGAAGGAAGGAAGGAAGGAAGGAAAAAAAAAGAAAGGAAGGAAGGAAGGAAGGAAGGAAGGAAGGAAGGAAGGAAGGAAGGAAGGAAGGAAGGAAGGAAGGAAGGAAAAAAAAGAAAGAAAGGAAGGAAGGAAGGAAGGAAGGAAGGAAGGAAGGAAGGAAGGAAAGAAAGAAAGAAAGAAAGAAAGAAAGAAAGAAAGAAAGAAAGAAAGAAAGAAAGAAAGAAAGGGAAAAAAAAGAACTGAGGTTCTCCCAGCAAAGATGGGGGGGTGGGGGGGAACAGCCTGTGTACTGATATTCAACATAGACAGGATCCAGGTCCCTTGGGATTCCAGTCTTGGTGATTTGTATTAGCTTCCCCTTTCTGTTGATGACCCCTGGCTCACTCATAAACTGTGTCATTTAAAACTCATGTAGATATTGTTTCTATTTTACAGAGGACTAAACTGAAGTTTAAGAAGTTTTTATGACTCACCCAGGGCTACCCATCTCCCTAATAACATGGCTGAGACATGAACTCAGGTTACGCTCATACCATTTCTTCTTCACCATGGGGCCTTAGTCAGAAACGTGCCATCCTTAACAGAAAACTTGAGTGACAATAACTGAAACACCTAGGATTTATTTATCTAAAGTCTGGGGAACTTGCCCCTGGGAAGCAGGCTTCTACTCTCCTCCTGGTCTACCACCCTCACTTAGGCTATAGCTTCTGTCCTCGTGCTCGGGGGACATCTGCTATCCCTCAAGGCAACCTATCCTCATTCTAGGAAGCTGAAAGGAGGAGTCTCCTAGGGCTACCATAACAAAGTGCCATAAATCGACTGGCTGAAAACAATACACATATGTTCTCTCGCAGTTCTGGGGGCTGAAATCCAAAATCAAGGTGTGGGCAGGGCCATCCTCCCTCTGAAGTTTCTAGGGAAGGACCCTTTTTCTTGACTCTTCTAGCTTCTGGCGTTGCCAGCAATCTTTGGCTTTCCTGAAGTAAATACATCACTCCAATCTCTGCCTCCAACTTCAAGCGGCCTTCTCTCCTCTGTGTCTATACCTCTGTGTCCAAATTTTCCTCTTCTTAGAAGGACACTAGTTATATTAGATTTAGGGCCCATCCTAATCCAGTAGGGCCTCATTTTAACTTAATTACATCTGCAAAGATCCTATTTCCAAATAAGGTCACATTTACAGGTAGACATGAATTATTTTGGGACACTATTCAACATAGTACAAGAGGGTAGAGAAAATACCAGCAGACTTCTCCTATTTCATGTGGCCATCCTAGCTGCAAGGGAACCTGGAAAATCAAGTAGAGGTAGGAAACGGAGAAGGAAGTTGGGCTGAAGGTTAGGTAAGTCTAATATAGATAATTAGTGTATAATCAACTCTTTTGTTTCAGATGAAAGGTAACTTGCATCTATTGAGACCATACAGTAGTCTTGGCACTTAGTATATTCTTAATATATATCATCTTATTTAATACTATAGATCCTTTCCATGTGTCTTCCCTACTGGATTTCCAGTGAAGGCAAGGCTATATCTTGTATTACTTTTACACATCATACAAATTGGAGCTTGGGAGACTTCATGTTGGATAAATGACTGTCTAGTGTTCCTCAATCCTGCCAGCCCATTCTTTCCCAAGGACCTCCTACTATCAGCCATAGAAACTGACCTGTTTGATGTCAGTTTTCCCCTCCTTCTCCTCCCTGCTTTTCTTTTCCTTTTTCCTCCTTCCCCTTGTTCATCTTTGCTTTTCTTGGCTTCTTTTTGATAAAGGAAATGAGTAGCAGGTTTATTTCCTAAGTCATTCTGTGAGCTACCCTCATGTGACCCAGAAAAGAATAAATTTCTTCCTAGGTACAACTGCCTTGGAGGTAGTCTGACTAAAAAAGGCTACAGAATAAAGAATTACTATTTTAGCCCAGCTGGACATGGCTCAGCGGTTGAGCATTGGCCTAGGATCCAGGCGATCAGAATTCGATTCCTGGTCAGGGCACATGCCCGGGTCGTGGGCTCGATCCCCAGTTGGGGGCGTGCAGGAGGCAGCCAATCAATGGCTCTTATCATTGATGTTTCTCTCTCTCTCCCTCTCCTTTCCTCTCTCTGAAATCAATAAAGATATATTAAAAAAAAAAAGAATTACTATTTTAAGAATCTAAATTCTCCTGAAATGGAACCTAGAGTGATATGCTCTAGGTTCTTAATTACTACAGCTGGCATGTACCTCCTTCCATTCCCAGTATTTAGAACCACTCTAACTTGTGGGAGTAGGTAGCATATAGGTAAGTAGCAAAAGGGAGAGACGGGCTGCTGGAGAGGTAGACAGGATCTATAAAGGATTCCATGGAGTTCTGAGTGTTTGCCATGCTTTGCGCCCAGGACTCCACCTCCCTGGCATAGCGGACTGTAACCACACAGAAACTTTATTTCTTTAATCTGACCTTTTCTCTTTCTTTCCTTTTGATTCAAACTGGCCCTGTCTAGCGTAGGAGCACCCTGACTCACTCACATCCTCTCTCTTGTATATCCACCCCCTTAATTACTAAGCCCTGTGGAAAATGAGGTCTTCGTCAGCACCAAATAATCTTAGGAACAAAGCCCTGGTCTGTTGACCACAGAAACAAAGTTTTAGTCAAACTAAAGATAACATCTCGACCTTAGTTGTGTTTTAGCTCCAAACCTAGAAAAGCAAATGACCCCACTGGCCACACCCTTGGGAAACCAGACAGAGTGACGCCATGGCTGACATCAGGACCAGATGCAATAATCAACTACCTCCAACCCAAGTGCCAACCAATAAATAAAGACCATGATTCTAGCTCCACCACAATAAGTAATTTTCCCCTATAAAACCCATCCCCTAGAAGCCATCAGGGGAGCCAGGATTTAGAGCAACAGGTCACCTATGACTCTGGGTTTGGTGCCATTTCCTTAAATAAATCTTTACTTCTTTTGCTGCAAACTCCTCTTTGCATTTGATCAGACAAACTCCTTTAGTTCAGTAACATGATTGGACCAAGGATGAGCACCTGGCCCAAAAGCAGTGTCTCTGATCCAGAGGTGCATAAAGGAATCACCTGGGGAGATTTTTCAAAATACCAGATGTCCAATTCAACACCAGATGGAGGTTCTAATTAATTACCTATCAATGGGTCCCCAGGAAGTATACTTTGAAAAAGCTATACAGTTGCTCCTGATGTGTTCCCTTTGTGCTGGTATCAGGGCACTTTTGCCCCACAGGGGTTCTCTATACTGGATAGTCACTAGGTAAACCAACCAAGCCTTTTCGGAGGAGTTTGACCTCAGACCCCACAGAGAGCTGGTGCTGCTGGAGAGTCCGGAACAAGGGAAGTGGTGAGCAGTGGACTGTCTCATTGAAATGGCAGAGCCCAGGAGCAGAGAGCAGGGTGCTTAATCAGAGCAGACAGGACAAGTAAATGCTGTGTCATAGAGGGGATGTCAGGGTATAAAACTCAAACTGGATCCTGAATGGTGATAGCCATGCTCCATTTCTCAGTAGAGCCTGCTGTGGGCTTTGAAGAGCTCCCCGACCCCTTCCCTGCTTGTGTATTCCTTATAGATGCCCACTCACTGAGGTAACCCCACTATGTGTCTATTACTTGCAAACTGAAAACTCTCAACACAGAAAAATAGCTGGATAAAGTCATTCAATACTCTGCAACATTTATTTTATGAGAATATAAATAATATATATATTCGTCACTAAAAAAGCAGTAGTGTATAAGAGACTGTGTTCCTACTTGCATGGAGCTCATATCCTAGTCAGTTAATCAAATGGCTATAAAGAAATCAACAAACTGTTTCAGAGGATGGCAAGTGCTGTTTCAGGACGATGGGGCAGAGAAATATTTTGGATTATCGGGTCAGGAAAGATGTTTGAGGAGGCAGCACCAGGGCTACCTACTTACCTATCTACATATTTACCACGAGAACTGTGATTAATGTTCAAAGGTCCCTAGAGATCTTTTGAATTGTTTCATTTACAAGTTAGGAAACAGGCTCAGAGAGGGGCAGTGATTTGGCTATGGTCACACAGTAAGTCTGTAGCAGTACACAGGATTCCTGTGTCTCATTCAGTGCTCTGCACATGACTCCTAGCTCACTCTCAGCAGAGGTGCCTCTGGGTGTCATAATTGCTCTTCCCAGGGACTATATCTGTTACTTTAAGAAAGGATGGCTTGAGGGGAGGGGAGGTAGCGGAGGGCATAATACTACTTCTCTTCTAATTTTTGACAGCCTTCTTTCTTTTCACCACTTTGGGCCAGTTTCTTACCTGAAGGGGTTGCAGGATTGCAGCAAACAGCGGTGAAGGGCCAGGCAAGTTTTGCAAATTACAGGGGACTCCTTGATGCAGAAGCATCCCGCACCAGCTGACAGCTGTCTGAATATCTATCTTCCCCAGAGACTGTAGGGGAGGGGGAGAGGAAGGGGGGGGCATGCGGGAAAGAAAGGGCGATTCTCCCCGAATCAATTAGAATGCTCCCGAACGAAAATAATACTCTACTAAAGGCAGGCTCTCCCTGAGTCACCCTTAACCGCCCCTGATCTTCCACTGTTTAATGGCCCTTTCTCTTTCTCCCTGTCTGCCTGCCTGGGCTTCTCCCCTCCCTCCCTCGCCTCCTCCCCTAATCCCGTCTCCTTTCTCCCCTCCCTCTCCCTCTCCCTCACACCATGTTACCATTATTGTCAGTGGAACGAGCTGCATGCATGCCAAATCAGGTCATTCACAAATATAGAACAAACGTCTGTCACTACAGATTTACCACTATGACTAAAGCATGGCCCTTCTGTCTGCGAAAAGTGTGCCCATTAGTTCTGTGGGATCACAGCCCCCACAGCCCCCTAACCCTCTACCTCAGCTTCGCCGGGCGAGCTTCTAATAAACACCCGTGCGAGGGGCTTGAATGATTTATCGCCGTGGCTCCGCTGTGTTTCTAAAGCCAAGACAAAGTCAGCCTCTCCCTGTAAGCCCCCACCCACCTGCGGCACAGACAGGGCCGTTTTCTGGAGTTTAGGGCCTCACTGTAAATATTTGTTCTGGCTGAGAACTTCGAGAGGATACTTGCCTGAAATGAGATAACTGACAACACTCCATGAAAGAAAATGAGCATGAACTGAGACAATTTTGCAAGAAAAGGAGCTAACTAAACATTCAGCTCTGTTTACATTACTCGGGCTTCTCTTTTGGACAACCTCAATTCGTGTGCTTTTACACGGTTAAAATCAGCTCCATTCTCCTTTCCATCAGATATTACAATAGACTTGATGACAACTAAAAAAAAGGAAAAAAATACGAGATGAGGAAAATAGTAAAGAGGGATAAAAAGAAGATAAAATGAATTTTTAAACTGCCTTTTTATCTTTTAGATGCTCTTGTTTCCGAATAGTTTGGTCCCTGTGAAAGTACTATCCACTAGTTTTGCAGGTAACTAAAGCAAAGCCAAGGATATGTAAGCGTGAATGAGAAAATTGGCAATGAAGATTATAATTCCAAACTGAACCTAAAATTCCAAAAAGCTGGACTCTTTTTCTGCAAAACAGTCCAGACAAATCTTAAAGGGCCTCCAAAACCTAATATAAAAAATATGGAAATAAAACCACAACCTACTATCCACTCAACTTGTTTCTGTTTTCATAGTTGAAATTCTTTTTTTAAATGAAGTCAGCAGAAACCATGGATGTTAAAATGTTAAATTAGCCAATTGACCCCCTGTTATAAATGCCTTTGCCAGTTAATTATTGCACTATCATTATTGTTATCACCATTGTTATTATTTTGTTCTTTTCTTTGATCATTAGTTTGCTGGTTCAACCATCATACGCAGTTATAATAAAAATTCATTACCTTGTGATGGCTGTTGGGCTGCCTATGGGAAATGACTTGATAGTCTTGCAAACACTGAATCATGCAGTAAATTAACACTCATTTTCATGCACGTTTGCTTGCATGTTGATGACCTGGAAACACATGCTTACACTCCATATTTTTTCTTGTTGCTCCTGATTTGTTTTTCTGTGGTAGGAAGAGAACAATATGGGCTTTCTCCAGGGGACAAAACAACACCTAACTGTGCAGCGTGGAAGGGCGAGAGGAGCAGATGGATGCAAACTACACTTAGAGAGGGCCAACAGAGCACACAGAGAGGAAACGCAGCTACCTGGAATCACACCTGAGCACTGCCAACTGTCTTGGCAGTCAGCTGCCTGGGGAAGGTCGGGGCCAGGAGGAGAGTGGGATCCAACAATGCCTCAGAGAATAGTCCCTTAAGAGAGAATACGCTAGGTAGCTTGCTTCTGGGGGGCCATAGGGTTTAGAAACCCACCCTCCCACATTAAAGAGGGGGAATGGGTATAAATAGATGCCATTTCTTTTTTAAAATATGTTTTTATTGATTTTAGAGAGAGAGTAAGGGAGACGGAAAGAGAGAGAGAAACATCGATGAGAGAGAAACATCAATTGGCTGCCTCCTGTACGCCTCCTACTGGGGATCAAGCCTGAAAGCCAGGCATGTGCCCTGACTGGGAATCTAACCAGTGACCTCTTAGTGCATGGGTCGATGCTCAACCACTGAGTCACCTCGGCCAGGCAATAGATGTCATTTTTTTCATCAAACATCTCCTGGCTCGCTACAGTCTTTTTTCCTTTAGTTGGCAATAAGACCAACAAAAACAGTCTTTTATTCACTAGACATCAAGTCTTTCCTGGTCTTTAGAGTGAGACCAGTAACAACTATTTTCAACTATGCATGGGTTTTTGGCAGGTTATCAACACCTCCTCAGCAGTGCTAATAGAACTTTCTGCAGTGACGAAAATGTTCCATACCTACACTGTCCTACTGTAGTAGCCGCTAGCCGTGTGTGGCTGCCCAACACTTCAAATGAGCTACTTTAACTGAGGAGCTAAATTTTTAATTTTATATGAGTTTAATCCATTTAAAATTAAATGTAAATTCAACTTAAGCTTTGATTTTCTTAAATTTAAAATAGATATATGTTTATTGATTTGAGAGAGAGAGGAAGGGAGAGAGAGAGAAACATTGATGTGAGAGAAAAACATTCACTGGTTGCTTCCTGGATGTGCCCTGACTGGGAACCGAACCTACAACCCCTTGGTATATGGGACGATGCTCCAGCCAACTGAGCCACACTAGCCAGGGCCTTAAATTAAAAAAACAAAAAAAACCCAAACAACTACTCAGAGCACTTAAAGAAGTGTATCCTAAAAGTACATTAACTATTGCTTCTTTCATTCTAGCTGAATCACATGTGGCTAGAGGCCACGTATTGGACAGCAGAGATCTGAAGTACAACTCTCCGAGTTGAGTGCAGATCCTTCTGGCTATTCCTGTGTCAACCCTCTCAGCAATGTACATGTCGAATTGCCTTAACCTATCCACAAAAGACCAGGATTCAGACCAACGCTATCACATGCAAGTATACAATTACTGTCTATAATCTGATGACACACAAATCGACTTTCCTCCCCTGGGCTGACCTTTTAGATTCACGTAACACTTTACCTACCCTGGCAGTGGGCCAAAACCACACCCAAGACACACTGGATCAGAATCTCTGAAGGGCCAACTTAGCTGAGAAACTTACAGTTTTTACAGTCTTCTTAGGTGATTGTCATGCAAACAGTCCGTCATGGGATCTTGCCACCTCTGCATTGCATTTCAGACTGGATGTACCACCAGTTACGGCAAAGTCTGAATACGGCAAAGATCAAACTCCTCTACTTCCTTCTGGCTACTCCCACCCTTCCTAAATTGTCCAAACCCAGGAGACAATGCCTTCATTTCAGTGACCTGTTGTATATCTTAGAGTCAACATCTGATTAAATGTACCATCTTCATTAATTTCATCATCATAATTTAATCATCTTCATCCTGTAATAGTGCAGCTTCCTCCCCCTCCCCCTCCTCCTTCTCTTCCTCCCCCTTCTCCTTTCCCTCCTCCCCTCCCCCTCCTCCTTCTTTTTCTTCTAGTTTCCCTTTGTATCAATACACAAATGAGCTCCGTCAGACAGAAATTGTAATTCCCATTTTATCGAGGATTAAATTGAAGGAAATTTACCCTAAGTCATTCAGCTAATAATTTCAGAGATATGTGCATTTTTACCAAAGCTTATAATTTTTTTTTACTAAATGGAGCTAACTACCTGCTATAAGCTCCCACCATACCCCACAGAGATCTTTTTTCCTGAACCAAAGTTATCTTCTTTGTCCATCTTATTAACCATACCATGCCCACTGTGAGATAACAAAATCATCAATGGATGCCAACATCGCCAGGTGAAAGACTATCTAAAAAATTCACATAGTCTCAGTATATGACACCACAGCTGACTTACTGATAACCAAGGGGGAAGGGGGCAGGCACCACCTTAACCAAATGGGAATAATGGGACAAACTGACATCATGTGTCCCCTCAGGTGAGGTTCTGAAAAACCACATCCCCAGAATAGTATATCTGTCAGAAATGTTAAACTTGAATTTAATCATGAGGAAAATCAGACAGACCTAAATTGGAGTACATCATGCAAAAAATGGCCTGGACTCCTCAAAAATGCCAATGTCATAAAAGACAAAAAAAGCCCGGTGAATGGTCTTAGATTAAAGGGGCTAAAGAGATATGACAATTAAATGTAACACCTGATTCTTGAGTGGATTGTGATTTTTTAAAAAGCTAAAGGGCATTATAGGGACAATTGGGGAGAACTGAATATGAACCATCTATTAAAGAAAAGAATTGTATCAATATTAAATTTCATGAGTATGGTAATTTGCTATGGTTATGTGGAAAAGTATATACTGAAGTATGTAGGGGTGAAGTGTGTAGGGGGGAAGGTGCAACTAATGCTGAAATGGTCCCACAACAAAGTAGCAAACCAACCACTCAGAGGGAGATACAGTAAATGTGGCATATGTTAACAACTGGGAAATTTAGGTAAAGAGTATATAATGTTCACTGTACTATTTTTTTATTTTATTTTTTGCAACTTTTAGCTAGGTTTAAAATTTATTCAAAATAAAAAATTGGTTAAAAATAAATAATACTAGCTAATGCTTATGTAGCACTTACCATGTTCTTCAGATAATCTTCTAAGCACTTTACACTCTTTAATTCATTCAATCCTCACAACACCCTATACAGTATATTATTATTAGCGGCATTTTACATGTGAAACAATGGGAGCCTAGAGAGGTTAATGTCAATAGCTACGAAGGTGTGGAGTTGGGATTCTAACCAGAGCCCATGCCATTAACTTCTCTGTTAAACATCTTTTGGGGAAATCCTAGTTCTCATCAACTTTTGAGGGGTTTGAACAAGTTGTTCATTACACTTTATCAGCTCCAACACTTTAAAGTTCTTCATCGTATTCATTTGAAACTTATCTCCTGGTGGATTTTATCCATTTGTTCTATTTCTATAGTGAGTCCATCCAGAGCCAATTGCTGTTTCCCCTGCTAGATGTGAGCTCCGTGGAACCCGGGATCGATCATATCTACCATTCTGTCCCCACGCTGGAAGAATGTTTCCTCGCACGTGGCAGAACTCAGATGGATGAATAAATAAATGAACACCAGCTTTTCAAATATTTGAAGTCAACTTCTGGAAAATTTCATTCTCTCTTGAAAACATTCCCAGTCCCGTCAATTGTTCCATTAATATTCTAGTCACTGTCCTCTAAAATAATTCCAGTTTTGCTAGTTTTAAGAGTTATGTCCAGAGCTGAAAATAGTACTCCAGACTTCACTCACCACTGTCATTTTCCTTATTTCAAATGGTTTCCTTCTGTTAATGGAGTCTAAGAAATAATAACAGTTTTTAAAATGGCATTAGAGAAACTACCGAAGAGACTTACAGCAAAGATGTTGGACTGAACATACACATTAACTCTTGCTCTGTCCCAAGCCCCACTGAAATAACAGTAAAGGATATATATTTTTTTTGCTTGCATAAACCCATAAGGATGAAGATAGTGAGAAAGAAGAAAACAGTAATAACATTTTGGAAGCTGGAAAGCATATGCAAAAGTGGTAACTAACTTACCAGACCTAAGAAAGATGATCTTTTTTCCGCTAAAACTGCATCTTCTTTATTTTGCATACTTTAATTTCAGAACAAAATAAACAAACAAAAAACACCACAGTACACAACATCTAAACCTGATGTTAAATGTGGGAAGGGAAGGCTTGAAGCCCTTGTATCCTGCCTTAGGCAGAAAGACAGGAGAGGGGAAAAACATTGTTTACTAGCAAAGGAAACCAGGTGGGCTAGGGGCACTCAAGAAGGCTGGGAGAGCCAAGAAGATACTATACAGAGGGAGGGTATGAGATAAGAAACTCCTAATCTTCTTCCATGCAAGAGGCACCCTCGTCAAGCTCAAGGTGGATATTTCATCAGAAACAGCAGCACTGGGTCCTTCCGCTGTCATTGTCATCAGTGCCTGGGTCTAGCTGGGTCATGCGGTAGAAGCAGTTGGAGTGACTCTGGGATCCTCAGGTGAGAAACCAGAAGAGAGCAACACAGTTTCAAACAGCAGCACCATATGGTCCTTAACAGCATCGTCATTCTTGTCTGCCTCTGCCTTTTGCCACAGTCTCCACCCTGGAGTGGACAGGGTTGATCTTCAGGGGCGTTTTGGTCATCACGCAGCCCATAGTAGAGTTGTCCTGAAGTGCCTGGGCTTTCTGATATGCTCCATGATAGCCATCCAGCCATAGGTGCTAGTCAATGCAGCAGGGTGAAGACAGCCTATTGGAGATTGTTGCCTTCTCAACCTTCTTACCCAAGATTTCTTTCATGAGTTTGCAGAGGTTCTCAAACTTGGCTTTGCTCTCTTCCATTTTCTTCTTCTCTTCATTCTCAGGTAGCTCCAAACCCTTCTTGGTAACTGAGACAAAGCTCTTCCCATCATACTTCTTGAGCTGCTGCACACAGTCCCATTGGTAGTCTCTGCCCTATTTATACTACCTCTAAGCCCCACTTCCTCACTTGCTCTACAAAAGCAGAGTTGGCAACCTGCTCTTTTCTGTCACCAGTGATCTAACAGATGGATGTCTGTGTCTCCTTCATGCGAGAGAGCTCACTTCATTTCCAGACTTGGAGGTGTGATAGTTCAGAAGCTCAGAAGGGTGTTGCCAATTAATAGCCCTCATGAATTCCAAGCTTTAGGTTTTTAGAGAATGCCTCATAGAATCTTATAGCTCCTTGTTTTCTGCCAGCTCACAGAAGAGCTCAAGGCACTTCTTAACAATGTTTTTACCAATGAACTTCAAGATTTTGTTCTGCTGGAACATTTTTCAGGAGATGTTTAGGGGCAGAGTCAACCACACTACAGATGAAGTTGAGATGGACTCTGGGATCAACTCGTCACAGCTGTCCATGAGGAACACATGGTGGACATAGAGTTTGATGTGGTCCTTGTTCTCAAAGAGGTCAAAAGGAGCCCTCTGGGGATGAATAGCAAGGCCCTGAATTCCACCTGATCTTATACAGAGACGTGCTTGACAGTCAAGTGGTCTTCCCAGTCATTGGTAAGGATGTTAAAGGGCTCTCTGCTTTGGCCAGGTAGCTCAGTTGGTTAGAGCACTGCCCCAATAAGCCAAGGCTGTGGGTTCAATCCCCAGCCAGGACACATACAAGAAGCAACCAATGAATGTATAAATAAGTGAAACAAAAAATCAATGTCTCTCTCTTGCTTTCTCAAATCAATAAATAAAATTAAAAAGATTAAAAAACAAATCATATTCTTGATGTTTAAAATAGAAAAGAACTCTCCCTATTCCTTCTGGGTGATGTCCTCAGGGTTTCTGGTCCAAATGGGCTTGGGCTCGTTCAGTTCTTCCTGACCAATATATTCTCCTTAATCTCCCTTGTTTTCTTTTTCTTATTCTTAGTTGGACAGTGGTAAAGAGCTGAAAATTGACATCTTACTGCCATCTCTCTCATCTGAGCCCACATCTTCAATCTTGGGTTTCTCTGCATCCTCTTTATCTTCCTCATTTTCCTCCCCTTCCTCTTTCTCTGTTTCATCATCACTGATTTCTTTCTCTCATTCCTTCACCAAATAAAGGGTGGTGGGATAACCTATGAACTCTGAGTGCTTCTGCACCACTCCTTTGGCTACCTCTCCTCCAAGTGCTCCATCTGGTCTTCCTTAAGAGGGAGGGTCACTTTGGAACTACAGCCAATGGTCAACTCATACAATGAAGGAACCCCCAGCAGAAGAGTCCCAGCATACTGATCGTCATCATTGGTCTTTGTGATCACAACCACTTTCTCTGCCACCAAGTAGGCAGAATAAAAGCCAACACCAAATTGTTCAATCATGGAGATGTCTGCACCAGCCTGAAAAACCTCCATAAACGTTTCTGTTCCAGGCTTGGCTAATATTCCCAGATTATTGATGAGATAGGCTTTGGTCATGCCAATGCCTGTGTCCACCAGAGTCAGGGTTCATTCCTGGGGGTTAGGGAGGATGTCAATTTTCAGCTCTTTACCACTGTCCAACTTGGAAGGGTTAGTCAGGCTCTCATAGTGTATCTTGTCCAAAGCATTAGAAGCATTACTGATCAACTCCCAAAGGAAAATTTCCTTTTTGGAATAGAAAGTATTGATGATGAGAGACATGAGGCAGGCAATTTCTGTCTGGAAGGAAAAAGTTTTCTGCTCTTCATGATGCATTTCCTCAGGCATCCTGAAGATAAAGAGATGCAAGTGTTAGAGAGCAGAGTGGGCAGGGACTGTGTCCAGTTCACATACTGCAAGAAGCGTGTGTGGGGGTGACTAAAGAGAAAGATAAAATCTTAAACCAACAGGAGGACACTGAAGAATGCCAAAAGGCTCAGAAATTGGTGTCATCAGTTATCTCTAGGAGCGCTTAAGGTTCACAGTCAGAACAGGAGGATTAGTCAAAAATCTGTTTAGAAGTAAAAAAATCTCTTCTCTTTGCAGTCCACCTTTGCCCCAGTAGAAGCCTGAGGGTCTCTTTTCCAGAGATAGAATAAAATAGGTCTCTGGATAGGGGTTATACAGGACAAAATTGGGGGCAGGGATTCTTTAAAGAAAGGACTAAATAGAATTGAAGGAAGATTAAATAAATACTTATATACTGACTAACAAGATCTATGCCCTCTTCCTTCACTCTGCTCCAAAATGTTAGCAGCTTATTTTATCCTTTGGGCAAAAGTATGAAAAGTCTTTCTCTGAAGAAATCCAACGAATACAAGTGGAAAGGCTTTAAGAAACTGACAAGGAGGGGTCCACAAAGGTATGGCTGACTTCGTAATGTGTACACCCTACCCATGAGCTCAGAGCTTCCAATTAGTTTTAAGTTAAAAAATGTTCTTTTCTCTGTGGTAAAATACACATAAAGTAAAATGTATCACTTTAATTATTTTTAAGGGACCAGTTCAGCAGCATCATCCACAGAACTCTCTTCATCTTCCCAAAGGGAACTCTGCACCATTGAACATGACTTCCCACTATCCTCCTCCCTCGGTCCCTGGTCACCCCTATACTTCTTTCAGTCTCTATAAATTTGACTGTTCTAATTACCTCATATAAATGGAATCATACTTCCTTCAGGACAATGTCTTTAAGGGTCATCCATGTCGTAGCATGTGTCAGAATTACCTCCCTTTTTAAGATGGAATAATAGTCCATTGATGGGCAACACAGGACAAGAAACTGTAGAGTTAAGGGAAAGCCTTTCTGCTAATTCTTAGCCTTGAGAGACTTTTCTTTCTTCTCAAAGCCAGAATGATTTATAAATCCTCCCTGCACAGCAGCACAGAGAAGCCACCCCAGGTTCTAGCCACGGCAACGGCAGATGGTTTTGCAGCCCCACAGTAGAGGAGAGTCACCTTTTTAAGTTGCATCATATGCGGTATAAGGATCTGAATAAAAGCACGTTGAAACAGAAACAGCTATCTGGGGCTGTACGAATATGGCTGATGCAGATCCTGGACCATGAAGACTGAATTGTGAACAACCATCAGCAAAGGGAGAGAATTCTTTGCTGCTGGGAGTACAGTCCATTCTGGAAATAAGTACTGTCCTGTGAACCACTGTGAGGCAGGAACTGGCATTCAATGAAGGAAATGACCACAATCAAGTTGACCATGGTCTGAGGACTCAGACCAAAGTGGAGATGTCTCTATTAGTCCCACTTCATTAAGGGTTTCACCCCATAATTGCCAAAAGCAGTGAGGTTCACATAGAAAATCTGCAACGGCTGCATCTTTCTATCAACTGATGTGCTTTATGTAGTCAGTATTTTTTTCACATTTACAGAATAAGTCCTTCATTTATTCAAATATTTCTGAGTACGTATGTGCCAAGTGCTTGGCATTTAGAATGCAATGTTGAATAATCAAGACATCTTTTAGTATCTATGACAGATCATATCTTTTCTATTCATTTTAACAAATATTTATTAAGCACCTTGTTCTTTCAGGAACTGCACTAGAAGCTAAAACTGAGCCAAGCAGATAATTCTTGCCTTATTGAATATTATATATATGTATATATATATATGCTTAAGTTACCTGGTTAATAAATAATATGTGGCTTTATATCACAAAGCACAAATCATAATCTTTTAAATATTTTCTTGTCTTTCTATGACATTCTAATCATGTTACTTTTCTGCTTAACACTCTTCAACCAACTCTTTAACAAAATCTTTACCTTCAGAGACAAGGTTTTTTGTATTGGTTTCTGTGCCTGATTTTCAAACTTATTTTCCTAGACATCTCCAAATTATACCTATATGAAAACAAAACCAAAGCTATCTTCTTTTTAAATTTTAAATATTTATTGATTGATTTTAGAGAGAGAGGGGAAGGGAGAGAGAGAAACATCGATCTGTTGTTCCACCCATCTATGCCTTCATTGGTTGATTCTTATACGTGCCCTGACGGGATCAAACCCACACCCTTGCTGTATCTGTTTGATGCTCTAATCAACTGAGCTACCTGGCCAGGGCAAAAACTAAACTTCTTAAGCTTCCTGGCCTGTACCCCACCTGTCTGCTTCTGCATCAACCATTTAATTTATCTGAAACCTCTTCCTAGCTCACATGCTCCCACCTTACTCTTCAAGCTCCCCTGAGACTTTAGCCACCCTGAGAAGAACTCTTACCTCCTTGTACAGCTACACCTATGTCCTGGCAGAATCTGTTACCTCTCCTGACACAGGGTCATTTGAGGTGTGTGGTAGGACTAAGTCTCAGTCTACCTACTCAGCAGGACATATCACTGTATTCATTAGAACACAACACACTGTTTTTCTGACTGCAAGTGTCACTTTGCCAAGCTAGCAAAAACTTTAAATCCAGTCTCCTTTGGGATTGGCTCTCCCGGCCCCTGGGCTGTGCCATGGGTCTGCAGCTGCACAGTGCTGGGAGGGCGTGGAGGTGGAGGCCCCCTGTTCACACAGTGTTTCCCTGAGTCCCGCTGTCTGTCTCCATACAGCCCCTTGGGGTACCCTGGAATTCTGCTACTTTTGTGCCATGCTTGGGGTAGAAACATCTTTGCAAACTCACCTTTGGTCTCATATGCTGCTTAGACAATTCATGAGTCCATGTCTCTGTGCAGTCTCTCCACTGTGGCGGCAGGGTGCCTGGGATTCAGGTCTAGCACCCTGTTCCTGAGAGTCACAGACCTCAGTCTCTACCCCCCCCCCCACCTGCAATGTGAGGTGGGTCCTAGTCTGGAAGAGAGAGGGTAAGGGAAGAAAGCATTTACCTTTTAGCTCAAGCCTCTATCTGACCATCAATATTTTGTCTGTTGCTATAATATTCTCCCCAATCAGGGGCTTAGGTTTCTGAAAACAAAACCAGGGAGTATAGCAGCCTGCTTCTGCTTTCAGCCAGCCACCTTTCTCACCTGAGGATGTCAACCTGAAGCATGTTGAATGGAGGGGGAGAGGAGAGAGGTAATGAAATAAAAGAATCTCATGAATTATTTCTTTAAAATAATATCCCGCTTCAGTTGTAAACCAACCAGCATCACACAGCAGAGTGTCTCTCGGCACTTGAGCTTGCTGGAGGCAGGGATGTGGCTGAGTTACCTTGGCATGCTCCGAATCCTGAGTAGCAGCTAATGTTTAGTGGGCAGTGACCATTTATTGAATGAATGAGTGAATACAGGAATCAAAGCATCAGTGAGGGCTTTCCCTTGCTTAAAATTTTCAGTGGTTTACCATCGCTTACATGATAAAATTGCAACTTTCTAACATGACAGTTAAGGGTTTCCATTACTGGTCTGGGTCCTGTTTTCTAGTCCCATCTAATTTTTTCACGAATCTCTTTGCCTGTAGTTTGACTTCTTTTCTAAGTTGTGAACCCCATGAAGGCAGAGATAACATCATGTTCCAGTCCTAACGCAAACATAGCAAAATATGCTCAGTAGTGCTGCATTGATGCATTGTTTAAGCAAATCTCAGTATCCAGTTAAAATTTGGTCAGGAGTCTAGTGCCCAGAGCAGGCAGGCCTGGTAGGCATTAGCTCAGATAAAATGGTGCCTACCCGAGGCATAGATCTTTCTAAACCTTGCAAACACATCCATATGGTTTTTAGTTTTGCCCGTTGGCTGGCAGGGGCACGAAGTATTTGTGAACGTAAAAGGAAGGGAATCATAGTGTGAAACTGAGGAGGAGTGTACAGCAAACTGACTGCTTCGGGGCAAGGGTAATTGTGATTTTTTTTGTTTGTTTTCCCAGTATGAGCACATTGCAAACAATATTTGCAAGACAATATGCACATTATGATTTCTGAAATCAGGTAGTGTGAGTCTGCCAACTTTATACTTTCTGTTTTTTCTTTGACTTTCCACATAAATTTTAGAATATGTTTGTACCTTTGTTATTGTAATTAGCTAGTTATTCGTATTCATCAAGGAAAGAAAGAAAGCAAAGGGAAGTCAGACATTGTAAGCATGGTCACTGGGAAGCTTCACCAGGAAGCTACAACTGCACACAGCATTGTTCCTCCGAGGGGATTACCACCCCTTCTCCTCCCCTTCAGGTCCTGGATTGTTGGGGGAGAAAGGGAGATAGTCACATGGACAGTAGAAGTCGGGGTGGCACAGGGGACCAACGGATTGGCTAAGGGGTGGACCCCCTCAGAGTGTGTGAAATCTTGAAAAGTTAACTGTTGCTTTGAAGAAGCTCCTAGTTAATACTTCCAGACAAAGAGCGCCCTTCTTGTCGTCTCTTGCTCTGTCGCCTGCGTCGCCCAGCCCGTGCACTCGCGGCCCTGCTGACCCCACACAGGGTGCTGGGCTGGACTGGACTTGAACGTGGAGCAAAACCACAGACAGCGGCCTACATTCGGGCCCCGCTGAAGACGGTGGACTTTCTCCAGGACAAGAAGAAGGGGGTGGGACATTGAAAACCCAGGGGTTCATTTCCACCCAAATAAATGTTACTCTCCTCCCATGGGAGTCTCCAGAAATTCTTTTTCTCGAGGCATCAGAAGAACTCCACTTCCACCCATAACACCTTCAAACAAAACCAAACCTGCTAGAGATTACGTCAACTCTAGGTTAAGTGGTGATTACATTAACTCTGTAGATTAAGTGGTGGACGACTGACAGTTTAACTACATCGAGTCTCCCATTCCATGAATACAATATGTCTCTCTATTTATTTAGGTCTGTTTTGGTTTCTTTCCCTAGCATTTTGTAGTTTTTAGCATGCAAATTCTGCATGTGTTTTGTTAGATTTTTGCCTAAATATTTCATTTTTTGGGTGTTACTATAAAAGATATTGTTTTAATTTCAGTTTCCAATTGTTGATTGCTAGTCTATAACAATACATTTGATTATTGTG
Source organism: Miniopterus natalensis (assembly GCF_054644295.1). NCBI lineage: Eukaryota > Metazoa > Chordata > Mammalia > Chiroptera > Miniopteridae > Miniopterus > Miniopterus natalensis. Next base: position 68,078,652 of record NC_142089.1, on the reverse strand, counting down.
TGTGGATATTGTATACTGCAAACTTGTAAAATACACTTATTAATTTTAAGAGTTTTTTGGTCAATTGCATGAATTTTTCTATTTTCAGTGCTTTAATACACTGGCTAGGACTTCTTGTATGATGTTGAATAGGAGTAGTGAGGGTGGATATCCTAATTTGGCTTCTAATATTATTTTACGTTGCTGAGAATTTGGGGACCTTGAGTTTTTCTACATCAATCAATATGACAATGTGGCTGTTCTGGTTTTTGTTTTTGTTTTTTGTCTATTAATATAATTGATTACATTGGTTGGCTTTACAATATTAAACAAGTTTTGGTTTACCAGGACAATCCACTTGATTATGATTTATAAGTGTATTTGGATTTGGTTTGCTAGCATTTTTTGAGGATTTTTTAAACCCAGTTTTATGGGGGATATTTTTCCACAGTTGTCTATTTTTTTTAAACCTGTCCTTGTCTGTTTTTTATAGAAGAATATTGCTGACCTAAAGAACGGCTTGGGAATTAGGCTGTACTCTTTACTTTTCAGGAAAAGTTTATATAGAATTGGTATAATTTCATCCTTAAATGTTTAGTAGAATTAATGAAAAAAGTCATATGGGTCTGAAAATTTCTTTTGCTGGAAAATTTTAAACTATGAACTCAATTTCTTTAATAAGTATGAAGCCATTGTGGGGGCTAAAATAATGTTAATATTCATCCTTTCACCACCTAAGATCTTCTGGTTGGACTAATCAGCAAATTGACAGAGACAGATTAACAGGAGGAAGTTGAAGTTTAATACATGTGCATGGGGAATTCACATTGCCATGATCATTCCATGAAAATTCCAAAGACAGTGAGGCAACATTGGGTATGTAAGACATTTTGGACAAAGGAGAAAGGGAGGAACACAAGGTTTTAGATTTCAGAAGTGAGAATGGGGTAGTTGAGGAAGAGCCTAAAAACAGACATGGCAAGAAAATCCTTGCCAGGTGACTCCGAAACAATAGTACACAGGTGTCATCTAGCTAACTGACACCAGTCTGAAGCCCTCTTGTTTACGTACTTAATTCAAATTTCGCTAAAGCAGCATCCTAAGATCTCCTTCCGAAAGCAGATTTCTCTGTCTGAATCTTTAGGGCAGGAAAAGGGGGGAGGTTCAAAGGTTTTTTCTGAGTCTTTTGTTTCTTAATAAACTGCTTAAAATCAGTCTCTAAAAAGAGCAGCTTCAGGGTGGCAGAATTTTGGTCCCTTCACTATATAAGTTTGCTTTTCTTCTTGGGTGAGTTTGGTAGTTTGTGTCTTTCAAATATTTTGGTTCATTTTATCAAAGTTGTTGAATTTATGTTTGTAAAGTTCTTTGTAATATCCCTTTATCTTTTTAATGTCTCTTGGGTCTGTAATTATATGCCCTCTTTTATTCCTGATAGTAGTAATTTTTGTCTTCTATCTTTTTTTCCTTTGTCAGATTGGCTAGGGGTATATCAATTTTATTGATCTTTTCAAAAAATTGTTTATTTCATTAATTTTCTTTTTAAAAATGTATATATGTATAAATTCCATTGATTTCTATTCTTATAGGGTTTTTTCACTTACTTTTTTATTTAATTTATTTGGGTGACCTTGGTTAATAAAATTATGTAGGTTTCAGGGGTACAATTCTATAATACATCATCTGTATATTGTATTGTGTGTTCACCACCCTAAGTCAAGTCTCCTAGTTTCTTAATGTGAAGTTAGGTTTTTTAATTGAAGTCTTGTTTCTAATCTAAAAAATAATTTAATGTCATAAACATTTCTCTAAGCACTGCTTTATCTTCAACAAATTTTAAAATGTTGTATTTTTATTTTTGTTTAATTCAAAGTATTTTCTAATTTTCCTTGAGACTGTAGCTATCAAATAATAAATCTGAGTGGTCTTTAGGTGGTTAACTGAGTACGTTAACAGTGCTTTCCTTCTCACTCTAAATGAAGGGAGGCATTGTAAGAAAGATTTAAAAAAGTAAAGCATGCCATAAACTATTTACCTTGAATGGCTTAAATATAATTTAAACTTCAGTAATTTGATATAATAATTTCCCTGCAACTTAATTCTTGAAAGATTCTAGAACCAAAATCTTGAAATCTCAGAATCAGAAAACTTAGTTATATCCATAGCAAGTCATCTTCCAGAAACACTCTGTGATGTTGTTTTCCACATTCTAGTTTGCATAAAGATCATTTTGAGACTTACTCAACACAGATTTCTCGGCTCCCACCCCAAAAGATGCTGATTCAGTAGATCAGGGATTTGCACAAGAACTTGCATTTTTAGTGATTACACAGGTGATACTTATGCTGATGGTCTGAGGCCCACGCTAGGAATAGTATTATCTGCAGCATTAGGAAATATTGTCCAAAAAGTCCTCTTGGACATGTCTTCATACTTTGCATGATTTTCTATCTTTTTTTATTCTCACTTCTTTGAAATCTCCTTTGAAATCCTCTGTCCTCTAAACATGGGTATTTTCCAAGATTATAACTTTGATTGTTATGTCTTCATCTTTCCTTCCATTATATATTCAACAACTTATTGAGAATTTACTAATTGTGAAACTTGGCTCTAGGTACCGGGTAAGGCGAAACTATACCCTTTGCTCCAATATTATCTTGTCTGTGAAAGTTTTCTCAGAACTTTCTCACAACATGATTGTCTCTTCCTTTGCTTTCCCATAGCTCTTTGTTTCACTCATCTGGCTTTTATTTCATACTATCTTGGTTGGGAATTCCCTAAAACAATATGCCAAATCCTGATTGAAAACAGGATCTGGACTGGGCAAAAGTATCTCAACCTCCAGTTTGATTTTTGTCAACCATTTGTATTTACTCTTTCAGGTTCAATAATTATATCAGCCTTGGACTTGATCAGAAAACTGTGACAATCTTTTCAACACAATATCACATTATCCTAATACAAAGTATATGTTAGAGTCGTACAAAATTTGGATTCATATTTAGAGATATTGCAAGGTGACAGGGAAAATGAAACAAAATTCTATTTCTAAGTATATTGGCAGAAGAAATATATATAATAATTACTTTTATCTAATTCAGTTCAATCAACATTATTGACAAATTACAATAAGTAAAACATATTGTACTTGCACACATCATTTTTGTCTAGGCTATCTTATGTCTCCCCAAATTTTGTGGGAGAAATATGGATTAGCTCTGCTGTTTCCATTCTGTGTGTGGCAACAATCAATGAAAACAGTGCTCATCTCACTGAATGTCTGTGTGTTTAAAAGGGAAGAAGGGAGAGCAGGGGGAATATTTTCACACGAAGACTCACTAAACATCAGCAGAGACCTCTCTGAGAGAGCTCTGTCCTCCCTCCAGACTTCCTCCTCTGTGATCTAAAGTGCTCATAGAGTCCCAAGGTTGTAATGGAGACGCCAGCCTGACCTGATTGACTAGGTTTTCAAATGTTGACTTCTGGGCAGATAATTAGAATGGGGGACATTTGGATAAGAGAAATAAAGGAGAGCCATGAGTAAACCTGTAGATCTTTGGAATCAAATCAATTTAACAGAACGAACACCAGGCATTTCCTGGGGAAGGAAGAAAGTGTAGTTCTGCCTGTCAACTAGCCTTGTGACGCTATAAAACTTAGAATATTGGAAATATTCCACCAGGGTTCTCCAGGACCAGGAGAGAGAGCTCCCATACCTTTTTGCATTACGGTGGAGACATATCCCACTCACATCCAACACACATTCAACCACCACCACAGCCACACTTTTCGCACAGCATGGCCCTTAAATGCACACCAACCACTTTATCCAGTGCTCAAGGAAAGAAATAGAGACGTGCTCCCAAAATGGAAAAAAACCTGTCTGCATTGGCTCCTTTGAAAGATGGTGCAATATATGCAAAGCATACAAATAGTATTATTTGTGGGTGATTTAATGGACCTTCCTTGATGGAAGAAAGCTGATATTTGGTGCCCCTGGGGCTTCCATGGGTCAGTGATTCTCAGACACTGCTCTTCTAGAGCAGCAGCAGACGAGAGCAATAAGAAAGCCGGGTCTTTAAGAACACCACCTTCCCTGCCCTTTCCATCCTTTGGCACACCCTTCCTTCTTCCCTCTTTTCTGATTCTCCCATCAGAGAACTTTCCTCATTTCATGAGACGGGGCAGTGGAGGTGGCTCAGTGAAGACTTCCCTGAAGGAAGAAGTTGGTGCAGTGCACCTTTGGGGGGAACTCTCTCCCCAGGTAAATTGTGTGGATCACTCATGGCTCATGGGCCCTGGTGTAATAAATGGCTACATCCAGTTAAGCACCACCACAGCTGGGTGGCTTCCTAAGATGAGAGTCCTTGGGTTGTCCTCACTATGAGGTCAAGCTTGGGATTATTGCTAAGCACGACACCACATGGGGACTATTTCAATTTATACCAAGTAGTAGCTCTTCTTCTAGTGAAACGGTTATCAGGTTTTAAGAGGAAGGAAGTAATATTTATCATTGCGACTATGAAAAATTATGAAGGAAATGTGTAATGAAAAGAAAAATCCAGATATCCTGAAAGGAAATGGAAGGCAAAGCAAAGTGGGAACTTATGGTAGCAGGGTAAGTTGCTAAGTTATCGGTGGGCAGTGTGACTGCTCCAGAGAAAGAAAGCCACCAGGAAAACCTTTACTTAGAAACTAAATTAAGAATAAGGTCCCCATTGTTTGTCTTCCAGTGGCCAGAGTTCATGAGTGTCTTGCATTGTCCCCAGGGGCTCTGTTTCTGTACTCTAGGCCAGCTCTGATTGAGAGGAAGCCATATATCTTCTAAGTATATTTCTGTCTTGTGCTTAACTCGGTAACATTAACAGAGGGAAATGAGGTTATGTGAACTTCCCATGGATATTTTGATGTGAGTGATTCAGCTGATACAAAGGATTCCCTGTGAAACACTCCAAACGAATAAAGTCTGCTTAATTCTAGTGATGCCCCTAGGTCTCACCAGCTCAGGAAAGAGGAAAGAATATTCTGAGAGACAGCGACTCCATAACTATATGCAGATGGCCAAAGCACATGTCAGGAGATGCCCCCAAATAAATTAATCAATGCAAAAAGTTTCCACTGCAAATGGATTGGATGTGGCACATTTTAATGACTCAGTCAATTCTGATGCAAATAGCCATTGCTTCATTTTCCAAATAAAAGATTATTGTTTCGTGGTAGGTAGTGAGCTAGTTGAAAACCTACCTTATCTTCAAACTCTTCTAAAGAAGACTACTGAAGATAAACTCTTAAGCAAAATTGCTTAGATTCATTCAGAATTTAGCAAATGTGAAAATTATCACATAAGAAAAGAATTTTTGCAAGTTAATTCTAGAAACAAGCTTCCTATATCCCCCTTTAAACACACACACACAAACAAACACAGATTTCTGCTTCTCAGGAGGTGTGAATCATAGTCCCATAAACAATATTCAATCTTAAATATTTAATATTTAATGGAGTGAAAGCAAAACAAACAAACCCAAGGTCATTTCCCTAAGCAGGGAATTAGAACAGGACACATGTTCCCATTTTTGGTCCCAGGGGAGAATCGATTTTGGTCTCCTCTCTGAAATGTAAGTGCAACTTGAGTCTGTCAGGAGCAAGGCAGGCCATGGAGGAGCTGAACTCCAGGGGGGAAAACAAAGGTATTTGAAATTAATCTGTGGATTCCACCTGCCTTTGGAACCACCTGAGGCACAATCCTTGACTTCTCCCCAGTCTGTATCCAATCAGTTACCATATTTTTTTAATTCATCTTCTCTTTTCTAACTTTTTGTTTGTCTCCCAGAGTACTGAGCCAACGCTCTAAGGTAGTAGGTGTTCAATAAGTATTCCATGGATAAATGGTTTTTACTGTTCACTCCTAGGTCTCAAATGCTTGTTTGGCTCCACTTCTCAAGAGAGATCAGTGTGCACACAATTCAGAAATACCACTATTGCAATTACCACAAGAATTGCCTCTACTTCATTAACAGCCAGGGCATTATATGCTATAGTAGGTTACTGAAATCTGAAATTATTTACCTTAAAAAAATATGAATTGGGATCAACTATGGATAAAAGAAGGGAAGACTTTAATTTCTGGACCCACCACAGAAATTCTTCAGGCATCTTCCACTTCTTTCCCTCTTTCTTTCACAGTTGGTGGCCAGTAAGTGTAAAGATAATTCAGACACAAAAAGGAGGGAAAACTCTCAAAAAGACATTTAGAAGCTTTAGACAGAGAAACGCGACCGTGAAACAACTCTCTTGAGAGTGTCTGCCACTTCTTTCAGAAATCACCAGCTTTTGTTTTCATCACTAACTGCTACCACGAGGCCTTTTGTTACTAAAATAAATTATGAATAAAGAATTGGTAAAAAAAGTACTATAGGACCTCTGGATCTGGTAAAGTGAAAGGAAACTGCCTTTCTTGATAGAAATGTTCCCACCAACAAAAGTAAAAGAAGAAAGAAAAATTTTGCCTTGATGCCATTTCCCTTGAATTTCCTACTTCCTGCCCTTGAAAGCAATTTACTGAAAGTTCACAGAAAGAAGGTTCTGCTCAGCCTTTGGGAGAAGGCAGGAGCCAAGTTTATATTCTGCAATGAACTGAGTTGACAATATCAGTAAGTGCACTGCATTCAGACAAAATTTTTCAAAGACAGAATAAAACTCAAGTCCCTGCTATTGAGAGAAGACTAAGGTACCTCGTGGTACTCATCTGACTCTCCATACTTGAGAGTAACAGTGAGTGGAGGCAAACGCAGGCCTGGAAGAAACTGAAGATTGATTTGACCTAAACGTGGTTTTCTACTTGACCAAGATGAAAAATCAGCAAATGCCCAATTACACCTTGAATAGATTCCAGAGCATTTTGGAAAAGACCAAGTGCAGTGATGCTGAGGCACCACTGTATCAACCTCGCAGAGTCAGATAAGTCCGGGGGCTTGTGTCACAGTTACATCACCCACATGTGTCCAAAATCAGCTTTGGGGGCTTGTTCACAAAGTCTTTTCAGATGTTTCCAGCTCTCTGCTTTGTCTGATAGAACCGCTTCATCCATTTCAACACCTGACAACCTTCCAAAGAAGAATTTCACAGCCTTCTTGAGTATTTCTATTTTTTTAAGACAAAAGATTTATTGTTGTTATTGAGCTTTTTCTTCTTCATGTACCCAGCATTCTTTGTTCTGGACAAATCACTTTGTAAAGCACTTCACAAAGTGTATTCAGATGATGGGTAATATGGGTGTTTTTGAACCACTCATGAGAGATGAGTTGGATCTGGTTATCCAAGGACTGCCAGGCTTATGTCCCTGGCTTCTGCTCTGTGGATCAGCTATGCAGCCAGAATGCAGAATAAGTCTTTTGGGATCATTGGACCCAGCCATGCTCATGAAACTCATCTAAGAAAATCCTTGTAAGGTACAAAAGTGGAGAAAAAACCTTGAAATATCAAGCCACGGTCTTCTTAATCCTCACTGTTGATTGCAATGAGAGTTGCATTAATCAGGTATTCATTTTTATAAACTAGAAACTGACCATGGGATGAATGATATAATAGAGACTAGACCAACTTGACTACTAGAGAAACACAAATGAAAACCAGAACAAGGTACTGTTTCTCACCTATTAATCTGTCAAAAAATTAAGTCTGATAATATAAAGTGTTGTGAAGGTGCAAAGCAACATGTGTGCACACTGCTGTGGAAATGAAAATCAGCACAACCACTTTGGAGAGCAGCTCGGCAATTCCTAGTAAAATGGAAGATAATTTGTAAGGTGACCTATGATTCCATGCCCAGGTTTGCCCTCTATTCTAAAGAAGTCTTAGCACATATGAAAAAGGAAACATGTAGAAAAATATTCTGTGGAGCCCGGTTTATGTGTTAGTCATTGATGCTCTTAGCCAGTTAGCATGATTTCCCCACCCCTTCCACATACACACAGTAGCTTGTACTTTGGGCTCCCCTTTAAAGACCCTATCTTCAAAATACAGTCACATTCTAAGGTACTGGGGTTAAGACTTTAACATATGAAGCAGGGATACAATTCAGCTTATAACAGGAAGTTTCTGGGTAAACAGGTAGAAACACAGGTAGAAACTGAGATAGGAAAAGAAAGGCAGCCAATAAAAGGTATGTTATTAAGGCACCACAACAATAGGTGACGAGTTAGATTGCCAAAGAAAACTCTAGAAAACTATGTTAAATATGCTTCAGAATTATCCTTGCCAAAGGACAAGAAACTGGGTTGTTTATACCCTGACAGCCATTGGTCTTTGGTTAAGGGTTTCCCCAGAGAGATGTTAGTTCCCAGGCACATCTAGTCCACTGTGTTCACAAACCAAGTGTGTTCAGGCAGTTTGGGGGCAGCCCTCTGACAGAATCCCGCCCTGGCCTTGGAAGGCAGGCTGGTGTGCCTGGGAACAGCAAGGGGATCCCAGGGCATATGGGCAGAGTCCCAACAGTGTCAGCTTAACAGCCCTCTCCAGAAGTTACAGGAAAAGCAGCAAACAAACCCGAAGGGAGCACAATAATTGAAAAAATGCAAATGTATAAATAGATAAGATCAACAAAACAATAGATTGGTTCATTAAAATACTAATAAAATTTAAAATTACTGTTAAGACTTGTCAATTAAAATAGAGAAGAGACACAAGTAAACAATGTCAGAAATTTTAAAACAACATCATTACAGATCCTGTAGACCTGGATCACTGAGAGAAAAAATAGAAATAAAAGAGAGCAACTCCATTCCTAGATCTATACTGAAAAAAATTGAAAACAAGTACTCAAACAAATTCACATACATACATATTCATAGCAGCATTACTCACAAAGGCCAAAATGTGGAAACAACCCAAATTTTCATCAATGAATGAGAGGACAATCAAATTATGATATATCCATACAGCAGAAGATTATTCGGCCATAAAAAAGAATGAAGTACTGATACATGACACAACATGCAAGAACCACAAAAACGTTATTCTGAGTGAAAGAAGCCAGACACAAAAGACTATGTGTTGCGTGATTTGTTTTCATTTATATGAAATATTCAGAGTAGGTAAACTTGTGGCAACAGAGAGAAAGTCATTGTTTGTAAGAGCTCAGAGGAAAAGAGGAATGGAGAGTGGCTGCTCGGCAGGTACAGGCATTCCTCTTGGAATGATCAAAATATTTTGAAACTAGATAGAGATGTGATTGTGCAACATTGTGAAAGTACTAAATGCCATTATTTTGAAATGGTTAAGTTGATAGTATGTGAATTGTACATCAATTTTAAAAAATGGAGAGGGGCTGAGAAAAGGAATAGAAATACCTAGCAGTATCTAAGTGTGGGATGCAAACCATGTGCCAGATCTCCAACCACCGCACTCTGTCCATTTTTAATATTTGGTGATCTCATTAAATATTCACAGTTGTCCCATAAGGTAGAGATTACTAATAATATTCATTTTTGCAGAGGAGAATGGAGTCATGGGAAAGAAACTGATCATTTCCCTGTCTTTGTGTCACTTTGTGTTTTGCAGATTTGATCAGGAGTTGTCTCTTAAGAAATAGAACCAAGAAATACATATAAATGAGGTTGCTTTAAGTCTTGAAGATGTCTCAGCTAAAGGAAGTGGCCCATGGAGGAGTGAGGTGCTCTGACATTCCAAATATGGCCTGTGCTTGGCCACTTAGGAAGATAGATCTGTTGCTAGCAACAAGTACTTAGGATGTGTTATTTGGCATGCCTGGAGCTGTGAAGTAGACATAGACGCAATGCAGGCAAAGAATTGATGATGTTAAGGGGAGGGCCTGTGTAGGGTGCTAACTGCCATGTGTGGTGCCTGCAGGTGGGATGGAGATGAGTGAAGGATCTATTTTTAATAGATTTTCAGGGTGAGAAAATTATATTGCAACCCTCAAGCATTTGGGAGAGATTGTATATAAGATAAAAAGTATACCTAACATGAAGCTGGAAAAACTGGACACTCCCTGCAAACTCACTTTGCAGATTTTTGCATGTCAGAAGAAAAGGTCAGAGGATTTCAATCGCCAGTGGCCCTCTGACTCTTCCCAGCCACATCTACCGAGGCCCAAAGAGGCAGCAGAAAGCAGACTAGCAAGTACCAATCATGTTGGGACTTAACTCACCACCCAGGATTGCTTTGGTGATCTCTGGAAAAGTGGACAAAGGAAGACGTTGCTGGAGATTTCAGCTGGAACCACAACCTTATGGGCATGTGGTGAAGCTAATTCTTTGGCATGGTTTAAAATTTTCATTAGAAGGTAGGCCTGTTAAATTTCTGAGAACAATGTCATTCCTTACATCTGTACCTGGGGAAGTAGGTTGATGTTGAATCTTTATTTTAGCTTTGCCAAAGAGAAAATTATAATACAAATGTTAAAGTAAAAAGTGCAAATTAGCATAGACTTATAGAACCAAAAGCTGAAGACTTTTGACTAAGTCGTAGAAGAAATCATCAAACTACTGAAAAGGGAGGGAGAAGGGGAAGAAAGATTAATGTAAAATTAAAAACAGAAAACCTTAGACTCACATTTATTTCTTAAAACTCTAAAACTGATTTTTTTTACCCTTATGCAGCCAACAAATTGATTAGCCCTTTCTATTAATTTGAACTCTGAATTCAAGGCCTTTCTGCCACCTATCTGCCTGACTCAGGCCTGGGTTCTTTCTTTTCTGTTTCTTTTTTTCCATTTATTTATTTATTTATTTATTTATTTATTTATTTATTTATTTATTTATTTATTTTCAGAGTGAGGAAGAGAGAGGGAGAGAGAGATAGGAACATTGATGAGAGAGAAACATCAACAGGCTGCCTCTTATGAAACCTGGGCATGTGCCTTGACAGGGAATCGAACCTGCAACCTCCTGGTGCATTGGACAACACTCAACTAAGCCACGCTGGATGGGCTCTTTTTTTTTTTATAACATATATTTGTCTATTGTGGTAAACATACATAATATAAAATTTACTATTTTAACTACTTTTAAGTATACAGTTCAATGGCATTAAGAACACCCACAACATTGTACAGCCATTACCACTACTGAGAGCGGTTCTAGAGGAACAGAATTTTAAGGATGAGTTTTCTGAATTGGTTCTGGGAATTGACTCTCTAATCTGATTAGATTTAAAGATGCTGGTGACGCTATTTTCAGTAGTGAAAAGAGAACTGATATAGTCCATGATCTGGCAATAGGGATTTGTAACGTGTCTCCATTGTATACTCATAATCAACCACTTGTAGGAAGCAAGAAGATGGATGAGCATGTATATGATATCTTTCAGCATTTTGGGTGAGCTGAAAAATACAGCCATGTACCACTTAACGACGGAGAAACATTCTGACAAATGCGTCATTAGGCACTGAAACCAAACTACTGAAACATTTATTTCTCACAGTTCTGGAGGTTGGAAAGTCCAAGATCAAGGTGCTGGCAGATTTGGTTGCTGGCAAAAGCTGTCTTCTTATCTTATAGATGGCTGCCTTCTTGCTGTGTCCTTAACATGGCCTTTCCTGGGTACATTCACATGAAGAGAGCAAGATCTCTCTTTCTCTTGTTAGAAGGGCGTGAATCCCATCATAAGGGTTCCACCGTCATAACCGCATCTAAAGCTAATTATTTCTCAAAGGCCCCACCTCCAAATGCCATCACATTGGGGTCAGGGCTTTAACATACACATTTGGGGGGTATACAAACATTTAACTCATAATAATAAGCAATGTTAAATACTTATTAGGAACATTAAAGTGCTTACACTTTCCAGGCAGTGACCACCAGGAACACACAACACACCTGTAGTTGACTATGTTGGGTTCAGTGCTCCTGGGGAACCCTAGGGAGGCCCAGTGAGAGTGTCAGGTAGATGGGTCTCATGATAGGGTTTTGGCTTGTGTTCGGGGTAGGACTTCGGAAGTGGGGCCTTGCTTTGGATTGGATGTTGTAGGGAAGTAAGGCTAATTCTATGCATAAATCTAATCTAGAAGGAGGAAAGAGTGGCATGAGGCTAACGCTGGAATTGGTCATGGAGCAGCAGTTGTTCATGTTACCCAGGACAGGAACGTGTTGGATCAATTTTGTGGTTTGGACAATGTTCGCACTTTGTCTGGATAGAGGCACGATTACGGAGTTGATCCACCATGGCCTCAGAGGGCCCTTGTCTGATGCCCGGTGCTGCGAAATCGTTTATGTTCCACTGCAGGACTGTAAGTGCCAGGCCGGCTCCAGGATGTCAAGGGCCGCTTTTCTCTTTCTTATCTTTCAACCTAACCACAGTGCATATTAGTCAGCTAGAGCTGCCATAACAAGATACCCCAGGCTGGGGGCCTTAAACATTAGAAATTAATTTCTCACAGTTCTGGAAGCTGGAAGTCCAAGATCAAGATGTCTGCAGGGTTGGCTTCTGGTGAGACCTCTCTCCTTGGTTTGCAGATGGCTGTCTTCTTGCTGTGTCTTCACATGACCTTTTCTCTGTGTATGGGAGAGAGGGAAGAGAGAGAGAAAGATAGAGACAGAGATCTCTGACGTCTCTTTAGCTTATAAGGACACCAGATTAAGGCTCCACCCGTATTATCTCATTAACCTAATTACCCCCTCAAAGACCCTATCTCCAAATGTAGTCACATTGAAGGTTATGACTTTGACATGAATTTGAGGGAGAGGGACATAATTCAGTCAATAACAGTATGCATCAGAGTCTAAGGCCTCTAGACAGATCTTTCACAGAAGCTAAAAGTAATGCACATGTTGATGTATTGTCTTTAATACTAACACTTAGATATAGGCAAATTTCTAGCAAAGCAGGATAAAAAAGTCAGGTGACGGCTCAAAGGACAAGGGGGCCCAGGGCTGGCTCAGATGGTATTAGGGTGGTGGGCTAGTTGGTAGTTTTGTTTGTTTGTTTGTTTGTTTGTTTTAATATATCTTTATTGATTTCAGAAAGAGGAAAGGAGAGGGAAAGAGAGATAGAAACATCAATGATGAGAGAGTCATTGATCGGCTGCAGCCCACAACCCAGGCATGTGCCCTGACCGGGAATTGAACCCCGATCGCCTGGATCCTAGGTCGATGCTCAACCACTGAGCCACTCCTGGCTGGGCGGTAGTTGTTTTTAATTGTTAATATTTTCATGTTTCTATAATATTGCTTTTGCAACAATTAAGATACAAATACCTCTGGGAAAGCTGATAAATAGATTTAAACTTTTTCACCAGATGGAGTAAATGAAAGCTAGCGAGTGATCTGTCAGCATATTTTGGGGTGCTTGTGGGTAAGACCATCAGAAGAGGGGACCGACAGGGCACTGAGGTGGGAAGGGACCCCCTGAAGCAGGAGGCTTGGCAAAAGACCAGAGAAGGCAGCGAGGGAAAGCCTGGGGAATCTACCATCTTCTTGATTTGCCTATTGTCAGTCCTGCTGTATGATCAGCTCAGAAAGACCCACATCATTTCTGCCTTCAGAACTGAGCCAAGCTCCTGTGCGTCCCTGCTGCCACCCCCACAAGCAGATGGCAGAGAAGGACACTGGAAAGAGCAATCCCCACCACACAGCACCCCCCCCCCCCAGCTGAAACTCTCACTCCATTAACGCCAGCATTTCCTTAGGTGTAAGGTGATGAATGGGAGATTCTTTTCACTGGGGCTCCACAGGCTGCAAACTCAGGGTACAGGGGGGAGCCTTAATCTGGTGTCCTTATAAGCGAAAGAGACGTCAGAGATCTCTCTCTCTGTCTCTCCCTGTCTCTCTCTCTTCCCTCTCTCCCATACAGCAGAAGGAATAGATAGGGCAGAGACCTTTAGGTTGCAGACTTTGAAAGGTGCTCAGGAGCATGCAGACCACACTTAGTTTTGGGACAGATCATTTTGGAAGAGAAACATACTGTACCCTTCATTCTTAAAGTAGAGTTCAATGCTACTATCTGGGCCAAATCTATTTTTAGGATAAAGGCTCCAAAAGATTCTAACAACCGATCTCCACCCATCTTTATGGTGCACCCCAGTGCCCTGAACAAGCTCAGAACACTGCTCGGCTCAGCCCCCCCCACTGATGCCGCCCCACCCCACTCTTTCACACAGGGTCCCCTGGAGGTTAAAAGAGTTTATTTTGAAATGAAATGGCAATTGGAAAAAGCTTTTATTTTCATATGGGAAAAACCTCATAAAGCATCTCTCCCTCTTGATGAGCGTTCACGACAGCAGCCGGGAATGCTTTCTCCAGCCAATTTGTAGTTGATCTTATAAAACAGATCTCTCCTCTTGATCTGATTTCTTCTCCCTCCCAGTGCATTTGTTCTGCTTAAACATTTCAGCACATTTGTTAACTTGAGTGACATTGACAAAAATCGCCACCCCATTAACGTGGAGTCATGCAGTCCCTGGGATGTGCATGATTCATTTAATTGGGATGGCCTGGTTCCCTCCCAGATGTTCCCTTTCAGCAGATACCATTGTGTTTTAAAACTTGGGATAATTATAGCTCTGTAAACCTAGAGTACAAGATTTGTTGGCTCCCGCCAGCTCCCCGATCCTTATGTAATAGCTCATTGTTTAGTAATCGTCCTGTTCACAAAGCGCAGGGATCCGTGGCAGCCCAGACGGCTATTCAAAGCTCTTCCCAGTGCTGGATAAACAGTAGCAGGAGCCGCTACCAAGAGAACCACAACACTCACGAGAGACTTGGCCACAAGTGTGGCCAGAGCGGCTTTTCCCTTCCCAAAGTGAACCATTCCTCAGAACTTTCTTCACCTTCCTTCAGTAACAAATCACCTCCAGGCAGGGCTGCTCCTTTTGCTGGTGAAATCCCTGCTAAGTGCTGGGAGCCCCGAGTGGGTGGTGTGGGAAATGCTATGGGGCTGAGAGAAGAGACAAGGAACCTGGGGCGAGAGGCAGAGCGCAGGAGGGTGGCCCACACACACTGTACCCAAGGAGGAGCGAAAGGAGAGAGAAATGTCCCTGAACCATTTCCTGGAAATATCCAGAACCACCTCTGGGAGCACTGTGGGGGAGTCACTCGGGAGGGCACAATGTAGGAAGAGGAGGGAGTTCAGAGATCCCGTGGGGATCTGCACTGGGGAGTCTGTACCCTGAGTTTGCAGCCTGTGGGGCCTGAGCTCTTCATACCTGCGACTTTCCAGCTGCAGACAGGAAAGTGCCCCCTCCCATGCAGGCATTCCTGAGACTCCCTGGGAAGTCTATGTGGAGGGTAAAGGCCTAGAGCTACATATAACTGATTTCCTCTCATGTTCAGGGGGCACCTATGAGCCTAACATGGCTCCATCATAGCATGGAAGACCCTCAGCCAACCACCCCAACACACACCTGCTCTCCCACCCCTCAGTTGTCCCCCAGTCCTGGTCCTGCCAGCCCCAGAGAGTGGTCCAGGATCCTGGGAGGAGCAGAGGAGACTGAGAGAAAAAATAAAGGGAGATTAAAAAAATTATCATCAATAGCGATCTAGAACATTCATCTGAGGCTGATTTAATAAGGATCTGGAAGGTGTAGAAATGCTATAACCCATCCACCTGAATCAATGAGCTCATGATTGACTAAGAAACATTTCTTTCTTTTTTAAAACCTATCTACCTATTTATTTATCTATCTATCATCTATCTATCATCTGCTATCTATCTATCTATCTATCTATCTATCTATCTATCTATCTATCTACACATATATTTACATAATATACACTTTATTTATGTACATGTATACATACAAGTGTGTATGTATATATGCAAGTGTAGGTATGTATAAAAGGCATCAGTTTGGGCATAAAGATTATTTTAAAGTGAAAGTATTTGAAACCTTATCTGAACTTCCCTTATCTGACCAAAGCAGGGCCTTCTGAAAAATACAACTGCCACCAACCCCCCTCCAAGAGGGTTTCCTGTGAGTTCCAGGAAGGAGACAGACCACCCACTCCCATTAGCATCAAGAAAAACCCAACAGATGATCCATGTTTTCTCACTGAGGCCCTACATGTCCCCTCACACACCTTTTTCTCAGCTGGTATATAAACATTTACCTCAGAGTACTCACTGAGCTACTCGGTCCTGAGAACTGCCACCAGCACGTGTAAACAGACCTTCCTTTTCTCCTATGAATCTGTCTCTTGGCAGGTAATTTGCAGTCCCTGACCATGCAAACCCAAGTAGGCAGAAAGAAAGCTTTCTCCCGAGAGTTTATATATACAAATATATATATGTAAGTTTATATGTGCAAATAAACGTTTATATATAAACTGCTTAGATATATAAATATATGTGTGTTTATATATGTATACACACATGCATACATATTCTGCTAACTGACAGTACCTGCAGGCCCTCTCAGACCCGAAAACTTTCTGGCTACCCATCCCACAATGCGCCTTGTCACCCCACCCTGACACTCACAGTTGCACACACACCACTAGAAGGGGGTCTCTGCCTGCGGGGGTTGCTTCTGCCTGGGAGGCATCAGCTGCTCCTTGCCTGGTCTGCTGGGCACTCACATCTCCAACCACAGCTGAGGCCCTCGGCCCTCAGGATATGAGAGCCACTGAGCCTTCTATTGTTGACAGGAATGAAAGGGGGAGGGGGAACCCTGACTTTTCTGTGTGATATTCTGTTGCAGACCTTTAAAAAATTTTTATTGATTGGTTTTAGAGAAAGAGGAAGGAGCAAGAGATTGATTTGGTGTTCCACTTATTTATGACTCATTGGTTGCTTCTTGTATGTGCCTTGACCAGGGACTGAACCCGAAACCTTGGTGTATCAGGTTGACACTCTAACAAACTGAGCTACCTGGCCAGGGCTCTGTTGGAGACTTTTTAAAGTATTCAAGCCTATGCTCCTCTGTTTTATAGGTCTTCTAATGGAACACTGTTTCTATTGTTTTGTTTTGTTTTCTTCTTCTTAAAATCTGCCCTCTCCCCGTGGGGCTTAAACCTGTATGTGATGTGGCCGGCTAGGAAACCATTCCCCATTCAGAACCCTCCAGCTCCTTCGGGAACCTGGTCTATGTTTCCCCAGCACTTCAAATACCTCCTGGCACCTGGCCCAGGTCCACAGTCCCGTATCCATAATTCTAAAGTCCAAAAGTCTCTGAAAACAGAAAGATTTTTATAACGGTTTTGGTTATAAAAATAACCACGTGAAGTGCTATAAGGCTCCATTTATCCCACTTAGCCCGAATATTCACATATTTTACTGATATAGAACTGTGGAAATATTGTGTTTGATCCACATGGTGTTGCCTCAGACTCCTCTGGGATGTTACATGATATTTGGTGTATGCACACCGTATTGTCTTCCTAAAATCTGAAGCATTCTTAATTCTGAAATACATCTGGCCTTGAGGGCTTCAGATATGTGATTGTGGGCCCAGGCATGTTTCAATAAATATGCACTGAATCAATGTGTGAGCTGCTCCTTCCTTCCCACACCAGACATCGTTACAGGTCAAGTTCTTGCTTTTGGCTCCTTCCTGCCCCAGGCTTCCTGCAAACAGGCCTAGGTGGGTCAGCCCGGGTTTACTAAGACCAGTGGGGAAAGATCTATAACTAGAGCCATGACCACATGTGAGAGTTTTATAACACCAAACCCTCCCTTAGCACCATGTTACGAAAGAAAGAGATAGGTAGGTAGACAAAATATTTTCAGCTCGAGCAAGCACTTAGTTCTGGTCAGTTAGCAGGAAGGAAATCAAACAAACAAGGAGTTGAATCTTTCTAGTATTCACAAGCTCCTAATTGCAGACACTCATTGACTCCCCAGCCAAACTGAATGAGCTTTAGAAGGTCATCCTTTTTGCTATTATTTTCATCTCCCTTCTCTTTCCACTTCCCAAAGTCCTGGCGCCGTTCCCTTGGCTCTGTTCTACTGAATGGACACTGGTTGGCTTCATCCTTTCAAGGCCCTGTGCCTACTCCTGTATTTGTATTTAGGATTTCTGCTCCTTCAAAAAGGCCCCCCAAATTGGTTAAACTCAGGTCTTCACAAAACATGGATGCTCTTCTGGGAGGTGACAGGCATTCCTGGTCCCAAGAGGAGACCAGCAGTGGATCCCACAGTCTGAAGTGTTTCATATTTGTCAGGGTGAAGCATCCATAAGGCAAACCTTCTTCATGCTGACGATGATGGATTCTCGCAGCAGTTTGGACATTTCACACCAAAATACTCCCTCCGTTCCAAGAGCCAGAGGCCTGGGAGAATAGGTGACTTAGAGGGAAGGTTTGTATATCCCTAAGTTAGGCCACTTTTGCTTTCATTTATAGGTCAGAAAGATGATGCCCAAAGAATTTTATGAGTCATTTATCTCTGATCACTAGCTGGTCGGAGAGCCAAGCAGAATGTGAACTAGATCCTGAACCCCTAATCTGGTGCTTTTTCTGTTCCATGTTCCTAATTTATTACAGGCATTCATTTGAAGAGAGAAACAAGCTGGGTCTTCCGTTCCAAAGCTAGTTAATTTAAGCAGCTCCTGGGCCTTTTTGAGCCACTTTGACCTAAAGTTGCCAGCATTTTCAGTAAGGACAAAGATAACTTTGGAGGCTGTGTTCTCTCCTTTCACTATTTTTTACACTAATGTGTGTTTCAGTAGGAATGTGATCTTTGTATCTCAGATGCTAATGTACATAAGCCACTAACATCTTTTGACTTAATTTTGTAAGAGTGCTGCCAGAGCAATCGCCTCTGGCTGCATCCTGTGCGTGTTGATATTTGTGCTAGTGGCAGGACCAAGAATCCACTGAAGCAAGAAGCATGGGGCTGAGAGGCAGGCCCACCCTGTCACCTCTGTGTGACATGGGGGTCTCCAATGGTGGGCTTCCAGCTGATAATCCAGTGGAGGGTGCAGTGCAGGGGTGACAAGGAAGACACAATTAGTTTGCTAGGGCTGCTGTAACACAGTACTACCAACAGGTAATTTAAACAATACAAACTTGTCTCACAGTTCTGGAGATAAGAAGTCTGAGATCAAGGTCTCAGCAGGGCCATGCTTCCCCTGAAGGCACTGGGGGAGAATCTCCCTGGCCTATCTCCTACCTTCCAGTAGTTCCTTGGATTGTGGCAACATAGCTCCAATCTTCACATGGTATTTTGTGTGTGTGTCCAAATTACCCCTTTTTATAAGAACACCAGTGATATTGGATTAGGGGACCACCCTATTCCAATATGACCTCCCCTTAACTAATTGTACCTGCAATGACCCTATTTCCAAAAACAGTCACATTCTGAGATTAGGGCAGCAATACATGAATTCAGGAGGATACCTTTCAACCCATAATAGTCCACCCTCTGGTCCCCCAAATTCATGTCCTCATATGCAAAATACATTCACTTCATCCCAACAGCACCCATAATCTTAATCTATTCCAGCATCAACTCTAAATCCTAAATCAGGTATGGGTGAGACTCCCAGTACCTCATCTACATCAGGTATGGGTGAGACTCCCAGTATGACTCACCCTGGAGCAAAATTCCTCTTCTTCTGTGAACCTATGAAACAGACAACAAGTCACCTGCTTCCAAAATATAATGGTGGGACAGTTGTAGGATAGACATTCTTATTCCAAAAGGGAGAGATCAGAAGGAAAACAGCGTCGTGGGTCCCAAGCAAGTCTGAAAGTTAGGAGGATAAATTCTGTTACATTTTAAGGCTTGAGAAGAATGTTCTTTAGCTCCATGCTCTGTCCTCTGAACCCATCCATATAATCGAGGGTAATCTGATTTGCTCAAAGTCTACTGGTTTAAATGTTAGCCACATCTACAAAATACCTTCACAGCGATGTCTAGACTGGTGTTTGACCAAACATCTGGGCACCACAGCCTAGCCAAGTGGACACATCAAATTAGCCATCACAGATACTTTTTGAATAAGTATTATAATGTGTCCAAGATGGGGGAAAATCAGAGAGAGGCACTTATAAGAGAAGGTGGAGAAGTCTTCTTGGCTATTTGTCCTCAGCAGTGATGTATCAGTACAGCAAGACGCAGAGGGGTCATCAGCTGGTGACTGGGTAAAGAGTAGTTTTAATCTGTCACAGTGGTTCTGGATCAGAGGAAAGAATAGGAAAGACTGTGTTGTCAGCAATCTGGAAGCAAGAAAATTTGCTCTGCAGTAGAGGGTAAGAAACAGAGGTGACTAGAAAGTTAAGGCTGAGTGACACAAGGAGGAGTCCTAAAGGAAAATAGGCTGATCTGGGGTTGGGTACACTAGTGGTATGGGGCGAATGTTTCTATGCTCCTCCCCAGATTCATGCGTTGAAGTCCTAAGCTCCAGGGCACCTTTGGGACCTTTGGGAAGAGACACCAGAGCTCTGTCTCTGCCATGCGAGTGAGAAGACAGCCTAGAATGGATCTTACCAAGAGCTGAGTCTGGTGGCATCTTGGTCTTGGACTTCCAGCCTCCAGAACTGTGAGAAATAAGTGTCTGTTGTTTATGCCACTCAGACTGTAGTATTTTATTATAGAAGCCCGAGCTGACTAAGACACAGAGGAAGCCTCTCATGGCCTCCTGAACTTGCCTCACAGGGCAATATTCTATTGCACTGTACTATCTGTCTCTGTGTCCCCACAAGACTTCAAGGTTCACAGGCTGGTCTTTTGACAGGATTTCTCCTCTGCAACCAGCAAAGGACCTGGTGCCCAGCAGGTGTTCAAGCAACAGTTGTTGAATGAAAACATCAGTGGACTCCACCCAACTTCCTAAAACCCAATGGCGACGACAATGTTTTATAGTTGAGGGGATGCAATTTAGTTTGTGGGGTGCACGGCAAACTTATCTTGACATTATGTTTGCCAAGCAAGCACACTGCTCTTACCTACGTTGTGTGGTTGTTTGCGTCAGCTTGGGGAAGCCTGATGGCTGAGAAGAGGGAGATGTTAACCATCCCCACCAGCACCACTTGGCATCTACAAAAGCCGGGTGGTGCTATGAGCCTGTGTTGAGATAAAGTGCCTTTAAGGAGACCAGCCTGCAAGCGTCTTTCTCTGCTTAGTCTGTAACCACAGATCTTAATCTCTATGCAAAGCTGAGATTCATCTCTAGACATGTTTTATTCTAAAGGGCATGGAGGGAGAAGGAAGGAGGGAACCCATTTTGAGGGGGAGAGAGAAGGTAGGTAAACTCGCGTGCTCCTAAAGAGAAATGCCTTCCTGTTGGTGAGGGCAGCAAGTCACCCCCTTCCATCTTCCTCGGAGCCTTCTGCTTGTCCATCTGTCTTGGGCCCATCTTGTTTCTGCACAGGAGGGAGGGAGTCGTAGTGGGCAGCTGGGTTTATGATGCTATTTCCACATCAGCCTGCTCGGCAACCATACACTACACAAAACATATGACATGATATTTTATTCCCTCGTATTGCTAACTTGCAATCTACGTTGCTCTGGGGCCTCCTGCCTCTGAATGAGATTTGGGACAGAACCAGACGGCAATCTGTGCCTCTAGCTCCCCATTGACAACGAGGCAGCTAGCTTCAAACTGCGATTACTGATTTCCATTTCAAAACTGCGTTCAATTTACTTGATTTAAATGACTTGACTTTCCTCTGTGAAATGACTGTGGCGTGTGAGCTCAGCCAGTCACTCTTTGAAAGGCATAAACACGCTCCCTGCAGGGACCAATGGAGCTCCGCCACCCATTGTTTATCTAAAAACAGCGTTTTATTATTGTCGCTCAATTAGTCCAGACAGCGGACACAAATGACTTTCAATAGCAACATCCTAACACTGTGTGTCACGCATAAAACGCCAAAGACTGCTCTAATAGCTAGCTAATAAAACCCAAATGTGCCTGCATTGACTCTGCGATTACTCAAATCGTCACCCTTTCTTCTGAAATCTCTTCTTAACCTAATTACATACAATATTTTCACTTTAGTAAAAGAACATTAACCTCAGTAATCAACAATTCTGCTCTCAATTTATTTATGAGCAAGCAACCAAGGTTCTTCTGAATGTAAACGCTGGAGCGGAGTTTATTTTCTATAAACAAACTAGCATATTTTCCCCCTCAAGGTCAAAATATTATTGCCGGTAGGATTTTTTCCTACACACTTTTTCCCCCCCTAAAAATTGCACAATCTGTCATTTCACAGACACCCACAAAAAGCCACTCCTAATCACTTGCAGGAGATAAGTTTCTCCCTGTTTATACTAACTGCTGTGGAAATGCTATTATACGCAAATGTTTCATCTGCTTTGCAAACATATGCTTTCACACTCACATACTCACCGTGGAGGCAGTTGCCTGAAATAGGAAGCGTTCTTTGAAAAATTCAGAAATAAAACGCACTGAGTCACTCAACATTTTCCATTTTTCAAATCCATCTTGGAAGCATGGGGACTGATATTTGGAAATCACATGCTCCATTGACTGCTCTCGAACTGAACTCTTTGAATGGAAGGATGCATGCTCTCTGATTCATACCTCTGATTTACAACCGGAGAAGTTGAGGGTCAGGGAAGCAAAGAGGTAAGGAAGGTTAACAACCACCTTAATGGCACATGAATGACTGGAGCTCAGCTGTTCCAGTCAAACCCCTGGACTGGTGTGCAATTGAAACACAAAATCTGAGCATCTGGGTGGTAAAGATCCCTCCTCTTAGTGGGGTTCACTGGTCTGGGTGCCATAGTTAAGGTTTAGTTGTTTGGCTGTAGAGCAGCTGCTCCCCTCCCCCCTGCCCGCAATCCCTTTCCCCCTATATTTTCCCCCTAAAACACACACAGGCACACTTTGGTAATATAACGTTTCTAAAGTTTTCATTGGAGTTTAATTTGTGTTTGGAACGCATCCAGACCAAACATAATGAAAATCTTAAAGCCGGCACTCTCCTCCCCTATGGCCCCTGCCAAGCTCCCCTTGGTTGCGGCCATAGATGGGGAACCAACATTACCTCAGGCCTAAAAAACTCCATCCCTGGGCAGGCCCGGTCTCACCTCCTCCCTGCTCTCTCCTTGGGGTGAGAAGAAGGGAGCTGATGTTGGCCCTGTTTGAGGAGGAATTCCTCTTTTACCCACAATCAGAGAAAATATCTTGTGGCTGAAGGTCCAAAGTGGAGGAACCTCCCAAACAGAGGTGAGAGGCTGAGAATGGATTTGGAACTGGGAGGTCATAGTTCTGTCGTCCTGAGCATGCTTCTTGCTTACTTTATTGGACTGAGCTTCTACCATTTCATCAGAACAGGAAGGGTTAGGTCACCACCAAAGCAGCCCCAGGGAGTCAAGCCACCTAAACTTCAGTGCCCAGCAAAATGCCTTGGCCACTTACCTAGCTCTGAGCCATTTGCCTTTGGCACATGTCTTAGCTCCTCTCTCTCTTTCTTTTTCCCACACATTTTTGTAATTGCTCCTAGCCTGGCCTCCTGGGGGTGTGGACCACTCCTGCACACAAAGCCCCCTCAATGCAAATCCTTATTTGAGGCAATCTCTTCCTTTCATGGAATGTAGATAAGCCAAGAAGGGGCAAGAAGTGTCTGGTGTCTGATAAATGAGTTAGAAAAAGACACCGAGATGACGTCGGCAGGAACATAGTGTTATTTTACTAGATATAAGCTCTTCCTTGGGGATCATCTGCTGTGTGTATGCCTTTAAAAGAAATACATCTTTTTATAACTTCAGATTCTTTCAGATTGCTGTCAGTTGGTCAGTTCCTCTCCCATCTCCACCTGCCCTCGAGGGGTGAACTCCTGTCCCCATCTGGAAGCTGCCAGACGGCTGGCTGCCACTGAGCCGGGCTTCCTTTGTTTCTGCGGGCCACCGGGCCACCGTTTCAACGGCATCGCCCTCTGGGCTGTAAAACTTTCCTCAGGAAGCCACACAAATGACCCTCAAAAGGCGCGGGCCTTGCAGGAGCTATTCGCCCTGGATTTGTCAGCTCTCACCCCTCTCTCAGGCTCTGGCCTCTCTTGCCTTCCGAAACCGCAAGGCAGTTAGAGATTCTAATCTCTCACCACGCAGTCCCCTTGGCCCCTGCAGTCAGATGTCAGCTGAGGTCACAGTTGCCTCTCTGTGGCGGAAAGTTCTAAGCAGTTGCAGTTACTTCTGTGATCTGCCAGTTGACTTGGAGAGAGAGCCTTGAAACCCAACAGGAAGGTGGTTTTCTGAGGCATGTTAAAAATATATTCATGTTTGTTTACACGTGAGCAATTATTTTTAGTCTGAGGAGGAGGTTTGATGCGGATGGGGAGGTGCCAGGGCAGAGCTAGCAGGATTTGCACCTGTACCACACCAGCAGTCTAGGCTCTTCTGCTTCCCGGGGGTTGCCTCTTTTCCCTCACTCCTAACAGGCTCCCAATGCTGCACAGAACTGATCTCAAACCTGCCATCTTTCTTTCTCTTTTTTAAATTGATTTTTAGAGAGAGTGAAAGGGAAAGGGAGAGAGAGAAACATCAATGTGAGAGTGAAACATCAACTGGCTGTCTCCCGCACGTCCTCCCCCCCCCCCCCCCGAGGACCTAGCCCACAACCCGGGCTTGTGCCCTGATGGGGAATTGAACTGGCAACCCTGCAGTGCACTGGACTATGCCCAATCCACTGAACCACACCTGCCGGGGCCCGGACATGCTTTTTCATCTAAAGCCTCTCTTCCTCTCCAGGCTGGCAGGCCACCACCACGAAGCATGCCACACTTGAGAGGCCAACAGCTGAGCTTCAGGCTTCAAGAAGCTCTTCCTGGCTGTGAGTGACAAGGTCCATGACTTCAGAAGCCTCCCCCTGCAGTGCTAGCAACTGTGAGCTCAAGTTGCACCTTTGGGTCATGTGAACAGGCTGCTGGACATCTCTAATCCAGATGTTTCCTGCTCTGTTGTAGGAACTCCAGACTGAGGGATGGCCAGAAAGCTTAGAAAGATCACTGGTTCTTTGGTATCTGGTTTTGTTCATGCTTTTCTAAAACAGAAAAGAAAACAGGTGTAAGTTGCTGTCCTCCACCTAGTGCAGCCCACCCCCTCCACACAGACAAGCTGGGGTGTGTGTGTGTGAAGCAGAACAAGTTAAGGCAGACGAAGGGCATGAACCCAGAGGACCACTGGTTGGCAGTAACTCTGGGATCAATGGCAGGGTCTGGCACTGTGAGTGCCCACCTAGACCCTTCTGTACTTGTGCCACCAAGTACTGCTTCAGCAGAGTTTCTCTTACAGATAATTGTACCTACTCTGTGTAAATCTGACCCCAAGGGGTGACCAGCCAGCCTAGGGCTATTGGGTCCAGACAAGATAGAGCCGATGCAGCCCCCGCCCTGCCCACATCCTTTGGGAACCCTTTATCATTTTCAGGCACACCAGCTCCAAGTGCGCCGAGCAGCACCTGTGTCTCTTGGTCAGAGGGCTGCCCTGAGGGCCCTGGAATGATTTTTGCCTGCTTATAGAAAGCATTAATGGGAATTTGCATTCTTCCAGGGATGACAGCCCTCAACCAGTGAATGACAGATGGAAGGGGGCGTAAGTACTCCAGCTCCCCTGGTCCCTAATCAGGACCCCAGTGAAGGTCACAGGAAGCTCTGGAGACAATGTTTAAGTCTCACAGCACCGCTTCCTTCCCTGGGCTTTTGCATGATGCTGCACCCTTACCTGGCATTCTTCTTTTCAGCAGCCAGCTACCCAAACCACCTACCAGAAGATTCCTTAAGTGAATCACTCAGAGTCTTCTTCTGGGGAATCCAACCTAAGACACAAGACAAGGCACAAGAGGCAATGTGCTCTGAGGCCTAGAATCACCCCAGCTTCCCCTCAGCGCAGACGCCTCTCAGCTCTTTAAAGTTCAGGCTTCCTTGGTCATCTCATAAAGAGCCTCAGCATAAAAGGACCTATCACCCTGTTGCACAAGCATAACAAACTGCTTCCCACCCCAGCCTTCTGGAGGAGCTCAGCTCAAAGTTAGCACCAGGGCTCCAGGGAACTTCTGCCTCCTCAGCTTTACTTCAGACCAACTAGGCCTTGGCCAAAGTTTCTAACCACACAGTCACCTCATGTTCCCCTCCCTCTAACCCAACAAAAATCAAAGCCAATGGGGACCTTATATGGCATTTACTGACTCTGGAGAACTTTTCAAATATTGTTTTTAGTTCCTTTCTTACTGTCTCCTCAGAGCCTGGTATTCTCTGGAAGGAGGACTATAGATTCCCTGACACTTGGGAAGTCCAGCCAGAAAATCAATCTTGTAGCTCAAGAAAGCTGTGCAGAAACCCCCTGAGCTCCCCTGCTGGGAGCTGTCAACTCTCTCCTCCCCCCAGCCCTTTGAGCCTTGAACCTAACTCCTATGATCTGCAGAGCAGACAGAGGTGGGATGGGTGCAATGAGGGAAGCACATGGTGCTTGTCCTTCCTCCCTTTAACATAAAGTCCAAGAGCATCCAGTGTAGAAGAAACACCAACATTTCTTTCAACATGACATGCACCCCAGGAAACTTCCCACAGATCACTAAGCAGAGTTTGGGTTTGTTGTAATCACTGTTGCTTTTGACCCATCGCTGGAAAAATTCTGAAGATATAAGCTTGGCTGGGAAGCCTACAAGCAAATATTCAGAAGTCCTGTGAGTTATTCCATCTCAATACACACCACTTACATCAGGGTTTGGGGGAGAGGGGAGGGGGAAGGGCAGAAGGAATAAGAAGAGAGGTGTTGGGAAAGCTCTCCAAGTCCCAGTTCTTATATTGAGCTTCACTTGTCAAAACCCAATGGCCTCATAAAGGTGGACCGGAACATGGATGGTCATGAAAAGTTCTATTTCTAGGGAGGATGTTTCCTGGATTTGTCAGGGAAAGAAGAAACTATGTAGGAAGGAGAGAGATGGAGTGAGGGAGGGGAATGAAGCCTATGAGTAGTAACAAAATTTGCTTTGTGTTTGTAGTAAGCCATTCAAGTTGTGCCAAGGATGTCCTCAGAGCCTGGCCTTTCCCCTTGACCCACAGACCTGCCGGAGTCCAGGGAGCCACGTCTGCCCTCGGCAGGAGTGTTTGGGTCGGAGGAGGGATTGTCTTGAACTCCAACCTCAGCGAAACTCTTGAGGGCTCTGCCAACCCAGGCCTGGCCAACAATGGACTGAGCTTTTACTTCTCTTTCTGTTCTTGCCAATCAGAGTGAGTGGATCCGTGCTTGCAATGGTGTTTTAAATAGTTTTTGGTGCAAAAAGAAAAAAGAGGAAGGGAGTTAAAATTCAAGCGCGTTATACAACAGCAAAGCAATTTCTGGGAAGTCAGGAGCTGCTGCTGGTGAATGTGTCCGGGAGTTAGGAACGATGTGCTTGCTGTTTCCAGAGCAAACCAGCAGAGCAAATCCAGACTGGAGAAGGCTCTCTTGGCCTGACTCAGGGTAGGGTTCGGTTCCTAATTCACACAAGTCTCTAAAAGCTGACTGAGGAGGCAGGGCTGTCTGCAGCGGTCTGTCCATGGTCCAAAGCTGAGTCTTCAGTCTTTACGCCACAGCGCTTCCAAGCGATCCTGGGAGGGGGCTGAGCCGGGAAGCAGCTGAGTTACCCTCGGCTTGCCCATCACCCAGCACAGCGCTTGGCATGTACTAGGCGCTCGTTGTGTGCTTGCTAATAAAAGGGGAGCTAACCTAAGCAGTCCCGTTCCCTATAACTTTCCCCTGAGGAGGCGAAAACAAGATATAGGAGGAGCTGTTAAACAGAGGAAAACAGATAGGGATCTCCTTTATTTCTCTCTTTCCAACTGTAAAAATTAGATATGCCACTCAGATTTGTGAGGAAGATGTAACTCATGCTTTATTGCCTCCACTTTGGGGGCAAGAAACCAGCTTGGTACTGGGGTTGAAAACGTGGACTCTGGCCAGACTCCTGGGTCAGCGTCCTCACGCTGCCACCTCGAAGCTGTCTGACCTGGGGCAAGTTAGCTGACCTTTCGTGCTATGGCTCCCCATTTACAAATTGTTAGTATTAATAAGACCTATCTCATAGGAGTTTTCTACAAGTAAATGAGTTAGCATGTGTATAGCACATACAACAATGCCTGGTGCATAGTGTTATTGAAGTATTATTGTTATTTTTATTAATAATTATTACTGTTACTCTGGGTCAGTAACTGTACTTGGAACTTTATATAGACTGTCTTATGTTTTTTGTTTTTTGTTTTATTCATTTCAGAGAGAGGAAGGGAGAGGGAGAGAAAGGGATAGAAACATCAATGATGAGAGTCATTGATCGGCTGCCTCCTGCACTCCCCTGACTGGGGACCAAGCCCGCAACCCATCCATGTGCCCTGACCGGGAATCGAACCGTGATCTCCTGGATCCTCGGTCGACGCTCAACCGCTGAGCCATGCCCGGCTGGGCTAGACTGTCTTATGTTTTACATACAGCACCTTCATAAAATAAAGGCTATTTTGTTTATTTTGTAATTGAGGAATCTGAATCTGAAAGAAATTAAACAATCCACGCATCTAGTGATTACTGGATCTTGTATTTGAACTTAGACCTGTCTGACTCCAAAGCCTGTGGTTTTTCTATTGAGGTACACTAAAGGGACGCGTTTGAAGCCTCCCCTGCCCGCCATCCTGCTGGCATTCTCTCAGGCCCTGGAGCTTATGAAAACAGGGCACTGAGGTTAGCTTCCCCTGGATACTGACAGAAGAGCAATTGTACCTGCGTCAAAAATATTCTCAACACCAATATGGTTGTAGCTACTGTGGAATACCTAGGGAAAATGAATTTAGGAGGTCCCACTTAGAGATCTCCTAAGATTTTAAGGATTACAAGAAAAAAAAAATTATGAAGGAGATGGAATAATTATTCTTCTCCTCTGATTGGGGAGATAAAATTTCCCTTTATTTATCTTATAAAAATTAAAGTTCCAGGACTCAGGAATAGAATTTTCAACTACTACATATTAAAATACAACAGAACCCCAAATATATCCAATCAATCATCCTGTCTCCAGGGAAAACTAAGTCTAAGCTGCCTGCTATAGAGAGCCACTTGTCCTGTGAGTAAGACCACTTCCTACAAGATTTAACCATGGATGGTGGCAGGAAAGAGGGAGACCAATGTGGGACAGTTGCTCGAAGAACAGAATTGTGTTACAGTTCTGACTCGATGACCTCGTTCTCTTGACCAGATAATTCTGAGATGAATCCCTCTGATGTATCCAGAAATGATTCTTTCTGTGCGGTAGTCACTAGACCAGGTGACCTTTGAAGTTTAATATATTGGAGACATCTGAGTCTTTGCTGTGTAGGCATTTCCAAATCATATTTCTCTCTCTCTTTTTTTAGTTTTTTATTGATTTGAGAGAGAGAGAGAGGGAGAGAGAGAAGGAGAGAGAAATTTATTGTTCTACTTATTGATGCATTCATTGGTTGATTCCTGTATGTGCCCTGACTGGGGATTGAACCCACAACATTGGCACTTTGGGAGGATGCTCCAACCAACTGAGCTACTCATCCAGGTCCCAAGTCATATTTCTTTGTCCAGCTTCTTTTCAATCTTGCTTAAGCATCTGTACAGCTACTGTGTTTTGCCCTACTCTTGGGGTTGAAACACATAGTAGGAAGAGAAGTAGTTGGCTGTTGTTGGATTTTTTTTCTCCAATAGATTTAAAAACATTTAAATGAAGTATTGTATGCACACAGAGAAGCACACAGATGAAGGTGTATAGCACAATGACCTTTCAGAAAATGAAAATGCCTGTGTAAGTACCAATCAGGTAAAGAATAGAGCATTATTAGTTACCCCCCCCCCCCCCGCAGGTTTTCTCCCTTCAGTTATCACCCCTTCTCTTACCTCCAGAAGTAAACACTCTCCTGATTTATAACACCATAGGCTAATTTCATCTGTGTTTGGGCCACATATAAATAGAATTAAATATTACACATTCTTTTAGATTTGGATGCTTCTACCAAACATTATATTTGAAAGTTTTCCATTTATTTGTGGATAGTAGGAGCTTATTTATTTTCATTGCTATATAGTATTCTATTCTCTAAATATAATATATTTATCTACCCTACTGTTCATTTAGTGGACATTTAGGTTATTCACATTTGAGGCTATAATGAGTACTTCTGCCCTGGAGGTTCTCAGACACGCTTTTTGGCACACATTTCTGGGGAGAAACAGCCTATGAGCGAAATTGCTGAGACAGAGAGTATTCATACATTTCTCTTAGAGAAACCTGCCAAAGAGTTTTCCAAAATGAGTGTGCCAATTTACACTTCCACCAGCAGTGTGAATGCTCAAAATTCTTGCTAACATTTGGTATTGTCAGTCTTTTAAATTATGATCATTCTGATAGGTATGTGGCAGTATCTCATTGTGGTTTTAATGTTCATTTCCCTGATGACTAATGAGGTTGAGTACATTCTAAAATGCTTATTGTGAATCTGGCTACCTTCCTTTGGGAAGTGTCTGATTATGTCATTTGGTATTTGTCTTTTTCTTATTGACTTGTAGTTCTTATATCTCTGGATATAGTCATATGTATTGCAAATAGCTTCTCCCACACTGCAGATTGTCTCTTCACTCCTTCAGTTGTGTTTTTTTATGAACAGAGGGTCTCAAATTTAAAGGAACATATTGTATCTTCTTTATGATCAGTAGTTTCTGTGCCTATTTAAGAATCTTATTTTTCCTACTCCAAGATCATAAATATATTCTTTAATGTTATCTTCTAGGATATGGGTTGGCAAACTACAGATTGTGGTCCAATTCTGTTTTTACAAATAAAGTTTTATTGGGACAAAGTCACTCTCACTTATTTACATATTTTCTATGACTGTTTTTGCTCTATAATGGCAGATGGTATGGCCTGCAAAGCCCAAAATGTTTACAGTCTGGCTCTTCACAGAAAATATTTACTAAGCCCTGTTCTAGAAACTTTATTATTTTTCCCTTTCACATTTGGTATTGGCATTTCCATGTGGTATGTGCTACAGACCAAGATAATTTTTTTCTATATGTATATTCAGTTGAGTCAGTACCATGTATTGAAAAGATTGTCTTTTCCCCAGGGCTCTGTAACATCAGATATATGTATATGCATGTATCTATTTTGGATTTTCTGTTCTGTCCAATTTTTTTCTATTTTGTTCCATTTTTCCAGCAATGACCAATACCAGTGTGTTAAGTTGGTGGATTTTTTTCCAGCAAGTTATGGTATCCTCTCAGTTTGTTTTTCTTCAAGATTGTTTCTACTATTCTTGAAACTTTGCATCTTCATATAAATTTTACAATCAACTTGAGAATTTCCTCAAAACAACTTCCTGGGACTTGAATTGGCTGACTCTATAAATCAATTTAGAGAGATTTTACTTATTTACAATGATAAGCCTTTCCATTCACAAACATGATGTATTTTAAAATTTATTTAGGCCTTCTTTAATTTCTTTCAATAATATTTAGATTTTCTGACTTTGATACCTTTATATATTTGTTAAGTTTTTTTTATAGGTATTTTTGATGCTATTATAAATTTATGTCAGCATTAGCTTTGTGTAAAAGAAAAAAGGGACCAACTACCAACTAGTCACCCACCAAATACCATGCCCTAATGAAAATTTGTGGGAACCTAAAATGATATTCTATGTTCTAAAAAACAAAAAGATTCAAATGGGGCTCTGGCCGGCCGGTGAGGCTCGGTTGGGCATCATCCTATGCACTGAAGGGTCACTGGTTCAATTCCCGGTCAGGGTACATACCCAGGTTTCAGGTTTGATCCCTAATTGGTGTGTGTACAGGAGGCAACTGATCGATGTTTCTCTCTCACATCGATGTTTCTCTCTCTCCCTCTCCCTTCCTCTCTCTCTAAAATCAATCAAAAAATACATTAAAACAAACAAAAAGAAATATTAAAATATATTCGAATGGGAAAGGGAAATGCAAGAATGGCAAAAAATATCACACATAGTATATGTATAAATATATTTACTTAAGTATCTCTTTCATGGGTTTTGAATGTCTGTTGGTACTGGCTCACATGCTGGTGTGCTCTTAAGACTGCATGATAGCGTGAAAAGAACTCTAGTAGAGTCTCAGTGTCACCAGACCAGTTCTGAGCTGGGGCCCTGGCTCGGTCCAGAACCTCCAGGCTCTCGACTCATGCAGGAAAGAATTCAAGAACTAGTCTGAGTGAGAGTGAAAGCAAGTTTTATTCAGGTAGAGAAAAAGAGGCTAGCATTCGGGTCCCTGGAGACAGAATCAAGGGTTTAGTCCAGGACTGGCTGTCCCTCCCACTGCCCTCCCGCCTCCAGTTTCAGGTCTCACAGGTTGCTGATGTGAAAATAGCATGTCTGAGTGGACACAGGTGAACTCCAGAGTGAGTTGTGCATGTGGTCAGTCAGTTCCTATGATTTTACATGCTTCTAGTTTTTGAACTTTGTGGTGCCAAATTCTCTCTCCACTTTCAGGTTGGGAGGGGCCTTGTCCCTAATATGGGTTGTTCTGGAGGCATGATGGCATTCACCCCCCTTGGTATCCCTTTTACTTGTGGTGTCAGTTTTTATTACAATGATGGAACAATGAGCTTTGGGGTCATTTTCTGGTCAATTTTTCCTCCATCTGGGATTGATCTGGTTTTAGCCAGTCCTTGTTGTTGACTTTTGCAACCACCACAGGAGTTTACTGCAATAAACTGTTTCCCTTTGATCATGCACGGAGGTGGGCCTCTGGTGAGAGGACCCAGTGACTTACCTGCCTGTGATGCCTGCTCTCACTTCCTCATTCTACTTCTTGGGAACTTTCCCTGACTTTTTACTATCCTCCCTCATCAGGACTCCTAAATCCTAAGCCTGGTTCTTCACAAACTGGTTGCAAAACTTCAGGTAAGGTTCTACTTAACCTCCCTGGACCTCAGTTTCTGCACCTCTAAAAAGTGAGTTGACTAACATTCTCTGACTTCTTTGCAAAGAAGGAAAACCCTTAGGTTACTGGTGGATGTAGACACAGTCAGGGATATCCTGGGTAGGATTTGGGGACTCTGACTGTCAAAAGATATCTTAAAGAAAAGTTATCACCCACTGGTTTGGAAATGCTTGGAATGCCATTGATAGAAGCAAAGCTTTTCAAAGAAATATCTCTGAAAGAGGGGACCCCTGAGGTAAAACAAGCAGAGGCATAATAAATGCAAGAAGAAACCACAGGGGCTGGGCACTGGTACCTGAAAGGAAATAGATTCCAAACAAAGGTAAAGAAGAATGGGGAAAGCCTAGAGGCGAGTGTGCCAGTGGGGGAACTTCCTTCCTGGGTTTCATAGAAGAGATGTATTAGGGCTTCTTTAAAAATCTTTAGAGAAAAATTTACTCTCCAAGGACAAGGAAGCACTGCCGTTTTTTCTTAAAGTCTAAAAGTGATGAAGATAAGTGGGTAGAGCAGCAATGGTTGTTTGTCAAAATTCATGCCCCTCCTCACCGAGTGAAATGTTGCTGCCGGGAAAGAGCTGTTCCATCAGAGGCTCTATTTCCACACCCATCGGCAACTGGGTCGGGCCCAGATGCAAGACGTGTAGACCGAGCCCAGGCAATTAAGAAGAAAGTGCAGCTTCTTCACCCTCATTTTCTCTTTCCATGTTTGGGTACCAAGGACTTCCAGTTCCTATGAGACAGCAAAGCCGTGAGATGTAAGGTCCGCCAGCCTTGAGTTAGCTCATCGAGGAAGCTGTGTGCCCACCAAGAAGGCAGTGCTGGAATGAGAACACCAAACCTGGGAATGAAAATTAAACTCCTGTTGTGTAAAGTTTGTAACCCAAACTAGAGTGTGGGTTTATCTGTTACAGCAGCTACGGTTACCCTAACTAACGCAGTTAGTTTCTGAAATAATTCACAGTATTGGCAGAAAGGAATAAAGTACAATGTTATTATATTACTGCCATTTCATTTGCAAAAAGATAAAGAATGAGAGGGAAAGATAACTCAGATGAAGTTTCCCCAAGCTTTCTTAAGTCATTGGAGAATATTCACAATTAGCGTAAAAACGAAACAATAATAACGCCAATACATAATATCTGTGCCTAATAGACTTGTGCTCCCCCAATTTGCATTTTAATTTCCTGGAATTGGCTCATGACACAGTCTTATGTGGGATTCAACATTTAGCAACAAATAAGACTTCCTTCTCTCTGGGCTCTTCTTACGCCTCCCTTTAGCCCCACACATCCATATCCCTGTTGCCTTTTCCTTCCCACAAAGCTCATTTTTGGCAAAACGGTTTGCATAAGCCACACATTTTAATGAATTAAGTGTAGCCCCACAGTCACGCTGGCATTCCACCACAGTCCCCTGGCTGTCACACTCGTCCAGCTGTGGGAATTCTCCCCTACACCTCCAGAAAGGAAAAAAATCCATGAAAAATTCTCTCTATAAGTAGAAAAGTTATGCATAGAATGTGATGGCACTTCCACTTATTTTTCTTTTTAGAAAATGGAAGAAGGAGGGTGATTTTTAAACACTGCATGTCCTCTGAGAAACTAAGAAAAATCAGTGCTGTTTTTCCTTTGGCGGCTGTGAAACTGGTTATGATCACAGATCCAACTTCACCCTTTATCCCTTTTAGTGAGAGCTTCATAGACCAGCTTCTGCCCTGCCAAGGAGAAAGCTGAATTGTTTGACAGCAGGGAAATTTAAGAGAATGTCAGAGAGAGAAAAGGACATTATAAGTCATAGTTTCTAAACTCCTCATTTTACCACTGAGGTTCATACATGTGGTTTAATTTGTCCGAAGTCATACAATAGCTTCTGGATTTATTTTTAAATGTTTTTATTGATTTTAGAGAGACAGGAAGGGAGGGAGAGAGAGAGAGAGATGGACACGGGTGTGAGAGAGAAACATCAATCAGCTGCTTCCTGGGATTGAGCCTGCAACCCAGGCATGTGCCCTGACCAGGTATTGAACCAGGTATTGAACCTTTGGTGCATGGGCAATGTTCAACCAACTGAACCACACCGGCCATGGTGGCTTCTGGAAAATTGAGCTGTATCCAACCTTTACAATTCATGTCACACACAGTTTAAGCACATGATCTTCCAGGATCTTCACATCAGCCACATGACGGTGATAAAATCACCTCTGTTAGAGATGTGAGGGGACATAGGAGCACCAAGAAGAATGCCAGGTCTTAGGATCTAGCCCCTCACCACTAAATCCATGTCCTTAAGTCCACCCAGTAGTTTCTTCTTTCCCTAGGCATCAACTGTGCATCAGACACTTGACTAGCTAGGGTCTGGGGTTATCCAGACAAAAGACATGATCTCTGCCCTCAAAAAGTACACAGTTCTCTGAGGGCAGATTATTCTAATCCAGCATAATAAATGCTCCCATCTTTTGCTCTTGGTATGCAATAATTTCCAAAGCCTAGGAAAACATAAGTGGCAGCAACAGCCAATCGCTGAATCATCAAGTGAGGAGGCACCGGCAGCTCTGCTTCCCAACTAGGGAACATCTCACCCAACCTCTCTCCCACCCACCATCACCACCTGTAGGTTGGGAACCAAGAAAGGCTTTGGAAACTAAAGATAATGTGCTAATAGGGTGTTAAAGAGAAACCACCCTCACCACCCACCCTCAGAGGCAGTTTGTATAAATGCAACTATTCGTGAGTCCCACTTCATTTCATGACTCCAACTACTGGCACCTTGCAAGACTTGAGAGTGCTGATTATCCAGAGAGCTCAGAGACTGCTTTTGGCAAAGGGTTTAAAGCAGGCAGGTCCCTCCTCCCTATCTCTTTCTTGTTGCCAAAATATAAGACTCTTGGTTTTAAGAGAAACTTACCTGAATTCTCCTTCCAGTGAATAACCTGAGATTGCAGTTAAAATTAAGTAGTCGAGGAAGACTGGGAATCAGGGGAACTAGTATTTTGTCCTGAAGTTACTACTTATTAATTGCAACCCTTGGACAAGTCCATTTATCTTTGGGCCTTCATTTTTTCTTTTCTTTTCTTTTTTGTTTTTGGTCGAAATTAATTTAACTTTATCTTATTTTTGTTTTTCATCTTTGAAATTAGAAGAGTGGACTAAGTTATCTCTAAGGTTCTAACAATTCTGGCACTGTATACATTCAAAATTTTGTTACTTCATTTCAGAGAATATTTATTGAATATCTATTACATGCCAGTCACTGTGGTGGGCACTGGGGTAAGGAGAAAAAAGTCCCAACTCCCTTCCAAGCAGCCAACAGACTCACTAGAGTCAAGCAGTTAATGAGTTCAGCTGGAGGTGTGGGATTGCAGAGGTGTGCAAGGGAGGCTGTGTGGCACACTAGAAGGGCGCTGTGCCCCTCCTGACCCTTCTCTGCTGAAAAAGATCAAAACATGCTGCTGTTGGTGGAAATTGGGTCCTTCCATAGGATCAGGAGGAAAGCATTCCAAGGACCCATGCAAGGGAGATTGAGGTGAGGCAAGATTTATTTGTGATGCAAAATCAAAGATGGTCCCCTTCTGGGCTCCCAGTGTCCCGCTTCCTACTGTCCCACCATGAAAGAGTCCAACCATGTCTTCTCGGAGGCCAAAACAAAGGCCAGTGTCCAGAGTTTCTGTTTCACATTAAAGCTTAGTCCTTTGGAGACCGCGCGGTATGCCAAGGGTCCAGATAGCTGCTAGACTAGCAAGGTGTGTGTTCCTGGGAGAAAGAGTTCCTGAAGGAACAGGTGAGTGTGTTACCAGATGGGAGATGGGGGAGGCAGGGAGGGAAGGAGAGAGAGGGAGGAGGGAGAAAGAGAGAGAGAGAGAGAGAGAACTTCTTTCTTCTCCTGGGGTTATAACTAGGAGTTTTTTCCAAAGTAACCAATTAGCTTCCCTAAACCTTCCCTGGCTTTTGACGGATGGGTCAAACCCCTCCATCGGGGTGGGCTAATGATCCTTTTCCCAGGTTAGACTGACAGGCCTCTATCTTCAAGCACCGCCCCCTGAGCCATTGTGACTTCTATTGCCCATGTCCTTACCCACCCCCTCTGGACAATCTGGCACTGGGAGGAGATGGCCGGGGGCGGGGTGTGTGTGTTAATCCTTGGTGGGACAATTCTTTTATCCCCCGGAATATGTGTGAAGCTGTAGCTTCCTGGAGAGGAGAACAGGCTCAGCATCTGATTCCCTTCACTTCCTTTCTTATTACTAACTAGCTAGCTACCTTACATTAACAGTGCCACCCCAAAATATGTCACTGGCATAGCGACTGTTTTGAGCTGAAAGCACTTGAGAAACAACAGCTGCAGGAAGGGCTCTCCTGTCTCCTCTTTTCTACCTTAAAAGTAGGACACAAATCTCCCATAAGAAAGGTGACTTCCTTATGCAAGAAGGAAGTGAATACTTTTATCACCCAAAATGTGCAGATGACACCAAGATGAATCTGTACCAACAAACCTACTAAAATAACCCTTTCCTTCCATTTGTTCCCCCAAATATTTTCTAGTCTCTTTCTCAAAATTACCACCCCAGCCCAGGTCCTTTTTTCCTTGTATTGTCACATAGCCTCAATTTATTGTTCTTTGTGGAAATAATATTTAAGGCCTATCCACTTCTTTGGGTCTTCTTTTTTTTTTTCTGTGAAGACTCCTGTGTCATGTAAAAATATTAACATCAAATAAAATGCGCATGCTTTTCTTCTGTTAATCTGTCTTTTGTCAGTGTAATTCTCAGGCCTAGACACAGAATTTGTGTGGTGACTACCAGAGGGGAGGGAGGGTTGGGGGAGACAGAGGAGGGTAAAGGGGGGATAAATGGTGATGGAAGGAGATTCTACCTGGGGTGGTGAACACACAATACAATATATATATGACATATTATAGAATTGTATGCCTGAAATCTATATAATTTTATTAACCAATGTCACCCCAATCAATTGAATTGAAAATAAGAAGATGGAAGAGTGAAGAAAAAAAAAAGGTGGAGGAAGAGCCTTTCTTCCTCTCTACTACCTTTTGCTCTTCCCTGGGAGGCTGGTCTGCATGGACCATCAATGGGAACAAGGCTCCTGGGCCCTCTGGCTTCTTGTTGGACCATTTCAGATCAGAGGAAGAGAAGGTGGGAGCTCAGAGTATTAAATAAATATCCTCACTGGGAGGATAACTCAATCAAAAGTAATCACTCATCCCTCACCTACTCCCTTCTGACCCAGGGATGGTGGCAGCTCCGTGGCTGCTACAGGCCTAGTTTCTATATCAGCTCCTGTGGTTCCACTTACATCCACTCACAGTTTCCTAAGTAATCCCTTATAAATAAATCTTCTTTCAATCTAGACAGATCAGGTGTGCCTTCTGTTTCCTGTTGGGGCCTTGGCTAATACATGCATAAGACCCACTTTTGAGATGTGTGTACATTGGAGGTAGTCAGGGGAATAGTGAGATGAAGAGGGGAAAATGAAGGGCAGGGCAGATGGAGAAAAGTGTCCCAGAGAAAGCAAAGCTAAGTCTTGAAAGATGCCATACAGCTAGCCTGCTAAAGAAATGCTGAGAAGGGAGAGATAATTTAAGAGAGTAAAATGTGGATGTTCAGAGACATGAGGTTTTCCTGGGGAAGGGGTAATAATTCAAGATGACTGGAGAAAAGAACTGGTGAGGAGAGGGGATGGTAAATGATGAAGCTGGGGGAGGGGGAGAGGCAAGGGCAAGATCATGAAGGATTCTCTTTATTGTGTTTGTGGACCCTAAGAAGAAAGATTCATTTGGTATGAACCTGAGAAGGAATTTATCTGCTGAGATGGACTCCCCATGGTCAACTGAGGGCCCAAACTACTTTCTGAATAATAAGAGTCTAGCAGTCATTTGGGCTAGAGTCACAGAGGCTCCTCATCTACTCTACAAAACAGGAAGGAGCTCAGACTAAACCCTTGGCTCTCACACTACATCCCACTCATTTACTCCATCTGAGTCAGCCACTGCAGGAAAGACCTGGTTTCATCTTTTGACCAATGGACTGAGACCTGCCCATCCAATCGGAACTGCTCCATAACAACCAATCAGAATGCATTAATACCAATAAATTAGGATGCACAATTCAGACCTATTGGAACAGCATGAATTTGGATACCTCATTTACATAAAATGGATTTAATTGGGACCCTGGGCAGGAACTTTTTATTTATTTGTCTCAGTGGAGCTCACTTTCAGTTTCCACTGGAGGCTGCATTTCCCCGATTTTCAAACTGTTTCCCCGGAATAAAGTCTCTTCTTTTCTACACCTCTTTGGGAATTTTGGTTTACATGTTAGTGAATTTGGATTCTACTCTGAAGACAATAGGAAACATTGAAAGATTTTTTTTAAGCAGGATCAGGTTTGTATTTCAGAAGATGACTCTGGGTGAGCAGTGTGGAAGAAAGCGGGACTGCAGCAGGAAGATGTTGGCAAGTTTATTCAATGACCAAGACAAGAATCAATGAGAATCTGGGATTTGTCTGTGGTGGTAGAGTATGAGTGGGTGTATATGAGAACTGTGGAGGAATAGTGAGAATTTGGTGGGAGCTGCTTAGGGTAGTGAGTCTGGAATGATTCTTAGGTTTTGGGGGTGAAGCACTTTGATAGAAGGTGAAATAATTTTGTCAACAGAGGAAATCCTAAAGGGGAATCCAGATTCAATTCACTCTTTAGTCATTCTTTTTGGTGTACTAATGAATTCCCTTTGATTATTAGCTTTTATCAAACATTTAGCTTGTATATTGCTCTTCCTTCAGTGGCTTCTGTTTTTATCAGTCAGCTAATGGGGATAATATCAGCTCCTTCCTCATATCTAAGAATTAATGAGTGAGCGCATGCATTGTTCCAGGCACAGAATAAATATTCAATAAAGGTTGTTATCAAAGCCAATGTGTGTAAATTAAATCCAAAATAGTCACAAAACTTATTTTCTCCCTCAACAAATACTTTTTGAGTGCCTGCTTTGTGCCTACTATTGTTTATTCTTTATGTCGACAACTGTTGAAAAGCTGTGAGAAAAAGTCTTATACTATTAAAATAATTTCTGCGTTCTTCTTTGTATTCCTCTCTCTCTCTCTGCTTTCTTTTCTAAATGTATATATAGCTTCCATTTCCAGCAGGAAAAAATGTCCAGAAAGCTAAATTTTTGAAAGGATAAAAGAACTTGCCTGAATTATTGATTCATAGCTTTATAATGCACCCAGGATAGTAAGACATTTATAGATTTCATGAGCTGTTTAATATCTATTTGTGGAGCACCGCCATGTGCAATCATCTTGGACTCATTATGTTTTTTCGGCTACCCAATGAGTCATAATGAGCCTAAGAAATGTAAAATAATGGGTTAGAACTAGAGGGAATGAAGTAACAGCCAAAGTCAGATATAAAATTATTCTTACACGCAGTCTATAAGAGTGGTCAAAACAAGGAAAGGATAGAGGTGCTATTATTGCATGCACACATGCATATACAAACTTTAAAGAGAGCTTTCAGTAAAGGGGAGGTAAGTGGGGAGCCCTAAGAACAAGATCCTTAAAAATGGTGGGTTGCAGATCTATTTTCAATTAAGATTCAAGCAAGTGGGGGTGGGGGTCTCAAGTAATGGGGAAGAAATAGAAATGCCAGTGGCGACCCTTTTGAGAAGGTGGAGCCCTATACTGAGAAGACAAAAGAGACTTTACATTTCAGCACTTAAAATGAAGAGGAAGAGATCATTTCTAAACCGGGCTCAAGAAATAGCTTCATTTCTCCCTCTTAACCTCTCTTCTCCCAAAGAAAACCAGTGGAAGCAAGCAGGACAAAAGAATTCTATAAGAACATGATGAAGACTGCCTTCTGTAATGGGAGCCATATTCTGAAAAAATATTAATGTAATTTTCTGTTTCAGTTTGCAACTATAGGTCCTTCTTCCTAATTGGTCCCAGGGTCTTCTGCCAGAGGTCTGTGCATGTGCCATATGTGGCATGCAAAGAGAAAAAAAATGGTATTCAGCTAGGATATTCAAAATCAAATTTTAGGCAAGCTAATAAATAGTTTTGCAAGAAGTCTTTTTTTTTTTTCTGCGATTATTCCTTCTTTTGACCTATTAAGGGTCAACCAGAAGCACCCAGGATTTTAGAATTCTCCTGCAGGTAGAAAAGTTATTCGTCTGGAGGTACACAGGCCTTGAGGCTTGCTGCCCCTTGGAAGGAGGAGATGCCATGGGGTAGGCAGGAAAGCCTTGCCCTTCTTGTCCCAGGAGATGATGATAAGAATGATGAGAGGAGAGGGGAGGAGGTGATTTAGGGATATCCAAAAAGAGTTGATGCATATGCCAAGGGTCAGGGGGCACTGAGAAGAAATGGAAGAGCCCAGCCTTGTTAAGGGGATAGGGTGGGGCTCTAGTTTGTACTTTGGGGAGATGATGTCAGCCCCTAGTGAGAGGCAGAATATACAAATAGACAATGGCCAGAGCATACTTAAAAATAGAACTCTGACCCACCATCTGCAGCAGTCTGCCTAGAAAACCAGCCCGTTATCCATAACAATCAGCCTAGAAACGCAGCCTGCTATTAGTCAGTCTTGGGAAGCCAGGTTGCTATCTCTAGTGACAGCCCAGGAAGCTAACCAATAACTTTTGTAACAATCAGCCTTAAATGGCCAAGACTTGATTAATTATTCACAGTTTCTCTAATTTTTGTTTCTGTTTCCAACTTAGACCCAACCAGAGAAAGTTAAGTATTCACCTCTAACCAATCACATAGCAAACCCCACCTCCAGTTAATTGCCTACAGCTTCTCCATGCCAACAGCCTCCTCCAGTCAGGACACTCCTGAAGCCGCCCCTTCTTTCCACTATAAAACTTTCCCACTCCCCTGCCTGCCTTTGAGTGTCTGCCAAATCGCAAGTGATAGTGGCTGGCTCCCTTGCTACACAGCAAGCTCAGAATAAATAGACTTTGCTTTTCTCATTTGGTTGGTCTTTTATTTCCACAGTAGAGATGCTTGAAATGGAGCCAGTTGATTTAACCCGGGGCCCCTATGTAAGGTGCCTTGGTCTGAATGTTTGCAGCCCCCTAAAATGTATCTGTTTAAATCCTAATGGGCAATGCAATGGTATTAGCAGGTGGGGCCTTTGAGAGGTGCTTAGGTCATGAGGGTGGAGCCCTCATAAATGTGATTGGTGCCCTTATAAAAAGACCCCACAGAGATCCCTTGTCCCTTCTGCCATGTGAGGACACAGTGAGAAGTCGGCAGTCTGCAACCCAGGAGAGGGCTTTCATCAGAATGCAGCCATGCTGGCACCTTGATTCTGGGTTTTCAACCTCCAGAGCTGTGAGAAATAAATTTCTGTTGTTTAGAAGCCACCCAATCTGTGGTATTTTGCTATATCAGCCCCAACAGACTAAGACACAGGGTATAGTTCCGCCTATCTTGAGAAACAATAAAAAATAAGAGTTATGTGTTAGGAATGGCCAATGCTGAGAGATTAATTCACCCAAAGAGAACTGCCAGGCCTGAACCAAGTGAGAGGATCCTAACCAGTGTTATCCTGGCCCATCAACCTTAGCTGCAAAGTCTAGCAGGGCAGGGAGCAAGCAGGTGGACAACAGGCACTGTTCTGGAGGCCATGGGAACCAGAAAACCCTGAGCTGTCCAAGAGAACACCCAAGTCAGATCTCTTCCTTATGTACCCAGGCACAATCTTGAAGTGGAGTTGGAGAGAAGAGTGGAAGTGTGAAAAATTGGAGAGATTGGGTATTTTTACTAAGAGAGGCTGAGCTAAAGGGCTGTTTAAATGACTGCATCACCAGCTTTGTTATTTCCCCACTAACCAGCTCACCCAGAAGAACAGATCATTTATAAGCAAAATATTAAAACCATATTTTCTCTGCATATATAAATTGTAGTCTAAGCAAATTTTGCAAACCCATAAGCATCAAAACTAACATATTTTCCTGTTCTTGTGCTAAATAATCCTGGGATGAAGTATAGTTTCCTAGTTTTTAGCTGAACAATGCTGGGCCTTGGCAAAAATAACTTAGCTACTTGCTCCAATAAATACTTGCTCCTGAAAAATTAGACTGCGAAGCTACTAAAATAGCTACCTTAGGAAGACTAGCAGGTCACTCATCAAAGCTCACTTTTTGATTCTCACTTCTGTGTGCTATAACCCACAGCTATTGTGTCATAAATTCTGCCCAATCCCAACCAGCTCTCTGCCTTGCAAGACCCGCCTTAAAAACACCCAGCTCAGGCTCCGAACCCTGAGTAATCCGCTCCAACCTCTCCCTTCTGAGATGCTACTAGACTCTATCAAAGTGATATTCCCCTTATTGCAATAAGTAAAAAAACAACAACAAAAAAACTAGCTTTGTTTAACTAGCAATTTTCTTTCTATCAGTCTTTTTGGATACTCCGGAGCTAATACCCATGACACTTTAAGCCTTATGGTCTGGCTGTGGAATGCTGGGGGGGAAACAGCCACAAGCAGCAAGCTAAGCGTGTGGCAACGGGAAATGGGCGAATTCCTTCTGAGCAAAAGTGGCTACAACTGAGGAGACCAAAGGCCAGAAGTATATACTTAAAAGGAGCTGTAAACACATATCCTACTAGCAAACACAGGGTAGTTTCTGTACGTGGAAGAAACTAATCCCACCACTATTATTTTCAGCCACTCCCTGCGTACAGAAAGAACAACAATCAATTTAAGGAGAAATAGTATAAAAAGGGAAAAATCAAGCATCTACGTAAATACAATGGGTAATTGGAAACATACAACTTAGAGGGCTCACTTTTCCCTGTTTTGTACGTTGTATTAAATTGACTCAGTGTTTTAAAACGAAGGGGCAAGAGAAGAAAAAGATGGCCCTGGTTTTCCTGAAGCTCTCGTGGAGCAGTGGCCTCCTGCTCTCCTCTTCAAGCCGTGCACAGTAAGGCTAAGAGGACAGGTCCCCCCTGAAACACTCCCTTTGCAGACCCGCATGGCCAGTCCCTTCCGCAGGCCCCAGGGCCCTACTGCAGGGCCCCAGGTGTTGGCGGAAGACCCCAAAGCAGGCCGCATCTTATCCACACAAGCTTTTAGGCTGTATTTTACACCGAGAATTAATTCC
Organism: Miniopterus natalensis; assembly: GCF_054644295.1. Classification (NCBI taxonomy): domain Eukaryota; kingdom Metazoa; phylum Chordata; class Mammalia; order Chiroptera; family Miniopteridae; genus Miniopterus; species Miniopterus natalensis. Next base: position 68,034,722 of record NC_142089.1, on the reverse strand, counting down.
ATGGACACCCCATTCTGTAAATGTAATCTGTGTCACCCCCAAAACGGAATGCTTTATCCCCTCTCCTGGGCTATTCGATGAGAACTGCAGTTACTTGCTTCTCCTTTAAAAATATATCTTTATTGATTTCAGAGAGAGGAAGGGAGAGAGAGAGATAGAAACATCAATGATGAGAGAGTCATTGATCGGCTGCCTCCTGCACGCCCCCTACTGGGGATCAAGCCCACAACCCGGCCATGTGCCCTGATCGGTAACTGAACCGCGATCTCCTGGATCCTAAGTTGATGCTCAACTTCTGAGCCACACCAGCTGGGCTGCGTCTCTTTTTAGCCCCGGGACGAGGGGCTGGTGAGTCTTGGAAGCAGCAGAACACTCACTCAGCTCCTCCTCAGTTGAGCTGCCATCTCCCTGCTGTCAGTTCTGATTACACCTGCCTGGGTTCTTGGGCTTCAACTGTCTCGCATGAGGCCTCCAGAAAGACGTGTGCCTGGACAGCAGCTGGTCCCTTGCCCTCTCTCCACCCCATACCCACCCACCTGGGAGGACCAGGGCCACCAAATTCTCACTGTAACACAGCAGAAACAGACTGGATTCTGTCTGCTGGCAGACACCCCCTGTTTCTGTTTTTCTCCTTATATTGCAACTGACTAGACCAGAGAGTCACTCTGTCCCCAAACATCTGTTCTCCAAACATCCCTTTGCCTAAATGAGTCCTTCTGCCCAGTACATCTTCTTACTTCATTACTGTAATATCATCTTGCCATAGCAAAATTGGTAGAAAGAAGTAAGATTATATAACCAAGGGGAAAAATTTATGGGGAGACAAATATTTAACTTCAAATGCTTAAACATAAGAAAATATTGCATTTATTTTATGAAACTTTGTAACCCGAAACAGTTAGTGGAAATCATAGGAAGGGAGCTTTTGGCTAAAATAAAGAAGACTTATCTAACAATTAGTGACGTTAAAATTAACAAGTCTGCTTGTCAAGTTTCTACCTTTGGGTGCATATTACTTGGATGTGTTCTGTTTGTAAAAATAGATCTGTGCACTTTTATGTATGCATGTTCTTTTTCAGTAAAAAGTTTAAAAACACAAATGGGTCCATCTCTTCATGCTTGTTTCCTGTTGTGGAGCCATAGAAGAGCCCCAGAGATGACTCGTTTGGACAATCATGGGAGATTTCATATCCAAGACAGACAGCCGGGCAGCATCTCACTTTCCTTGGACTTTATGATTCTATTTTCTGGGACATCCTGATAGGGAATTAGCACTGTGTGCAGGCTCCTGCCACAAAAATGAATCCCTGACAAACCATAGTCACAGAGGGAAAGATGGATTCCAGGAATTGAGAACAGTAATAACCACACAAAATCTTAGTCACTGGGTGACAGAATCTTGTCTTTGTTTGGTGTGTCTGTGGGAGGTAGGTGGCTGAAGTCTGGGTGCTGGGGAACGTGGCCAGAAGTGGCAGTGGGAGAAGAGGTTGAAAGGAAGCTTTGGGATTCTGCTCTGGTCTCCTCACCCCCACCCCCACCTCTAGTAGACCTACTGCCCTTCCATCACACATTGGTCCCAATGGCTCGGCACTGGAGTCTGCTGATTCCTGGGCAGGAGACACCCTGAAGGAAGAGAGAGATATGGTATCTGATCAGTTGCCCCCAGGCTCTCACTACCCGCACCCCCAGCCCCTCGGGGTGGGGGGAACCACCTGAAGATTGCCGCCTCCAGGTGCAGATTCATTCTAAGTTTCGAAGTCAAACCTAACCAGAGAGGTTCCAATGGAATGATGCGCAGTGGTCCTGGGGTGACAGGGGTTCCCACTCAGGCTCCTGCCGTGTCTTCTTCTGAACCTCACACAGCACTGAGAAACTGCAGCTGGTAATCCCAGTGGACCGTGAGCTCATCCCAGCACGGCTAGACCTCTGAGGAGTCCTATTGCTGAAAAAGGCTGCAAACCGCACAACAGACACCTTAATACTTCTGGCACAGAAGTATTTGAAGGGCTGGGTTTAAACATGATAAATGTAGGTGCCAAAATACAAGAAGGTATTATCAATATGAAATACTGTGAAGGAAGATAAGAAAGTTTAAGCACTAGGTATGAAAATAATTCGGGTTCAGATATGCTGCTCCACACATGTTACTCATTTATTTCCCAAAACAAGATAAAACAGGTGCTATTATTATTATTTTTTAAAATATATATCTTTATTGATTTCAGATAGAGGAAGGGAGAGGGGGAGAGAGAGAGATAGAAACATCAACGATGAGAGAGTCATTGATCAGCTCCCTCCTGCACACTCCCGACTGGGGACCGAGCTCACAACCTGGGCATGTGCCTGACTGGGAATCGAACCACAACCTCCTGGATCCTGGGTCGATGCTCAACCACTGAGCCATGCCCGGCCAGGCAATAGGTGCTATTCTTAAGCCCATTTTACAGATGAAGATATTGAGGCACAGAGAGGTTAAGTGGCTTGCCTGTTATTATAGACAGAGCTAGAATTTGAAAACAAAGTCTATTTCTGAGTCGAGCCCTTGACCACTGTTCCTGCTCTCATGTTGGGTTGCCGATCACAGTGGAAGGAGAGAGGTAGAATGGAGGCAGCTAAAGAACAAACTGAGGGTTGGAATATTAGACGGAAGAGCTCTTCCTGAAAGCACGAGGAATGTGTAAAGTAATAGAAAATGTAAAAGAAAAGCTAAGAAATAGAGAGGATAAGGTCAGTGTCAACACTCAGATTCTAAGAGAACTGGAAAGAGAAAAATAGGTGGGGAATAAAAGAATTCTATGGTTCTAAACCAAGTTGCTTAAGGAATGTCCTTACACCTCTTCTGAATTGACAAGGGGAGGGGTGAGTTTCAGCACCTACAATATCTACCTGTGTGGTTCCTGCAAGTGGTGGGAAATTATCAACAAAACCATGACACCTGAGATCAGCACCCCTGCGGGGTTTCATGTAGGAGGCCGCCCTGTTGAGGTGAATGGCTAATTCCAGCACTTGGGCTTGTACTGAAGGAACAACAATGGAGAAGGCAGAGTCACAGAAAGGTTTGGGGAGCAGGGAGGCAAACGGGTCTCCTCTCCCCAATACAGCTAACTAAGCAGAACCCTGGAAAGGGCCAAAGGGAAAGGGCACTCCTCTAGATCAGAGCCCTTGGGCCAAATCCAGCCGGTGGCCTGTTGTAGACCATCTTTTACTGGAACACAGACACACCCATTCGTTTACCAATTGTCTGGCCGATTTTCTTCTACAAGGGCAGAGCTGAGTGGTTGCGACAGAGACCGAATGGCTCACGAAGAGAACCAACTGTTTACTATCTGACCCTTTACAGGAAAAGTTTGCACATCCCTGACCTAGGTCAGCGCTTCTCAAAACCTGGCAGGACACTTTAACTCCTGCTTCTTGCCCCATCCCTTCAGCCCACCACACCCACACATGACTCTTCCTCTCCCCTCCCCGCTGACCCGCTCCCACCCAATCACTGGGTTAAGGAACTGAAATCCATCTCTCATGAGCGGGCTCTCAGGAGGAAGTTTAGATCCTTTGTTTGTACGTGAGCAATTAGAGGGCGGTTTCTATTCCTCCCCATTCCAGTGTGGGGCCCACCTGTAAATTCAGGTGGGGCTCGGCCTCCTTGGGTAGGTGGAGTGAGGGAGGGAGAAGCCTTAGCAACCAGAGGGTAGTGTCTTCAGCCACAAGCAGTAACTCCTAGTTCACTTTATTTACACAAGGAATAAAGAGAGAACTTGACTTAGGGTTTAAGAGAAAAAAATACAGCTGGAGCTGGGGCTGGGGGGAGGGGGTCTTGTTTGGACAGTCTGTTGTTTGCACTGTGCGGAGCCCTTGCCTGGCCCCCCCTCCGCCTGCTGTGATAACATTTCCCGAGGAGAAAGGGGGAGGCAGCTGCCTCCCGCAGGGGCTCATGACTCGGCTGGATCGCTTTGCTGACACACCGCTTCTCTTCTCAAGTTCGCTGAGCACACCGGCCGCCCCGCGCCTCTCTGCAAAGTCCATATGTGAGATAAAGGCGAGACAGTTGGACTGAAGGCAGAAGGGAGGCTGCAGAGGAAGAAATGCGGGGCCGGGATGCCTGGCAGGCCGGGCCTTCCTCAAATTAGGTCACTGTTTATATAAAGAGTTAAAATTAAACCGAGGACTATTTTCCAAGATCTCTGACATTGAATACGGCTCTGTACCCCATCCCTGAAATGCAGCGCAATAAACATCGCAGGGCGCCTTGCGTCACGCCAAGGGAAGCATGGATCACAGGCTCACGCTGAGGGAGAGGCGATGGATTCCAGACTCCACGGGATCGTGCTGGAAGCTGACAGCTTACTGGTTCTCTCTGCCTCTTTCCTCTAAGTGTTCCGGCTGGTTTTTCCTGTCTTTCTTATTTCCACACTTTTATTCATGGGCAGTCATATCCCCTCAGAGCCACCGCACACAAGGCCTCCGTCCCCATTTGGCCAACCGCATAAAGCCTGGCTCCCCTTCAAACCCTGCCCCTGTCCCCACTCCAGCAAACTGTTACTACCTGACACTGCGTCACTGACTCCTCAACACGACCCCCTCAAGGTCTGTATTATTATAAACAATTTGCAGATGGGAAAATGAGAGTTTCAGGGGTGTGTCTAAGGTCACAGAGCAAGTGAGCTGCTGAGAGGCGCTCCAGGACTGTTTCTGTAAGCTTCTCACTACCCCGCAGCCCCCTCTGACCTCCCCTCTGCTCTGTGCACATCCATACCTTCAGAAATTTAAATGGCAATTAGAATGGATGTCACCTGAGCTCAGGTAATCTGTCGGTCACCCTCCTCAGTGTGTCCCTAAAATCTAGCCCAGTGCCTGCCTCATAATAGGCACTCAATAAATTCATGTTCAGCGAAGGTCCTTCTATCTGCCCATCAGCTGTCTGTTTGACTTGTTTCCCTAGAACCTCCTAAAGGTGCTTGAAGGGCTGGATTGTGGTTTTTCTTTAATATGGGTCTAAGTCAATAATCTGAAACTCTGCCTCCAAAACATCTGAATGGAAATAAGTTACTGAGTATAAGGTGAACCCACCCAGTCCACCAAGCACTGTTCTTTCTACAGCTTCCCTGCTGTCAAAACGGCTCCTTTCATGCCCGGGCATTGTTGACTCCATTGTTGACATCCTGCCTCACTCGGCAGCTCCATCTGGTAGTCAGATTTCTCCTCCCTGTTTGAATTCCATATCTCTGTGTTTAAATAAGCCAGAAAACACCCACTTCACCAGCTCCAAATTAGTTCTTCCTTTCATGCCTCCTCTGTTTCCTGGCTCCACGCCAGCATATTCCTCCATTCGAATTAGGACATGATGCTCAAAGTCATATGTCTTCACCTAGTTAGAGCCTCTCTTCTGGGACAGTTTCTCTGAGCTTTTCTCCTGCTAATTCCCAGGGTGCCAGTGACAGGGACAGGGATGAGGTGTCTGAATCTGAGCTGTGGCTTTTGGTGCTCGGGGAGGGCTGGGGGGGATCATTGCATCGTCACATGAAGCATTCTGTCCCCTCGAGTGAAAAACAGTTTCTTGGCCACATGTCTGAGATGTGTTTTAAGGAACCCAGGAAGGATTGCTCAGATCTTTTGAAGAGCTGTATTTGAAATCTTTAAATAAATAACAGAAGCTTGTCTCTCCTCCTTGCTTAGCTCTCGAGTATTTTTTTTTTATTTTATTTTTTTTATCCTGAGTTTTATAAAGACACCTGGAACTAAATTACCCCAGGGTTTCATAGAAGTCCTTAGCCAACCAGATCTTTCCCTCTGGGATTACCTATCTTGGGAAGTTGCCTCAGCAATTCCCTCCCTCCCCATCTTCCCCCATGGCTGTGTACGGGCTTCCATAGTACCTACCACACGGCACTGGGATTACTGGTTCCCTTGTCTCTCCCTCCCTCCCCGTCTCCTCCATTCACACGGTGTCTGGCATGTCATAGGAGGTCAACAAGAGACTGCTGAGTGGACAGATAAATGAATGAAATTTTCATGACATCTAATTTTTTCCTCTAATTTCAACAGACTACATTGTACAAGTATCACAAAAGCAGAAATGACCTGAGGGAAATCTCACATATGATCATTGAATTGTTTTTTAGTTTTAAAAATATACTACTTTTGCATTCATCCTGTTTTAGTCACCTATTACTTTGTAACAACCCCTCCCCCCATCATTTCTTGTGAGTCTGCAGTTCCATTGGTGGTTTTTCAGCACCAAGTGCAATAGCTGAGGTGACTCACAAGGCTGCATTCACCTGAGAGATGGGGCTGGAACACCCTGGATGGCCTCATCCGCTCAGGCCTTTCTCCATGGGGTTGCTCATGACTCAGTGATTTAGCCCAAGCTTCTTTATAGCATGGCAGGTGGATGCCAAGAAGAAGAATGTCAGGAGGACAAGCCCCAATGTGCAAGTGTCAAGCCTCAGTTCAGTCACATCTCTGCTGTTCCATAGGCCAAAGCAAGTCACATGGCCAAGTCCAGAGTCACACAAGGGCATGTAATAGTCTATGCACCCCTCATTCTTCACAAAATTCCCTTGTCTCCTATTCTGATGGCTCTAATGCACCTTGCAGATTGACTCCCTTACCTTGAATTGATCAACAACATGCATTGAACACTGACCAGATGCCAAGTACTCTGGAGTTACAGAAAATAGGATCCTTGCCCCAAGGAGTATATATTCTATTTGGAAATGCACAATATACATCTCTGAAAAGATTTTAAGCCACCCACCAGTGTTATTTATGCACATCATAAAAATATTAGAAGAGCCACTGAAGTAAGCATAATGAACAATTTAGTTATCAGCGTTAATGCATGATCCAGATTGACACCTCTAATTTCTGTGCAGAGAAGTTTGTTGTCTGTTTATGCCAATTCTAAGTATGAGGACTCTCTTGGAAAAAAAACCAGTCCCATGAATAAAACATAGTTGTAGTTCTGTGTCATAATTATCGCAATCTATATCGTTGTTTTGTTTATCACTCAGCTCCCTCGCTCCTATCACTCACCTAAATGATCATCAGAGCTGCCCTGAGGGACGTGAGTGCGAGGCAACATCATCTAAGGTGGTTCTCACAGTGTGGTTCTTAAGCAGCAACACCTTGGAAGGTGTAAGAAATGCAGATTCTCAGGTCCCACCAAGACCTACGGAATCAGACCTCCAGGGCCCAGCGACCTGTGTTAACAGCCCTCAGTGACTCTAGTGCACACTGGAAAGTCTCAGACCCACCACACTGAGGACCACAACGTTTTTGCTTGTTTGTTTGTTTTGCTGCTGTTAATCCTTACCCAAGGATATTTTTTCTACTGATTTTTTAAAAGAGAGTGGAAGGGAGAGAGGGAGGGAGAGGAGGGGGAAAGAGAGAGAGAGAGAGAGAGAGAGAGAGAGAGAGAGAGAGAGAGAAACACTGCTGTGACAGAGACACATCGATTGGTTGCCTCCCGAATGCACCCATACTGGGGCCAGGGATCAAACCTGCAACCCAGGTACATGCCCTTGACCAGGAATCGAACCCAGGACCCTTTGATGCATGAGCCCATGCTCTGTCCACTGAGCCACACTGGCCAGGGCAGGACCACAAAGTTTTTAATGTATTATGCTACGGGCCGAATATTTGTGTTCCCTAAAATTCATGCTGAAATCTGATTCCCAGTTGATGGTATTAGGATGTGGGGACTTTGGGAGGTGATTAGGTCAGGAGGGTGGAGGCCTCTTGAACCAGGTAAGTGTTTTTATAAAAGAGACCCCAGAGAGTTCCCTTGTCCCTTCCACCGTGTGAGATTATGGTGAAAACACAGACATTTATGAACTAACAAGTAGGCCCTCAGCAGCCACCACATCTGCCAGAGCCTTAACCTTGGGCTTCCCAGCCTCCAGAGCCGTGGGAAGCCTATGGTACTCTGCTCCCGCAGCCCAAATGGACTAGGACAGGTGAATTAGCTAGAGCAGGAAATTCTAATTCTAGGGTGACTGCTCCCGTGCCTATCCTCTGATCAGTGTTGCAGCATCTAACCCAATGAGCAATGCTGGGTGAAATGTGAAGCTTTCTGTAAAATCATGCAGTTTTTCAGAGGTAAGAAAATTCTCAACGAACTACTACAGGATAGATTTGGTCTGTTGTGTGTACTCATTTATACAGACCTATCAAAAAGGTTTTGTTCCTTTTCTACAGAAATTTTGCACAGGTCATCTAGAATTTCAAGTCTAAGTTACTGCTAGAGAAACCCGCTGTGGAGCGTCTACTTTTACTTGATTTTCTTTTGATTTTCCTACCACACCCCAGGCACAGTGGTAGAGAAGAAATCTGAAAGTGGGGTTAGAAAGCAGGAAATCACCCTTCTTTGAAAAAAGTTTACCCCGGGCCCAGGATGGATATTATAAAGAATTTCATCTCTCCAGAATTGTCAAGCCATCTCGCAAAAGCGCTGACTGATACTATTTCTACTTCATCGAGCACGTGCTCATATCCACTTTCCCTTCCACACAAGTGTGAATATTTTCCAGTTAAATCTTTGAGGTTGGCGGTGGAGGCGTGAGTGGTTCTTCACTGAACGGTTGTTGATTTTCCCTTTTAAAACTAAGTGGAGACAATTTAGAATTATGAATTAAAAGCCATACACATTCATATCTTCAATTCAACAATAACGTATTGAGAAATTTGTACCAAAAATAATTAAGAATGGGTACAAAAAATAGCCATGAAGTATTCATTTTTGTCTTAATTAATCATAGGAAAAACCCAAATATTCAACAATAGAGGATTGGTTTTATAAAATTTGTATGTGTATACATACAACTGAATGCATTCATTAAAATGACAATTGACATGGATTATAGAAGAATATGAACTGACATGACAAGATGTTCAGGATATATCACTAGCAGGAAAAAGCAGATTTCAAAGTAGTGTGTACAAGCTACTTCATACACAGCAGGATAGCTATTATTTTAAAAACAACAACAAAAATTAACAAGTATTGGTGAGGATTTGGGCAGATCAGAAACCTTATGAATCACTGGTGGAAATGTACAATGGTGCAGCTACTGTGGAAAATAGCTTGGCAGTTGC